>NC_138371.1:95893492-95953927 GCF_054177405.1 Leptonychotes weddellii | reverse complement strand
TGAGGAGGGCACATTCTGCATGGAGCACTGGGTGTTATGCACAAACAATGAATCATGTAACACTTCATCTAAAATTAATGATGTAATGTATGGGGATTAACATAAGAATAAAAAAAAAGAAAAAAAATGTTTCTCAGTCACATATAGTACATTTGTGAAGTAGTCTTTACCCTCACACAGAATATTGGCATTTAATATAATCCTCCTATTTGTTCGTTCTGGCTGAAAATTGGGGAATATTTTCAATGAGGATTTGAGTTCCTCATTTTTGGTAGTGTTTAAACTATACTGAATATGGATTACTCTGTTCCTGACTAGTTGATAAACACATGATAAACTCATATCTGGCTTTAGAAATGATAATTCTTTCAGTAGGAGAGTTGATGCCTGGCTAGGATAAACACAGTAATATAGATGGTGAATATGTTTTGATGAATCACAAGACATATGACTAATTTATGTAAGGCTCAAAGTTAGTTTTTCTAATTTTTATGAAAATAAATGCTGTATGCTAATTCTTGAAAAAAATAAAAAAAATAAAAAAAATTAAAAAATAAAATAAAATTGAAATTACAACAAAATACATAATTTTTTTGCCTATCACTTAGGCAAAGGTAAAAACTCTGGAGGGGTGCATGGGTGGCTCAGTCAGTTAAGTGCCCAACCTTTAATTTCCATTCAGTTTATGATCTCATTGTCCTAGGATCGAACGGCCCTGGGGGCTCTGTGTTCAGTGGAGAGGCTTCTTGAGATTCAATCCCTCTACCTCTTCCCCTCCCCTCCTGTTCACTCTCTCTCTCTCTCAAATAAATAAATAAATCTTAAAAGAAAAAACAACACTCTTATAACATGTAGGCAAGGGTGAAAAACAAGGAATCTCATATGTTGCTTGAAAACTGCAAAATTTTACTGAGACAAATTTAGAAACCTCTGCCAAAATTTATTATTTTTTTTAGGATTTTATTTGTTTATTTGTCAGAGAGAGAGACAGAGAGAGCACAAGCAGGGGGAGCTGCAGAGGGAGAGGGAGAAGCAGACTTTCCGCTGAGCAGGGAGTCTGATGTGGGACTTGATCCCAGGACCCTGGGATCATGACCCAAGCCAAACACAACTAAATAAATTATATCTACATATTGTGGAATACTAAGCAGTCATTAAAAAGATGTGGCATTTATCTTAGCTAATGTGGAATCCCCAAAACCATCCCCACTAATGTCAAGAAAATGATAAGGATGCACACATTGCCTGTTTATTTTTTTCTTGGATGTATTAGACAATGCAGTTAAACCAGAGAAAACACTTGGAGTCATTAAAATGTGGAAAAGAGAAATAAAATTATCTCTATTTGCAAATGATATCAATGATAAAACAATTTAGTTGGGTAACAGAACATAAAATTAACTAACAAAAATCAGTACCATTCATATATACAATCGGTTAAAGGACATAATGAAACATTAAGTGCCATTTGAGATAACCTCATCAAAAATATAGTATTCCAGAATAAATTGAACAAGAAATCTGCTAAATTTATATGAGGAAAACTTTAAAATATTCTTTACTGAAAGACACAAAAGGAGACTTAAACAAATGGAAGGACATTATTTTAATCTTGAATATGATGAGTAAACATTACAGAGATGACATTTCTCTCTAAATTAGAAATAAAATATTTTTTAATGAGAACTTGTTTTTTGTTTCTAGAGGCAAAATGAATTTCTTATTCATTCAGAGGAATGAACTTTGAAAAAATAGCTGGAAAAACCCTGAATAGAGAACAAACCCACCCCACCAGCAAATAAATGTATTAAAGAGCCCCTACAATGAAGACAGTGTGGTAGTGCACATGGGGAGAGAGGATGATGAAACAGAATGGAAAATCTAAAATTAGAAGCAAAAACATTACAAATTTCTCATTTGACAAATGTCACATTTCACAAATGTCACATTTCAAAGCAATGGTAGAAAGATAAAATTTTAATAAATAATGTTAGAATATTAAGGTAGCTAGCCATTTAGAAAAAGGTAAAATGGGATCCATAGCTCATACATCATAATAAAGTCCAAATATGCAACATGCAAATGTAACCAAATGATACAACATGAATAATAGAAGAAAAGATGAATGAATTCCTTCATTATTTGGGTACTGAAAAGTCTTTATCTGTGACTCAAAGTTCAAATTCAAGGAAAGACTGACAAATTTAAGTAGATTTTTAATGCATTGCATAAAGAAAGCATGTAAACAAAATCAAAGACAAAGAAAAGTCAGAAATAAATATTTGTGGGCACCTGGGTGGCTCAGTCAGTTAAGCATCTGCCTTTGGCTCAGGTCATGACCTCGGGATCCTGGGATTGAGTCCCGCATCTGACTCCCTGCTCTGCAGGGAGTCTGCTTCTCCCTCTACCCTTTCCCCCATCTGCTCTTGATCTCTCATACTCTCTATCTCTCTCAAATAAATAAATAAAATCTTTAAAAATAATAAGTGTTTGCTATAGTTATGTTAGAGATAAAAGATAATGTTTTAATGTATAATAAATTATTAACCAACAGAGAAAAAGCCTAGTAGAAAAATGGGCAAAATACATGAAGAGTTTCTTAAAAAAATGATAGCCAATGAATCTTAAAAATATGAAATATTGCTGAACTTTACTGATAATAGAAAATTATAAACTAAAACTACAATTTGGTACCCTTTCTCACCAATCAACACCTTGACCACACATTCTTTTGGCAAATCTTTGTAGAAACACTCTTCCACATTACTGGTGGAAGTACAAAGTGATACAATACACTTGAGAGGAATTTGGCAAAATCTAACAACACTTACAAAGGACATTTTGGCCCTCCATGTCCACTTTTTTGGAATTCGTCATGAATATATACCCATCAAAATAAAAATAAACAATCCAAAATATTGGAAACAACCTAAATAACTAGATACAGGAGACTGGCTGTATAAACTATGGTGCATTCATGTAGTTATAAGTGAACCCAAGTGCATATGCCCAAAGCCAAGCAAAGCCAATCACTGAGGCATGGCATATGCAGCAAGGAAAAGGTTTATTTGAGAAGCAGCCAAAGGACGACATGGGAGGATGGACCTCAAATCTGCCTCACCCAAATGCGGTTACAAATTGTTATAATCATAGGGGTTGAGATTACATACATATTGGAGAAAAGGGTGGGAAACTTAGGACTATTCATGAGGAAAGATGGAGCATGCACAATGAGCAAACATATAGTAACACATATCCCATGTTGACTTTGGACTGGAGACAATATTTTTGGCCCCTGACATCAAGAGGTGAACTGTAGGACAAGAAAGAGGGCCATAGTGTGCTCTGAAGGCCAATATAAACTGGAAGGTGTCTTGGGTTATTTCAGGTAAGGAATGAAGGACCTTGTATGTTCATAGGCTGGAACCATTATCATTGACCTTCATCTTTGTCAGTCTGAGTCTCTGAGGGGACAGCTAACAGATTTGTTACTGGGATCTGAAGAGAAGTAAGAGCTGATTAAGGAGCAACAAGTCTCTGAAAAACAAGCTTTCAATGTCCTGTTAGTTTCAACCTCATTAACCCTATGAGACAGGAAGCCTGATTAAATTTTGAACTTACAATAAATTAGCTATAAAGGGGGCAAGATTGGGAAATTAGAGATGTTTGAATATGGATTATACATATATAACATTTTAACTACATATAAATATCTAAGTACATATAAATATTTTATCTAAAATTAAATTTTAGTGTCATAGTATCACTGCAGTTATGTAGGACAATATCCTTATACTTGGTAGACATAACACTGATGTTTCATTTTTAAGCATCCTAATGCCTCCAACTTACTTCTGATGGTTCAGCAAAGATGAATGAAATAATGAAGTGTGTGTATGCGTATATTTGTGTGTGTGTATGTGTATGTGTGTGTGTACGAGAGAGAGAATATGAGCTAAATGAGTTAACAATTGGTAAGTCTAGTTTTAAAAATATTTTACATTTTTCAAATAATAGAGGTTGGGAGAACAATTGATTTAAAGTGTGTGTCATTTAATAAAAATTTTTTAAAAAGCATTGGTTTATCTCAATTTTCAAAAAATCATATTTTTATTTCATTGATTTTTCTTTTAATTTCATTACTTTCTATTATTTTAATATTTTCTTTTTCTGTGTTCTTTGTATTTACTTTTTTCTTAGTTTCTTAAGGTGGGAGCTTAAATCATTGATTTCTCATTCTTCTTTTCTAAGTTAAATATTTAATTCTATAAATTTCCCTTTGACCTCTTGTTATGTTCAATGTATTTGATATATGGAATTTTCATTTTTATTCATTTTTAAAAGCTTTATAATTTTTCTTGTGACCTCTGTTTCAACCCTGCAGTGATTTAGAAGTGAATTTTTTAATTCCCAAATATTTTGGTAGATAGCAGATACCATTTTTTATTGATTTTTACATTAATGTCCCCATGATTTTATAAAAGAATTTGTACAATTTCTAGTCTTTATAATTTGTTAGTGTTTGTTTTATGGTACAGAATATGATTTATCTTGGTGAATGTCCAATGTACATTAGAAAATATTTTTTTTATTTTTTGTTATTTAGTTCAGCATATTGACAGTATTAATTTTCTACTACTTGTTTCTACTACCACTGATTTTCTGTCTACTTGTTCTATTGCTAATGGAAAAAGTGTATCAAAGTTTCCATCTATAATCATAGTACTATTTATTTTTTTATTTTAGTTTGATCAGTTCTTCATTTATTTTGGAGTTCTGTTATTAGGTACTTACACATTTAGGAATGATAACACTTATTGGACAATTGATTCTTTCATTATTGTGTAATGTCTCTTGTTATCCTTGATACTATTCATTGTTCTGAAGCTACTGTGTCTCATGTTAATATTGCCATTCTAGCTTTCTTTTGATTATTGTTTGAATGGTATATATTTTTGCAATTTTTTACTCCTAACATTTTATGTCTTTATATTATAATGGAGTTTCTTTTATACAGTATATAGTCAAATTGTTTTTATTTTTTTAAAAAAGGTTTTATTTTTATTTATGAGAAAGAGAGAGAGCAGGGAGAGAAGCAGAGGGAGAGGGACAAGCAGACTCTGCACTGAGCAGGTTGCCCAACGTGGGGCTCGATCTCACAACCCTGAGATCATGACCTGAGCAGAAACCAAGAGTCGGACGCTTAAACAACTGAGTCCCCCCGTGCCCCAAATTGTTTTTAATCTTTATCCAACCAGGTATCTCTCTTTAGACTGCTCTTTAGATCATTTATATATAATGCAATTATTTATATAATTGTATTTAGACCTATCCTTTTATTATTCATTTTCTATTTGTGTTCTCTGGTTTTTAACCCTCTATTCCGTCTTTCTTTTTGATTATATGAATAAGTTTGAGAATTTAATTTTAATTTATATTCTGGCTTTTTGGCTATTTTCTTTGTATTATTGTTTTAGTGGTTGCTCTAGGAATTGCAATTGTATATGCCTTCCTTCTTACAGCCTATTTGGTTTAATGTTTAAGTACTTCACTTTGAACCGTGCTGTCTTTAAAATATTTAAGACTCTTTACCATCCCTATGCTCCTTTATTTTGTAGTTGTCATATATATTACAACTATATATAATAAAAACCCTCCTGATAATGTGGCAATTTTTGTCATTAATATTCATGTATATATTTAAAGAACCTATGAAAATAATACTGTATTATGTTTACTAAAACATGTGCCACCCAAGTCGTAGAGCTCTCTGCCTGAGTCTCACCATCTGAAATGCCACAGAGACAGAGAAAACAAACATGGATACCGCCTCCTCCTTGGAGTACGCAGTCTCATTTCCCTGATTCCTGTAGCTAGAAAGATAGGGTTTCAACTGGAGATTTAGCTGACAGCATAACAAGGGCTAACATAGGCTCATGACGAGATTTTTTCTCAAGGTAAAAGTGCAAAAGAAACAAACAAATAAAATATGAGAACCTTACTGATATCCAGGTTGGCCCTCTGACTTTTCACTCTTCCCTACAACTTACTTTGAAGGATCCTCAGGTACTTTATTTTTTCATCTTGTCCAGCGATTTAGCAGGAGAGATGGCTAAAGACAGCAAACTTGGCTGAAAGGAACATAATTCTGTGCATTTTTCCTGTAGTGATAACGGAACTTGTGACAAAATGAAAAACTATGAACTCATGTCCATGCCATATTTGGTTCCATACAAGACTTTGAATTTATGCAGTAAACTAAATACATAAGTTTACATAAATTTAATGCAAAACATGAGATTTAAATTGAAATGCATTTTGGTGGGAAAATTGGGCCTCTTTGGGGAAATGATAATATTAGGACCCAGATAAACTGGATATTATGTGAATCTATAGAAAAACTTTCTATCTGAACTTTCTGGGTAAATTTAATTTTACTATCATAATATTTAACACATTTAGTGTTTTTAAATTACCTTTGCTAAAAAATATATATGATAAGTGAAGGCCAAGTTTTAAATGGTATGTTCATTATTTGATAAGAACTGATTCTGGGCCTTCCACATTTTATTTATTACACATATCTATTTTATTATTCATTTGTTTTTTAAACGATGCTGGAAGCACATACAGTGTAATTCTAGACAGATCAGGGTTTAGGATTAAACTTTTGAAGAAAAAAAGTAAAACATACACAAATGCTCATCATTTATACAAAGAATGATTTGACCGATGTAAACCTTATTTTCATCAGCTCTAAAAGTAGGATAATAATATTACCTTCCTATGAGATTTATTCAGCAAGTTATATACAATAACATTTACAAAGCACATAGCCATGTTTCTAGTGCATGATCTCAATAAATGAAAATTGATGTCATTATTATATTCTAGGTATTATGTCAGATGCTAGGGAAATGAACCACAATGAAGGCACTGTACCGACTCTAAAGAACTGTGTGGGAATAGTCTAGTGGAAAAATGGTATGTAACCAACCACATTATAACCAGGTTATTGAATTATGACACAACAATTTTAAAAACATTAGTATGATAACAGCAACTAATTGTAAAGGTAGAAAGGAAAGGCAATTTTCCTATGTATGTTATCTTATACTTTCTACATAAATAAAGTTTATCTCAGATATGTATTAAAAAATGAGACCTTCCCCTTGTCATGGTAAGGAGAAACCTTCAAGATATATTGTTTATGAAGTTATAGAGACGCAAATGATTGTACTGATTATACTGCTATTTGAGTAGAATGAAATACACACTCATAACACTCATATATGATTATTTCTGCAAAGTTATTTGAAAAAATATAAACACTGTTTACCCTTGAGGAAAGATACCATTGCCAAGGTACAGGAATAAAAGGGAGATTTGTAAATTTAAAAAAAATTATTTTCCACCCTTTGTATGTATTGTCTATTTAGAATTTTAACGATATATTTAGGGATTGAAAGTATAATGTGGGAAGATGTTATTGACACAGTATCTTGGTGTAAAATGTAATATAAAAGTAGTCACTCAGTAATTGTTTTTATGGTTCTTTTGGGTTTTTTTAAGCAACATAGTTGATTGTTAGTACCATTTAGTTAAGGAGTTCTTTCCAAAGATCAGTCAGTCAATCAATCCTTCTATTTTTTGTCATCAGCTTTCCAAAATTCTTGGTGAATTTCCAGAACTATCTTAGGGTTTCAGAAATATTCATTGACCTACATACAAGCCAATATATTTATCGAGTGCTTTTCAACTTTCTGACATTCCTAACATTCTTTCATTTTCCTCCATAGTTTGCTAAGCCCAGAATGACATTTTCTGCTTCCTTTGTGACTTTCCTGCACCTGAAGGAAGTGGGGATTTCAGAGGCTCATCAGGCCAGTTAACCTTGCATGGAGCACATATATCTCCCCATCTAAGTCACCTGGATTCTGGGACTGAGATCATCCCTGGCATTCCAGCTGCTGTAAGAAATATATATTTGGTCTGTTGAACTTTCCCAACATTTTAATTTGGTTTCTTCCACATTACAACATGTCATTAACCCATTTTATATATGCATATTTACTCACAAGTATATATTTACTTTTTAATTTCAACTGAAAGCTCACTGGAGCCTCCCACAGCACTTATTATTTTTAAAATAAGTTGTTAAACAATAGAAATGTGTGGCAGACACAGCAGGTTGCCTATTAAAATCCCGTTTGTTTTCTCTTCCTACTTACTAAGAGAGCCCCAGTTCTAATTGGGGCAGCATTATGCTCTACTAAAAATACGTTTTTTTCTAACCCATCTGGTTGCGAGTTATGGCAGCGTTCACAGTTCTGGACAGGGCCATCTCATTTTGTTCAGGGCTCTAGGCAAATATTTTTCTGGGATCTCTGTCTATATAAATAGTTTGATTAAAAATATATTACAGAGATTTCTACTTCTAGTGAGATGCATTGGACGGGTTTTTCCTTATTTCTCCCGGTAAATGCAAGACAAGTCCTGGGTATTATTTACACAACAAACATACAGACACTAAATGGTGGAGAAAAGTAGACAGCCCAGCTGGGGACATTGGTAACTGAGGGATGGTATGGTAGCAAGTTTCCTGGGTTTTCTCTTTGTCTCCTATGTCCCAGACTAAATACTGGAGAAGCTAGCAATCCAGATACATCAATGGGCAGAGATACAAGCAAAAATAAAAGTAAGTAAATAAATAAATAAATAGCCATAAGAAAAGACTGCTTTCTTATCCAAAAGATCAGAAAAGAGGCAGCCTAGCAGGACAGAAACTTTGGGAAATAACCATTCTATTTCAAACATCACAGTGGGGGGGGGGGGGAGGGTGATAAAAAACAACTGAGGCCCCACTCTCAATTCCACAAGCAGAACCTGAGTAGAAAGCTGAAATTGCATCCTCACCAAGGTGTAACAAGACTCCCCAAATCCATAATCAGGATGATGTCAGTGAAGACCTAGGAGGGACCCAGCAAGGGCATCACTGGTGAGTAGTTAGGTGCCGGCCCCTCTGTTTAGAGAAGTAGATACCACAAGAGGGCCCTACACTTCACTCCTACTTGTGGGGAACCAGAAGCCTGTGTGCTCAGTGAGGTGTTCATACAGTGTCAGAGGAGAGCTAGTGGAGAGTCAAAATTTTCACTAATGTTTTGTGGGGAAAATATTGCTTTCTCCACGGTATCAGTGGAGGCTACTGGTCTACACAAGAATCCCTAAGGAATCTATTTTTTAAACAAGACCTCAAATATTAATAACTGAGTCCAGCAAAGCCCCAAGATATAAGATAAATAGACAAATATTAATTGTATTTCTATACACTAACAACGAACACATGGAATCCAGAATTAAAACGCAACACCAGGGCTCACACAGGCACTAGGAGGACACAGCTCCAGGTCAGGTGTGGGGATGTCCTAGCTGCTGGGGCACCAGAGGAGTAGCTGGAACTGCTTGGGCAAAAAACTCTGAGTCCAGTAATGTCTACAAGGCAACATGGGACAAGATGGCAGAGACAACTCTCCTAGCAATGTAGGACCTAAGCAGCCAGGTGGAGTGACAAACGGTCAGCCTCCACAAGGAACCACTGCAACAGCCAGTGGTGGATACATTCAACGTAGAACTAACGATGCCAGAGAAGAGGAAATGGAAGAGAACCTGACTCAAGTGGACGGTACCCTAGGACATCTGAAAAACAATGCCCCAGGCATGGGCAATGAGGTTGAGGCTCCAGATGGACAAATAGAACAGATCACAGAAAAGGCTGATGTCAACAAAGATGGTATTGAGTCTGCCAATGCCAGAGCAAGGAAAGTCATTTACAGTTAAAGCTGCTGCTCTGCTTATCCTGTATTCACTTCTCTAGTTCCTCCTTCAGAGTTTGACATTTTGGTTCCATGCTGTTTTAACCGGAAAATAATGTGCAAGAAGGGCCAAGAGTAGACCCCCTATTATTTTACGTTCTCTTTTCCCTTGAGAGTTGACTACTGCTCAGCTTTCCTTCCAGAATTTTTTTTCAGTTCATACTCTTAGATTGGTTTTTGTACTTCATATATAGTGCTTGTTTTCATCCTCCTCATTTTCTTCAGCAGATTCTTTTGCTCTCCAGATTTGGAAGCATTGCCAAAGACAACCATGAAAAAAGGAAGATGGAGGCAAGGGGTAACGCTAGGAGGAGAGGCAAGAGATAAGAGGTTGTTCCTTCAGTAAACCCTGCCGGCCACAGAGTAAAAGGTGTATAGCCACAGTAAGGATCTAGTTGGGTTTAGTTTTTAATTTAAGTTACAGTTATTGCCAATTTAAGCTAATACTTGGTCTCAGAGCTGTTATTACAATATTTTTGTTATACATCACAACTTGGCAACCTCTGTTCCAAATAATAGAATGAATTTTCTTAAAGCGAACTTAGTTTCTGAACTTCTGGTGATTCATGTATGTACATAGATTCCATGATCCCATTGCATATTGCTGCTTCCAGGAATACTTTGTATAATGAATGGCTTTTTATATTCACAGTATTAGTGGTGTCCTGGTCCTATTACATGTCTATTGACCTCATAAATTTGTCATTAGTTTTTGAAGAATAAAATATGTAAATATGTATGGGTAACATGAGATTTTCTCTCTAAAGCAGGGCTTAACATTTTTTGGAAAAGTGTGACAGAGTATATCATGTGACTTCAGATTTACCTCAATGCCAAGAATTATGTTTAGATAGGAAAAAAGTAATTTGTTTTGATCTCAGGTAGAAAAATAGATTGCTTTGAGTTTTACATAGCTTTAAACTTAAAAAAAAAACTAGAATTTATTCTGATTAAAAGTGATTTGGAAAATTATGCCTTTAGTTTAATTATTGATGATTGCACTATCATTCGATTAGTCTTGTGGATTAAATTATGTCCAGAATCACATTTATTTAGATCCTGGACAGTGTTATAAGAATCTGATTTGTACTTGTCATCTTTATTTAAAAACTAGTGTCTGCACACTTCAAAGCTTTTAAAAATGTAGATTGGTTTGATCAAAAACCACTGCTTGATCTTTACAATCAAATTTTATAACTAACAAAAATTAAATAAGTAAATAAATATGCAATACCACTTACATCTACTCAAAAAAAAAAAAAAGAAGAAGAAAGAAGAAACAGGAGCTTAAATCTAACAGAACATATATAGTACTTATACACTGAAAATAAGATGTTGATGAAGGAAATAAAATCTAAATGATGAGACATGTCATGCCTCAAAATAGATCTAAACAAGTGATGACATACCATTGATTAAAGGATTCAACATAGTAAAGATGTCAGTTCTCTGCAAATTGATACACGACAGGTTTAATGCAATTCTTATTAACATCTGAGCAAGATAGAGTATGTGTCGTGTGTGCATATAGCATGTGTGTGTAGAAGAGTTTATGCTAGAATTTCTATGGAAAGTCAAAGGAACTAGAATAGCCAATATTCTGAGAAAATGGAATAACATGGGATAAGTCTAAACAATTTCAAGATTGATTATATAGTTTCAGTAGTCAAGACTGTGTAGTATTCACATTTGGATAGACAAACACATCTAATTGAGCAGAATAGATAATTTAGAAATAGCTCCACACAAGTATGGCCAACTCACTTTGACAGAGGTGAAAAGTCTTTTCAACAAATTATTCTCGAGCAACGAATATCCCTAGGCAAACATTAAACTCTGACCTAGGCCCCAAAATTTATACCAAAAAATTAGCTAAAAATGGATTCCAGATTTAAATGCAAAAATGTAAAAATATGACTTTCTTTAAGACAACAAAATTACAAACTTAAACAATCCAATCAGAAAATGGTGAAAAAATGAAGAGATATTTCATTAGGATGATTTATAGATGATAAATAAACACAAAAAATAGTTGCTTAACATCATTCTGCATTGGAGAATTGTAAATCAGGAGATATCACTACATGCTAAACAAACAGCTAAATAAACAGCTAAAATAAAAAACAAATTATACCAAATGCTGGCAAAATTACAGAGACACTGGATTTCTTATACATTGCTGGTGGAAATTTGAAATAGTACAACCACTCTGGAAAATGTTTGGTGGCTTCTTAAAAAAAAAATCAGTGTATACTTCACATATGATCTAACAATTGTACTCCTGGGCAATTAATCCCAGAGAAATGAAATCTTATGCCCACACAAAAACCTATACATGGATATTCATAGCAGGTTTATTTGGAAGCCAAAGCTAGAAATAATCAATAAGTGAATGGTTAAACAACTATGGTACAACCATACCGTGGAATTCTAACTAGAAATAAAATGGACTGAACTTTTTTTTAATATTTTTTATTTATTTGTTAGAGAGAGAGGGAGCGAGCGAGAGAGAGCATGAGCAGAGAGGAGGAGCAGAGGAAGAGGGAGAAGCAGGCTCCCCGCTGAGCAGGGAGCCTGATGCAGTGCTTGATCCCAGGACCCTGAGATCATGGCATGAGCCAAAGGCAGACACTTAACCAACAGAGCCACCCAGGTGCCCCAAAATGGATTGAACTTTTGATGCACCCACCAACTTAGCATCTGAAGGACATTGTGATGAATGAGAAAATACAGTCTCTTTTTTTTTTTCAAAGTGGTCACATACTGCAGAATTCAATTTATATAACAGTATCAAAACAACAAAATTATAGAGATGGGAAACAGATCAGTGGTTGCCAGAAGTTATGGGATGGTTTGTGGAGAGGTGTGCATATGACAATAAAGAGATAGCTTGAGAGAGACATTTCTGGTGATAAAATAGTTCTGCATCATTACATACTGGTGGGGGTTACATGAATATACACGTGTAATAAAACAATAGAATTAAGTGTATACAATATACCAAATTCCTGGACTTGAAATTGTACTGTAATTATGCAAGATGTGACCCTTGGGGGAGATTGGGTCGGGGTACATGAGACCTCTCTGTTTTTTAACTGTCTATGAATTTGTCATAATTCATACAATTTTATAAATGTATATGTGTGTGTGTATACACACACTTAAATATATTAGATCTAGTGGGCCCACGTAAAGTACATTGGCTTATCAACAAAGATGTAAGAGTGTGTACTTAAATATTTGTTTATTGTCCAATCAGTACATGTAAAGATTCTTCATGGTGTCTATACTCCTTCTTAAGGTACGATACTATATGGTGTCTACTTTCCTTACACATTCATATTGCAGGATCCTAGTCCTTTCCTTCTGAGATTTCTCCTCTTCACTTTTTTTGTGTACAAGAGTCTGTATGGGAACTTAATATATAGTCTGTGCCTCTAAAATAATCTCTTCTCAATGTTAACTTCACCTGGTTCCATTCTTGAGATGTGCTGCTTCTCTATATAGCATAATAGTTTTTTTTTTTTCTTTTTGTTCACTCCTATATCCCCTGGGTCTAGAACATATTAAGAATTCAAAATAAAATTTTCATTGACTGGATGAATAAATATGCATCAACTAATAAAGAGATTAACTAGACATTTTTGGTAGCTACCAATGAAGTGTAAGATGCTCTATATTGGATCTCTGTGGAGGATATCCATGTGTTAAGGAAAAAACAAGGTGAATGATTTCACTACCACCTTGTTTTTTTAATTAAGTAATTAATTGAATGATTAATTGAGTCATTGTGCATTTGCTTTATCCCTATAGCAAACATTCAGAGGACAACTCACACTGATTAATCAAACAACAACATAATTTGAGCATTATAATTCATTACAAAACTATGGTGACATAAATCTCCAACCCTGGAGTTTAGGAGGAAAAAGTGAGAATGACACAAAAGGAGTATATATATATATATATATTTTTTAAGGTAGGCCATGCCCAGTGTGAACCCAGTGTGAAGTCCAACATGGAGCTTGAACTTATCACCCAGAGATCAAGACCTGAGCTGAGATGGAGGCAGCAGCTTAATAATTGACTGGGCCACTCAGCACCCCACAGAAGTATATATTTTTAAAATAAGAATGTGGAGAAATTGGGAAGAAGAAGAAGAAAAAAAAGAAAAAGAAACAAAATACAACAGATAGAGTGGTGGACACATGGTATAAGGCTTACCCTCATGGTAGTCATCTATAATAACTCTTGCATAGCATAAATGCCTTCATGGGATAACATAAGAGATCCATCCCGCAGTACCTGATCCAGTGCAACAAAAGTGAAATGCAGGCAGTTAGTTCAATGATTTTTGGGGAGAATGTGATTGCTCAGCACTGTGCCACATTATGATCTGCCAAGAAGAAAGTGGGAGAAAAGATGAATAAGAGATGAAGTTAATTAAAAATACATGTCATGTTCAGGCAAATTGATTTAAATCATCCAGGTTATAGAAAAACAATTTCACACATGCAAAAATTTGCAGAATATTATATTTATTAGCCCATTCCGAGATATCTAACAGAAGAGGCCTTTCCCATCAGGAGATGGCCAAGGGAAACTTTAGTTTTATAATATAAAGGATTCAGTATAAAATTAAACATGAGTCTATAAAATTGGATTTTCTAAATAACCAATACATATCAGAAAACAAAATAGTAATTTTAAAAAAGTAATATTTGAAGGATCAACTGGAAATTAATAAAAATCATTACATTCAGGGGATGGATAGAAACAGGGTAAAAGAGAACTAGACGTAAGATTTATCCGATATTACTTTTTATAGCTTTGAGTTTTAAATCATGTTAGTTATTTATAATTTCAAAAATATAATTAAATCATGAAGATGAAAATAATGAATCCCTAGTTAGAATGTACTTATATTACAAATGGTGACCTGTATCTGTAAGACTGACAATAGAACTATAGAAAATAAAAGCAATTCAACAAAATTGTCTCCCTGATATTTTAAACATGCAAATTAAAAATAATTTTAGACACAGGAAATTTGCAAAGGCAGTACTATTTGCCCCCCACTATCCCTAATGTTACTAATGATGAAATATATATAAAAACCGTGAAATTAATAGTAGCACAATACTATTCACAAGTTTATTCCAATTTCATAGGTTTTTCTGCTAATGTCCTTTTTCTGTCAAAATCCAATGCATGATACCATTGCAGTTAGTCTTCACGATTCCATATTCAACACTAACATATGGCAGTTTCTTGGTCTTTCCCTATGTTCCAGAACCTTGTCAGGTTTGAAAGGTACCAGTCAGCTATTTCTTACAATATGCCTCAATTTGGATTTGTCTGCGGTTTTATCATGACCGGGAGTATGGATTTGGAGAACACCACAAATGTGAAATACATTGTATCAAACCGGGGGTATATATATCAGTATAAGTTACTGCCGGTGATATTAACATTGATCCACTTGGTTAAGGTAGCGTGTGCCAAGTGTGCTGAAAAATTGCTGTTTTTCTCTTGCCAGAAGGTATGTATCAGACATGAGATACTAAGTTCATTCCTGGCTCAAGGGGGAGAGAAGTAAACTCCACCTCCTGGAGGGTGGGTTGCCAATTTGTGGACACATGCTAAAAACAACACTTTAATTAATAAATAATTCAAGGGGATATTTTGATTCTATTTGAACAGCTTTTTTCTTCATAAGGTTTTCAACAATGATTACAGCATTCATCCGTGCATTTGCCTCCAGCAGTTCTCACAGTGATGTCCTCATGGCAATTATCGGCATCTCTCATTTCTTCTATACGTATAAATTGAACTAGTTCTGTAAGCAACATGTGTTCTTTCTCTCTATCCATTTATTTATTTGTGCTACCATTTATTTATATCAGTACAAACTCACTGCTACTTATTTTATGCTACTTATTTAGTATTTTATTATTACTGATTGATTTTGATTCTATCATTATTTATATTTTACTCAAATCATTTCATTTTGGCCATTTCTAGCATGGCTCCTGTGTCCCTTTCACATGCCCATGTATATATATATATATATATATACATATATTTTTTTAATTCCTTACTTTCTGGAACTACAAGATGCATCAGACTCCTATTTTTCCTTGCTCTATCACTACGATCAACCATTTCTCCAATGAATCCAGTTCCTGTTATTGCTGAATGGTATTTAGAAATCAGACCTGTGCACTAGGTTTGGCTCACTGTTACTGTGGTATCCCTGTCTCTAGTTTATCTGTGCAGAGAGAGCTAGGAAATACATGCATGTATCATAACCCATGTAGACGCTCATCTATATTTATTTCCCTATCTGTATGTATAAAATAAACTGGAGTGCATACTGATGTCTAACTCCAATCCAGTACTACAGTATTTCTTTTTTTTTTTTTTAAGATTTTATTTATTTATTTGAGACAGAGAGCATGAGAGGGAGGAGGGTCAGAGGCAGAAGCAGACTCCCCGCTGAGCAGGGAGCCCGATGCGGGACTCGATCCCGGGACTCCAGGATCATGATCTGAGCCGAAGGCAGTCGCTTAACCAACTGAGCCACCCAGGCACCCCTGCTACTACAGTATTTCTTATAGCCTCTTCCCCATGCTGATTTGTAATTTCTTTCTACGGAGTAAGAAACCTGCCTCCTTTTTTGCAGTAATCTATTTACTTGTGTGTTCAATTCCAGCATACATGTAATGCATTTCCAAAATCGCTAATCCATATCCCTGGGAGAAACAAAGTTATTAATTAACTTAATTAATTAACAGAGAGTTTATGTACAGTTATTTTTATTGTGAGTCTTACAGAATACAGTCAACACACACCTTTCCAAAGTCATTAGGCCATCTCCTTTTGACCTATCTTCTTTGGTGCAGATAGGCTGTACATTGGCAAAAGAGTGCATTCTTTTGTCACAGTTCACATTTCATTCTAGGCTTCCACAACATGCTCATGTTTTAAAAGTTTCTGCATACATTTTTCTGCACCCTTCCATATATAGTTCTATGCATTTAAAAAATGCAGTCATGTATCCCCCTCCGTGGAATCATAAAAATGGTTCAATCACACTAAAATCTCCTTATGTGGCTTCCCTCCTTGTTGTCAGCCTCTTCCCAGTGCCCCAACCCTAGGTGACAACTGATCTTTCCTTCGTTGCTTATAGTTTTACCTTTTCAGAATATGAGATAAAAGGAGTGGCACAGTAAACAGCTTTTGGGTCTTGCTCTTGCACCTATCAAAATGCATTTATAATCCATCCATGTGGATAACTAAATATCAATAATGTGTTCCTTCATATTACTAGGTGGTGTTGCGTTGTATTGATGCACCAGTTTGTTTATACACTCAGCTGTCAAAGGACATCTAGGTTGTTTCCCGTTTTTGATCATAAATACTATAAATATTTTCATATAGGTTTTGGTGACCATATGGTTTTTGGTTCACTTGGATAAAAATCTGGTGACGCTATTACTGAGTCCTATGGTAAGTGTATATATGATCATTTTTTAAGTTGACAGTGACATTTTTCACTGGAATTAGAAATGAATGAGAGTTTTCACTGCTCTGCATCCTCACCAGCATTTGCTATTGTCAGTGTTTTGTTGTTTGCTTTATTTGCTTTTATTTTTGCCATTTTAATAGATGTCTATGGCAACTTATTGTGGTTTAAATTTGCATTTCTCTAAAGACAGATGATGCTGAGAATCATTTAACATACTTATTTTCCACAAAAATATTATTGTTGGTGAATTGTTTGTTCTGATATTCTATTTCTTATTGGGTTGTTTACTTTCCTGTTGGAATTTAAGAGATTAAAAACTATTCCCTATAATGTATTTTAGAAGATATGTGATTTGCAAATATTTTCTCCCATTCTGCAGCTTTTCTTTTCAGTTGTAGCAATTTCTTTTAAGGAGTAAAATCTCCTGGGTTTGGTAAATCTAACTTACAATTTTTTTTTCTCTTATGGATAATGCCTTTAGTGTAATAATTTATTGTCAAACTCAAAATCATCAGACTTTTTCTTATAATTCCTCAGAGAGTTTTAATAGCTGTGTGTCCTGCATTTATGTCTATGATCATTTATGAGTTAAGTTTTGCACAGGTGTGAGACATAAGCCAATGATATTTGTTTGTTTTATTTATATTAGCTCATTGCCTGTAGTTGCTTGATTTTTCTATTCTAGTTATTGAAAATAGTATCTTTTCTCTGTTAAATTGTCTTTGCACCTTTGTCATGAATCTGTCCACTATATTTGCATGGGCAGGTTTCTGGGCTCATTATTTTGTTCCATTTGAACTCTGGGTCTATTCTTTCACCAAAACCATAGTCTTGACAATGGTAGCTTTATATTGAGAGCTGTGGAAGGATAGTGTAGATCCTAAATACTCATTTTTCTTTACAGAATTATTTGGTGATTATAGTTTATTTGCCTTCCTGTTTATATTTTAGAATTAGTTGTTGAAATGCACACACATACATACATACACACACAAAAATTGTAAGAATTTATTTATTTTTTTTTTAAAGATTTTATCCATTCATCTGAGAGAGAGAATGAGAGAGAGAGAGCATGAGAGGGGGGAGGGTCAGAGGGAGAAGCAGACTCCCCGCCGAGCAGGGAGCCCGATGCGGGACTCGATCCCGGGACTCCAGGATCATGACCTGAGCCGAAGGCAGTCGCTTAACCAACTGAGCCACCCAGGCGCCCTGTAAGAATTTAAATAGGAATCTATTAATCCCCTAGATCAAATTGGAGGTAATTGACCTAGTAATAATATTGTGTCTCCCATTTCTTAGATATGGTCATTTCTCCATTTAAAAAGATCTTCTTTGTTATTTTCAAATATTGCATGAATTGTTACAATTTTTTTTACATGTTTGGTAGAACTGATGGTGAAACATATGGGCTTGGCCTTATTTTAAACTACAAATTCAATTTTTGAAAATAATTGTAGGACAGTTCAGGTTACCTGTTTCTTCTTGAGTAAGTTCTCTTAACTCATGGATGTTAAGGACTTGGCTCATTTCATTGAACTTACTGGATTTATGGACATAAGAGTTGTTTTATTATTCACTTCTTATCCTTCGAATGTCTGGGGGGTCAATAGTGATAGCACTTCTTTTCTTCCTGATAGTTGAAATTTGTGTCTTTATCTTTTTTCTTGGTCAATACTGATAGGAGTTCATACAGTGTATTGGTTCTTTCAAAGAATTTTTTTTTTTTAGCATAGTTGACCCACGTTATATTAGTTTCAGGTATATAGCAGAGTGATTCAACAACTCTAATCATTATGCTGTGCTCAACATATGTGTAGCTACCCTCTGTTACTGCCTAAGGCTATTACAACACCATCGACTATATTCTCTGTGCTGTAACTTTCATTAAAAAGCTTGTTTCATTGATTTTATATACTGTTTTGTTTTTAATTTTATTTATTTATGCCCTTGTGTTTACTTTTTGCTTGCTCTGAGATTAATATGTTCTTCTTTCACTTGTTAAAGTAAACGCCATTAATTTTAAATTGTTTCTTAATATAATAATTTAGTGCCATTATGTTTTCTCTAAGCACTGCTTTACCTGAAACTTAAGAAGCTTGATATGTTGCATTTTCATTTCCATTCAGTTCAAACTAAATTTTATTTCCTTAGAGACATTCCCTCTGACCTAGGACTTATGTGGAAGTATGGTAACTTAATTTCCAACTATTTGGGCATTTTCCAGGAATATTTCTGTTAACAGATTTCTGTTTTAATATTGTTATGAACTGAAAATTAATTAATATGATTAAATTCATTTAAAATTTGCTAAGATTTGTTTTATGACCCACAATATGGACTATCTGGGTCAATGTTCCTTGTACAAATAAGATTTTATATTCTTCCATTATTTGTAGAGTATTCTATACCTGTCAACTTTGCTAACAGTTTTGTTTAGGTCTCTATAAACTACTGTATATCTCCCTACTTGTTCTGTCAAGTATAGAAGAGTATAGAAATCTCCAACTATTGCTGCGCATATATCTACATCACCTTTCAACTCTGTATGTCTCATATACAAAGCTTTGTTGTTCGGTATAAAGAATAACTTAGTATTGTCATATATTCTTGGAGAATTGACCTCTTTTTTTTCTATTTATTTTTAAATTTATTTATTTGACAGAGAGAGAGAGCACAAGCAGAGAAAGCAGCAGAGGGAGAGGGAGATTTGAGGCTCAATCCCAGGACCCTGGCATCATAACCTGAGCTGAAGGCAGACACTTAACAGACTGAGCCACCCAGGTGCCGTGAGAATTGACCTCTTTTTATCAATATATCATTTCATTCCATTGTGTGAGTCCAAGTTTCTGATCTATATCATATTTCTTCTCATTGTAGGACTTCCTTTGGCATTCTTTGTAGTCTGTTAGCAGTGGATATTTTTTTTTTCTTTTTATCTTAGAAAATCTTTATTTTTCCTTCATTTTTGAAGGCTATTTTCTTTGGAAATATAATTCCTGAGTGACAGTATTTTTCGGCACTTATTTTGTTTTTCTTCTTGCTTGCATGAATTGTGACTATGAATCACTTTGAATTCTTATTCCTTTCTGCTGTAGCTCATGGGCCCACTCCCATTATCGTTCAAGAATCTCTTTGTTTTATAATAGTTTGAATATAATATGCCTATGGAAAAAAATGTTTATTTTGCTTGGTGTTCTATTAATTTTCTGAATTTGTGATTTAAAATCTGTCATTAACTTTTGGGGAAAAATGGCCATAATTCTTTTAAATAGTTCTTCTGCTCTATTTTCTTTTCTACTTTTGGGATTCCAACACATGCATTTGAGAATGGTTTATATTGTCCAATAGCTCTTGTATGTTGTTTTTCACCAATGTTACCTTTATTTTTCAAGTTAGGTTATTTCTAAAGACCTACCTATCATAAGTTCATCATCTGTTCATAAGTTCAACAATTCTATTCTTGACCATCTTTAGTGTACTAAAAACCCTGTCACAGGACCATCACATTACAGTTTTTTTTTTAATATCCTTTCTTATACTGTCTATTCTTATAAATTTAATTTGGTTCTGATGATTGTGTTATTTCTTTATACTCGGCTTTTCCTTGTTTTTTTTTTTTTTCCCCAATGTTTATTTTTTTTCCTTATTGAAAATTGAGTACATTGTATATAGAACATTAGATACCATTATGATTGAGGATGAGCAAGGCTTTCTTTCTCCCAGGGCTCTCTATGGGAATTTATGTCTACATAATCAGTAGTCGAGCTGAGTACAAAGTTTGAGGCTGTTAACATTACCCTAAGTTCACCACAACCTTCAGACTCTGCTTCTGCTTACTTTGTGTTACCTGCGCTTATGATACTTTGTGTTTAGTTTCTGGACTGTTGGTCTAAAACTTTTTATCGAAGTTGTTCTTTTTCCTTTTTGCTGTTGAGCACCTCAGCTTTGCTTTGGAAAATCAAGATGAATGGTCATTTGAAAAATTATGGAATACCATTTTCTCTTTTGTATTTCTTTTCAAATAAAATCTACCTTTTTTCTACTCTCCCTGTGGCATTCACTGTAAATTTTTCTTGTCATTCCCTTTCTTCCTTGTCCATATAGTGATGTGGCACAGGGACACATTCTTGGGGATTTTGATCAAGTCTTAGAATGAAGCAGGCACTTCATTGTGTTCCACCCCTCCTTCTGTTGGAATGCTGGTTTTAGCATATTTTCCTGCATCTCCTGTGGCTAGAGATTTTTTTTAAATCTTTTATTTCCCCATTCCCCATCCCTTAACTGAATGGGTTTCTACCAGATTCCAAAGCTACTGTTTTTATTTCTTTTCTCTGCAGAGTAAGGCTTCTGCTTCATAGATAAAAAAGAGAAGATCATTTGGGGCTGTAATCTTCTCCCAGCTAGTATCATGAGAGAAACTTTCTCAACATCTTGACCAATCTTCCCTGTGAGGTAAAGGCTAAAGACAGTCAGATTCCGCTGTGTTCAAGGTCTCTAGCCAGCCAATAATTGGCCTTTGGCAATTCATTAAAAATTGCTGCTTAATCTTCTTATTAGCTTATGTAATTCTGGCAGCATCTGCCCCAGCAAACAAATCCTTGGGCCTTACATCTCCCTGCAGGTTACTGATTCTCCCCAGAATTCATGTTAGTTGTTTACCCTTCAACCTTAGTTTTCTGATGGATTCCAGAAAAGGAACTGATTAGCATTTTGTCCAACTTTTTTTTTTTTATTCTTATGTTAATCCCCATACATTACATCATTAGTTCTAGATGAAGTGTTCCATGATCAACTTTTTTCTTATTCTAAGGTGAAAGCAATGCTTTTGCTTGTTCTCTCTACATTTATGAGGTGAAAACATCCTCTCAACTAAAATTTTAAAGTAGCAGAATGATTGCATGTCCTTAGAGGGATATACTCTAAGAGCAAACATAATTACAAACAAACCTTAAACTTTAATTAGTTGGTTTATTTTTAGAAGATTGGTATTATAATTATGAAATTATTTTATGAGTATTATAATGTGAAATAAATAAGTAAATATATTAATATTAGTAGAAACCTAGATTTTATCTGTAAGAGAAAAGCATTACAAATATTTTTAAAAAGTAAAGAAAGAAAGAAACTTTCAATGGTAAATCTGAATTGGAAATGTCAACATGAACTCAAATATTTATAAGTATAAAAATAAATACGTATTTTTTCTAATTCTAAGCAGTGAAACATCCTAGAACAATCATCTAAGAAAGATATTTATTCTAAATACCTTTCCCTTTATAAGTCACTGAACCATTACAAAAGTAGCTTATTTTGAGTCTGGGTTAAGAAAAATACAATATCAGCTTAAAGTACCTGGTTTTACCAGAAAGCAAGGAGGTTCTCAAAGACTGATGAGGCTATGCCTAAAAGGAAAATATGCTGTCATAAGAAAACCATCATTTTGTGACCACTAAACTAATACTTTGGCAAGAGTCATCATATATGCAAAATCATTTGGTGAAAATAAGGAATAAAACACATTGTCTCAAAATGTCACCTCACTCTGTACAACGGGACAAGCCATTTCCCTAGTGCTCTAAGTAGCAGGCTGAAAGGAGAAGCCATGCTGCTGGGTGGAGAGAACGAGCCCACTCAGCCTTAGCATGGGCAGAGCCATGTTCCCCAATGATGAGTGATAGGGGATAAAGAAGAAACTTATGGGTATGAGCAGGGAAGGTTGAAAGTGCTGGCAATTCTTATGGGAAACAAACCTAAAACTATTTACATTAATTATTTTATTATATTGTAATCTTTCCTTTAGGTTTCTGTCTGGATTGAATGTTCTTATTAAACAAATATAATCCTACAGTGGGAGGTTAAGATTATGAAATGAAAAAGAGATCTGTTCAAGATGATGTTAACTATAGACTGTTTTGTTTTACGTTTCAATAATGATAAACTTAAATACTGTGTACCCTTCATCATAATAAAATCCCAGTCTTCAAGCATGAATCTAAAACATAAAAAAAAATAAAGTCACCTCACAAATTGCTTACAAATTGTATGATAAAGGGACAATATACTTTTAAAACAGAGATGTTTGGTGTTTACCAGCTTAACCAACTTACCAAATTTAGCATCACAGTTTTGGGACATTTTCAAATTATATGTCCCCTGAGGCAAAGCGAAAAGAGTATCACCTGTATAGTTTTCTTGCCAAAAAAATGTTTAATATGAGATGATTATGAGTGAATACTCCAGCAAATTCAGAATATGATCAATTACACAAAATAATGGTCTTAGATACCTTAAAAGAGTCAATATTAAGAAAAGGATTATGGGGAGTGTTCTAGATTTAAAGGTATTAAAGAGACAATAATCAAATACAATATATAAACCTAACCGGACCCTGAATTTCAAAATGAAAAAGACAATAAAAACTCCTTTCAGAGTAATTGAGTGGATTTGAACATGAACTTTATATTTGGTGATAAGAGAATTTAATTGCAGTGTTACAGGTACAATACTCTTGTGGTTATGTAGGAAATTATTCTTAAAAGGTACCTGAGGAAGTATGAAATGTGAAATGTAGTATCTGTGACTTACCAAAAGCACTACACACACACACACACGCACGCACACACGTGCAACCAAATTATATATGTATAGAAGGGGAAGAAAATTAAATGTGGTAAAACTTTACAATTGGTGAATCTAGGTTACTGATAAATGGGTATTTGTTGTCTTATTCTTTAGAATTTCTATATTAATAAAAATTTCTAAAAATGTTTAGGAGATAAAAATCTTAAAAATGTACATCAATGTAAATAAAATGCAAGATAATTGTGATTAAATGGTAAATAGGTAGTAAAGAACATACCAGTTTTTCCACACACAAAAAAAAGGGATCATGGAAATTCCAAAGTAGGTGAAAATTGGCATAATTATTTATATATGTCTAATGTGTTTGGGTGTATCTATTTTTGTATTATTGTAATCAAAGCAATGCATGCACATGTTTATAAAACATGTAGGATGTCGTCTGATAAGTAGACACATCCCCATCCCCATCTTTCCTCAGCTTAGTCTCACTCACCAGAGGCAATTTCTCTTACCTATTTCTGTTTTAATTTTTTTGTTTCTCCTAATCCTACAGTGATCCCTTGGCATGTGAATTCTTATTTCTGTTTAATGTCCTACATGGTTAAATCAGAGTCTATTAAGTACATTACAACCACTACATTATCAGCACGATTTTGAAAATATGATTATGTTTGTTTGCAGAGGTATGTAACCAGAGGATTCAATGTTAGAAGATGCAGGGAAGTTAACATGCAGGAAAAACAGTACAAAAGCTATTTGACCAGTATAAAATTAGCCCAGGGGTGCCTGGGTGGCTCAGTCGTTAAGCGTCTGCCTTTGGCTCAGGTCATGATCCCAGGGTCCTGGGATCGAGCCCCGCATCGGGCTCCCTGCTCCGTGGGAAGGCTGCTTCTCCCTCTCCCACTCCCCCTGCTTGTGTTCCCTCTCTCGCTGTGTCTCTCTGTGTCAAATAAATAAAATCTTTAAAAATAAATAAATAAATAAATAAATAAATAAATAAATAAGATAAAATAAAATTAGCGCATAAGCTGCAGTGAGTGTGTACTAATGACTTCTCAGAGCAGGCACTCAACAAAAAAATATTTACTAGTTAATTGTTAAAGAGGTGCAGCACAAATTTAAGGTGTTCATATAATTACTCATCATATTCATATTAAAATGTTTTTATTAATGATTGCTTCAATCTTTAAGCAGTTTTCCTTCCCTCTTCCTGTCCCATTTAAACTCCATCAAATAAATGTTCAAAGACCCTCTTCTCAATAGCTCAAGCTGATCTTGGTTTCTGAGCTGAGTTTCAACAAATAAATTTTATCAGGAATTATCCCTTCTCTATGCATTCATTAAGAATTTAATTTCTGGGGGTGCCTGAGTGGCTCAGTCGGTTAAGCATCTGCCTTCGGCTCAGGTCATGATCCCAGAGTCCTGGGATCAAGCCCCGCATCGGGCTCCCTGCTTAACAGGGAGTCTGCTTCTCCCTGTTCGTGCTCTCTCTCTTTCACTTTTTCTCCCTCTCTCTCTCAAATAAATAAATAAAATTTTAAAAAAAATTTAATCTCTGCCTTCCTAATTGCCAGGTATTGTGCTAGGGCTCATGTTCTTAATACACAGTTGCTGAGATGACCTGGTAAATTGTCAGAAATGTCAGTTCCACAGCCTCATCCCAGACCTACTGAATCAGAAACTTTGGAGGTGGGGCTCAGCAACGTATGTTTAATAATAGTAAAGGGTAGGAAAACAAATGCAAAATAAAATAAAATTTCCAGAATTATGAGAAAGGTAATGGAATATATACATACTGTTATCACATACATTACTATGTATTATAAAATTCATGCCTATGGATTTTAAGTTATGATAGCTTACCTAAGAATTAAAATTAAAAAAAAATGTTTCTTAAGAAAAATAAAAACAAATAATCAATTCTAACAAAGATTTCTTCTTGGAAAAGATGATACTTAAGAGCCAAATTATGACCTGGAATTGGACATACCAGGGATTTAATGATCTATGCAATTTTTGAATATACTCACATTTAGTCAAACATGGACGCCAGGGTTCAAGACTGGCTTTCTTACAAGGTAACACAATTAAGTTATGAAAACCTTTATGGTCAACTTTGTTTACTGTTGAATCAAAGCCTTAGTCAGTGAGTGATGGTGAGGCTCTCATTTCTCTTGTGCCCACATTCTTTTTGTGGGTTTCCTCCTGGGTCCTACCACATATGGGTAATGATGACTGAGGTTGACTGCCCAAGATTCTCTCAATATGCTGGCACCATTCAACAATTTGAATTACACTAAATGTCTTACTTTGATCCAGGATTGAAAGGGATGATTCTGCACACCCTGCCCAACCTTCCCACAACATACCTGAGATCTGATTCCTACTAAATGTTAAATTAATAATGGAATCCAGAACTGTAACTTTCCAAAGTATATGCTCCTCCTCTACTTTTTCTTGTAACTTCCGATGACATTTCAGTCAATACCTTTTAATACCTCTTCCTTTCTCTATTGCTTTGTCCTCTACAAATAATATATGATCTACTTTAAATGTTCATTACAGTATGCATAATACACTGTATATATGAATGCATGTATCCACACATGTATTAGTCAGGGCCCTCCAGAGAAACAGAAACAATTATATATATAATATAAATGATAATATTATAATATAAATCATAAATATAATATAAATTACACATATAGTTATATAATCATATTTATTATTATTAATTTTATTATAAAATATATAATTATATTATAAATTATATAATACAATAAATATTATGTTGTATTTATAGTTTACATATGTATTTATATGAGGAATTGACTCACGTGAATATGGAAGCTGAGAAGTACCAAGATTTGCAGTTACCAAGTTGCAGAACCAGGACAGCTGATGGTGTACGTTCCTATCTGAAAGTTGACAGGCTGGGGATCCAACAAGAGAAGAGCCAATGTTTTAGTTCAAATCCAACGGCAGGAAAGGACTGATTTTGCAGTTCCAAGAAGTCAGGCAGAAGGAGTTCTTTGCTTACTCATCTTTTTTGTTCTATTCAGATCTCTACTTGATCAGATAATGCTCACTCACATTAGGGAGGGCAACCTCCTTAACTCAGTCTACTAACATAAATGATAATCTCATCCAGAAACACCCTCACAGTCACATCCACATGTTTGACCAAATGTCTTGGCACACTGTGGCCCAATCAATCCGACATATAAAATTAGCCATCACAACACATGATCAAATACAATTCATCATGGTATTTGAAAATTTCCCAAGAATATCATTAACTTTCTTGAAAGAAAATCTTTATAAGCAGTTATTACCACTCAAACTATAAATCTGCCTCAACTGTAGAGAAGAAAATCTTCCACCTCTTCTTTGTGTTCCAAGCTGGCTTAAGATGCTTTATTTTACATTATTGCAACTTGAAAAAAATATATTCTGGAAGTGGGTGAATGGTAAATCAGAAACCATCTTAAAGATAAACTCATTAAAAGAGTAGGCTAATATTGTCTCATGTGTCCCCCATCCATTCCAAATAACAAGTTTTACAACCGTAATCAGTTTGTGCATTTTCCTTTATGTTATTTTTTTTTATCAAGAAGAAAAATATTCTATCTTCAGATGTTTTTTTTGAATGTCAGTTTTTTTTCCTACTTTATTTTAATGATCTACTTGATACAAAAAAAGTATATTTTTATATTAAAATGAAAACAAATGAAGTCCCTTTTTAAATCAACATGAAGGACAACTCCAAGAACAGTTTACAACCACTCTGGGAATACTTTGCTACATATGGATCTACCACATGGGATTTGTTTTTTGGTTTTAGGGGTTTGTTTTTGTTTTTGTTTTTGTTCTCCTAAAACTGTCAACTTCATTACTAAGACAGAGAGACTGCAGTTTTTCTCTGAACCCAAAGCTCATATTGTTTTTCTTTTTTTGCAACACTCTCACTGGCTTCAAAGAGGAGATGCAAGGAAGAAAGGCTTTCTTTTGTTCTCAGGAACTGGGGTAGAGGTGCTTTTTCAGCGTTTAGCAATACAAAGAAAGAGAAAAAAAATAATCATGGCTAACTTTAAGTAGCAACTGATTGCAGGGGAAATTGCTGCATCAAATCGGAAGAAGCTAGATGCTTTCAGGATTGCCTCATACTACTCCCCTTTCTGGAGTACAGGTGAGGGAAAGCAAAATATTGCTGTCATTTGATTCTCTGTCATTATTTGATAGAGACATTCGTCCAAGACAAGTGGGACTTTTTTTTTTTTTTTAAAGATTTTATTTATTTGACAGAGAAAGACACAGCGAGAGAGGGAACACAAACGGGGAGTGGGAGAGGGAGAAGCAGACTCCTGCCGAGCAGGAAGCCCGATGCGGGACTCGATCCAGGGACTCCAGGATCATGACCTGAGCTGAAGGCAGTCGCTTAACCAACTGAGCCACCCAGGCGCCCAAGACAAGTGGGACTTTTTTAGGTAAAAATAAGTACAAATGTGAATCATCTACTCTGTTCTTGTGGAAAGCCTCCTTTTGTATCTGGTCTGAATTAATGCAACAATCACTTTTTTCTGAGTACTGTTAAAATACCATCAGCGTCACAAATTTACTTATGTCCTTTATCTTCTGAGAAGATCTAAGTAATGAAACCAAGGGTGAGAGAGGAGAGTATAAAGGGAGCATAAAGAGGAAGACTTTCTCTCCTCTTGCACATGGGAAATGTTCAATAAATTTTAGCTGTTATCAGTACTATTATTAATATTTGTTAGCATTTGCCATCTCATACCTATCTGGGTATTTTGTCAAAAAATTCACAATTTACCACAAGAGAAGAAAACAGCATAATTTCTTCAAAAACACAATACCATGCTGTGTTCAGGCTGTTTGACTTCTTATTTCAATGATTGCTGCTGTTGTAACAATAGCAGGCAGCAGGAACAGAATGTATGCCTCATCTCCAGCCTCCACTCCACATTCTCCAAGGTCTCTGTCATTGGACATCCAGGAGAGGCCAAACTAGCACTTACCTTGTTTTCAATAGTGCAGCCCTTGGTTGTGTTAGAATTACAAGCCAGGAATACAGTCCTAGCATTACCTGCCAGACACTAGATCATCACACAACATACAAGAGTGGACTGTCATTCTTTGCTTGTAAGGATGAGCAAGTGGAACGAGTAAAAAGCTATAGTACTTAAGTTAGAGTCTATTTAAGGGGAGAAGGGAAGGGGAAATGGAGGTGTGGGTGATCAACCACCAGACAAGGGATGCTGGTAGCCTCTCGAAGCTGGAAAAGGCAAGAAGTAGATTCTCACCTGGTACCTCCCGAAGTAACGAGCTCTACTGTAACCAGTGAGACCTATTATAAACTTCTGACCTCAAGAACTATAAGATAATGAATTTGTGTTGTTTTAAGACACTAAGGTCATGGTAACTTCTTACAGTAACACTAGGAAATTAATACAATGCCTAACTATGTCTAGGTAAGACATAGAGTTAAAAATAAACAAAAAAAATCAGATATCAAAAATAAAATTTTAAAAAATATAGCTTTGGGGGGAAATGGCACCAACTTGAATAAAAGAAGGTAAAGAACAATAAAGTAGAAACAATAAAGAATGAAAAAGTAGATTTAAATAAAGCCAAAATTATGAATATAAAGTATACAGTTTTTAACAAAAACTCACTTTGGATAAACTGAAAAGAGAGACTAGTATCTGCTGAGAGCTGCATTAGAGTTCTGTAAGATACCGAAAATATCTAACATTGTATGTGTGCATGTGTGTCTAGATCCAGGAAAACTAGTGTGCAATTAACAAGAATTCCAAAGGAACAATGGAATTGATAGAGAAGAGAAAAATATAAATTAAGAGTCAACAATTGCTCTGAACTAGAGACATGGCTCTGTTGTTATAAGAAAATCATTGAGCTCAGAGTAGGATTGATGACAAAAGACATATACTTAGACATTGCCACATAATATCTTTTAAAAGACTTTATTTATTTATTTGACACAGAGAGAGAGTGTGTGAGAGAGCACAGCAGGCAGAGGGAGAAGCAGACTCCCCGCTGAGCAAGGAGCCCCACATGGGACTCGATCCCAGGACCCTGGGACCATGACCTGAGCCAAAGGCAGACGCTTAACAGACTGAACCACCCGGGCACCAGCCACATAATAATTTTGAGCTTCAAAGACGAAGAGAAATTTTTACTATTTTCCAGACTGAAAGAACTAATTCTTTATAGAGAAAAAGAATAAAGAGCCCAGAAATACGTCCGTAGTTTCATGGTCAATAGGTTTTTAACACTGTTTCCAAGGTAATGAAATGAAAGAAAAGATTACTGTTTTTAACAAACTGTGATGGAACATGGGATATCCATATACAAAATAAAGAATAAGTAAATGAGGGACATCTGGGTGGCTCAGTTGGTTAAGCCTCTGCCTTCAGCTCAGGTCATGATCCTGTGGTCCTGGGATTGAATCCCACATAGTGATCTTTGCTCAGTGGGGAGCCTGCTTCTCCATCTGCCTGCCACTCCCCCTGCTTCTGCTCTCTCTGACAAGTAAATAAAATCTCAAAAAAAGAGAGAATAAGTAAATGAATGAATGAATGAATAAAGTTCTATTATCACTTAATATATACAAATAATAACTAAAAATATATTGTGGAGCCACATGTAAGAACTACAATCCTGAAACTACATAAAGAAAACACAGAATAAATTATTTTTGACCTTGGGTTGGTTAAAGATTTCTTAGTTCAAAGCATAACCCATGAAAGAAGAAAAAAAGAATAAAATTTGATAAAGTGGACTTCATCAAAATTAAAATAGTTTTCTATTCAAAAGTACCATTAAAATGTAAAAACAAGTCACAGACTGGAGAGAAATATTTGCAACACATATTGTAGTAGATAAGGAGCTTTTTGTTGTTGTTGTTACAGCGAATATACAGAGATCTTAAAATTCAATATTAAGCAAAATAATAACCCATCAAAAAATGGACGAGGTTTGAATGTATAGGTCACCAAGGAAGACATATAAAGGTTTAGTAAACATGTAAGAAGATCCTTAATATCATTAATTAACAGAAAAGACAGATAAAAATCAAAATAAGAGACCACTATACTCCCACTGGAATGACTAACCAAAAAAGACAGTAATACCAAATGTTGGCATGCATTATTACTTTGCAGTAGGGGAAGATTTCTTAAAGAGAGGGCACAAAACACAAACCCAACCATACAAGAAAAATATGGTAAACTGGACTTCACCAAAATTAAAAACTTTAGCTCATTAGAAAATACTAGTAAGAAAAATAAACAGGCAAACCTCAGCCTGGGAAAAATTTTATAGACAACTCCTATAATTGAAAAATAAAAAGACAACACAATAAAAATGAGAAAAATTTTGAAAATATATTTTACTGAAAAAGAGCAAACTTTCTAAAATAAGAAACATTAGCTCACATTCCATTAGTTAATGTAAATTAAAACAACACTCACTAAAATGCCTAAAATCAAAAAGACTGACAATGCAAATTTTTTGAGGAATGTGGAGCAACTAGAGTGCACAGACATTGGTGTGGTTGCAAACTATTGTGAAACTATTTTGGAGAATTTAAGAAACAAAACAAATGAACATGCTGGAGGTGGGGTGGAGAGAAGCAAACCAAGAAACAGACTCTTAACTATAGAGAACAAACTGGGGATTGATGGAGGGGAAGTTGGTGGGAGGATGGGTGAAAAGCATAATGGGTATTAAGGAAGGCACTTGTGATGAGCACTGGGTGTTGTATGTAAGTGATGAATCACTAAATTTAACACCTGAAACTAATATTATACTGTATGTTAATGAATAAGAATTTCAATAAAAACTTGAAAAAGAAAAAAAAGGAAAAGAAAAAAAAGAAGCTAATGGAAATAGCTGTACTCTTAACTCATTAAAAGTACACTGTGTATAAAAAGATATATAATATAATACACTATGCTCATATTGGTTAATTTAAGGCATGCAGAATACATATTTTATTTAAAATTAGAAAAAAATAATTCAAGAACATTCACCATAATGACAGATTAATCGAAAACTACCTTAGTTATCTCAATTCCAAAACTACTATGTAATATAACATTCATTTGTGATAAATAAATAAATAAATAAATAAATAAATAAGAGGAATAGAAAGACTTTTTTAATATTAAAAAGAGCATTTAAAAAATATTAGTAAAAGGGGCACCTGGGTGGCTCAGTTGGTTGAACATCTGACTCTTGATTTCTGTTCAGGTCATGATCTCGGTGTTGTGGGATCGAGTCCCATGCTGGGCTCCATGCTCAGGCAGGGAGTCTGCTGGGGATTCTCTCTCTCTCTCTCTCTCTCTTACTCTGCTCCTTCCCCTGCTCTCTCTCTCTAAAATAAATAAAACTTAAAAGTATTTATTAGCAAAAAACAACAAAACAAAAATCTCCTTTGATACTCGGAATAAAAGAAGAATGACCATTACCACTGTGGTAAGCAGAATAGTGTGCCTCCAAAGATTCCCATGCCCTATTTATCTGAATTTTTGAATATTTTACTTTACATGGCAAAAGGGACTTTACAGAGTTGATTGAGTTTGAGAATCTTGATATAGGAAGATTATTCTGGAGTATATGGGTAAACCCAAAGTAATCAGTAATGAGTACTTAAAACTAAAAGAGGAAGGCAGAAGAGTGAGTCAGAGATACAACATGAGGACTGGACCTGCCTTTGCTGGCTTTAAAGATGGAGGAAAGGGGCCTTAGACAAGGAATGTAGAAGCCTCTAAAAGCCGAAGACAGCTCTCATTTTATAGCTTGTAAGAAAATGGAAATCAATTCTACAACCACAAGAAACTGAATTCTGTCAATAGCCCAATGTGGTTGTCAATTCTCTCTAGAGATTCCAGAAAGGAACACAATCTTCCAAAACCATCATTTTAGCCCAAGTGAGGCTTGCATAGGACTTTTGACCTACAGAAGTGTGGGATAATAAATTTTGCTGTTTTAAGCCACCAAATTTGTGATAATTTGTTATAGGAGCAATAGAAAGCTAATGCAATCACTAATCCTATTCACCATAATTGAAAAGTTATATGGTCATATATAAAGAAACTCTGAATGAACTTAAAGATCAATTACTAGTTTTATTGTGAGAAGGTAACATTTTGCAAGATGCAAAATCAATATTAGCAATTACTGAACTCTGACAGGTAAAGGGCCTGCAGGGTATCTCTTAATTTCCTCAAAGCCTAAAAGAGGAGAGGAGTTTACTGAGGATCAACCACTTTTATTAGATCTATCGGAGAATGGAAGAATGGATCACATTCCAAAACCTAAAGAGAAAGACAATTGAGGTTGGTTTACCTGAAGCAGAAGCCACCTGGGCCATAATGAACCACTGGAGGCTGAGTGTAGACTAGCTTGAGAGTGAAAAATTCCAGGAGTCCGGTTTTAACAGAGTCCTCACACTTCCAGAATTACTCCAGATTCTTATGGTAAAGTTCTGAGAAAAGTCTTTTATCTCATGTAGGGGAAAGGAAAAAATAACCATTAAAAATATGTCTGAAGTGTTTTCCATAACAACGGCCTGCTTTGCAAAAGAAAGTACTTTACAATAGAAAGTCTTTTATCAGAGGTTATATATCTGGGTAAGGGTGATTATCCAGCTCTCCCTACTCCCCCAGCTTTTCTATCTCACCCATGGGGAGAAATGAAGACTGAGGAGCACTTACTTCTGGAGGGCACAGGTGAACGACTCAGGCTCACTAAAAGACTATTCTCCTTCTCTCAACACCTTACTACATATCAGTGGGGCACCAGTATAATAACAGCGGATTAGAACTAAAAGAGCTATAAAACACAGACTTTATTTAAGAAGGAGCTAAGGAAACCCAAAATGATAGGAGAGAGAGAGGGGGAAAAGGACTCTACAGGAAAATTACCTCTCTTGCACGCACAGCTACAGCAGACACTAACCCAGCGTCTAGCCAGATTCATATAAAACTTCATTCTAAAGATCGATTCACCTTAGATTCAATTACCCATTTCATCATATCTATATCTAAACAAAAATCACAAGGCATGCTAAAGACAACAAAACATAGTCTGGAAGAGACAAAGTGGGCATCAGAACCAGACTCAGATGGGCACAAACATTGGAATTATTAGACAGGAAATTTGAAATACTATGATTGATATGTTAAAGACTGTAATGGAAAAAGTAGACAACAGGCAAAAACAGATGGATAATGTAAACAGAGAAATGGCAAATAGGAAAGAATCAAGTGGAAATGCTAGAAATTGAACTCATGAAAATAAAGAATGTTATTTGTAGGCTCATCAGTACACGGGCTAGGAAAAAATTACTAAGCTTGAAGATGTGTCAATAGAAATGCCACCAACTAAACTGCAAGGAGGAAAAAAGAATGAATATAAAAACAGAACAAATTAGCCCCAAACTGAGATAATTACAAAAGATGTACTATACATGTAATGGAATACAAGAAGGATAAGGAAAAAAAGCAGAAGATATTTTTAAAGTAATATTACCAGAGAATTTTTTAAATTAATGACAGACACCAGTCATAGATCCAGGAATCCCAGAGAATACTAAGCGGGATAAATATTAAAGAATCTATACCTAGGCCTATCATATTCAAACTTCAGAAAACCAAAAACAAACAGAAAATTGTCAGGAAAGGCAGGGGGGGCGGTGAAAGAGAAGCACCATATGTATAGAGGAAGAAGAAGAAGAGTTGCATTAAGACTTCTTGTCAGAACCATGCAAACAAGAAAATGGAGTAAAATATTTAAAGTTTAGAGAGAAGCAAAACAAAACAAAAACAGAACTCTATATCCAGAAAAATTACCCTTCCAAAGTCAAAGAGAAATAAATACTCTCATAGAGAAAGAAACAGCAACAACAAAAAAATTTCTATAACTAATAAACAATGATAGCAAGGTTGCACTTAAGAGGTTAATATATAAAAACTAGTTGCTTTCATGTATACCAATAAGGAAATTTTTAAATTTAAAATTAAAAACACAATAGTATTTACATTAGCATCAGAAAGAAAGAAAAAGAAAGAAAGAAAGAAGAAAGAAAGAGAAAAGAAGAAAGGAAGGAAAGAAGGAAGGAAAGAAGGAAGGAAGAAAGATCTAATTAAGTGTGTACCGGTTCTATATGCAGACTCAGAAGAGCAAACACAGTACTGATTAAAAGACAATTGGAGGACTGACATCATCTGACCTCAATACTTACTATAAAGCCACAGTTATCAAGACAGCATTGTATTGGTGAAAGAAACACAGATTATGAGAATAGAATACAAAGTCCAGATAGATTCACATAAGTATTAACTCATCTAAAATAAAGGAGCAAAGGTAATTCAATGGAAAAATAAGAGCTTTGGTTTTTTTTTCAACAAGTGGGGCTGCGAAAAAATGGACATCCATATTCAAAAGAATGAATTTGCACAAAGAACTTATACTTTTTTCAAAAATTAACTCAAAATGGATTGTAAGCCTAAATGTTAAACACAAAACTTAAAACTTCCAGAAGAGAAGAGAGAAAATTTAGGTGACTTTAGGTTTGGCAATGCATTTTTAGACATGATATCAAACCAAGACCCATGAGTGAAGGAATTGATAAGTTGGATTTTGTTAAAAACTTTTATTAAAAACATCTACTCCACAAAAGATAATGATAAAAGAATGAAAAGAAAAATCCATAGTGTCGGAGAAAATCTTTCCAGAACACATATCTGATAAAAGACTGGTATCCAAGATATACAATGGAATCCTAAAATCCAATAATAGGAAAACAAACACCCAATAAAAATAGGAAAATATCAGAGCAGATGCCTAAACAAAGAAGATATACAGATGGCACATAAGCATATAAAAAAACACTCAATGGCATTTGACATTAGGGAATTACAAATTGAAACAATTATGAAATGTACTACACAACTATTAGAATGGCTCAAATCCTCAAAACTGACATTATAAAATTATGCTGAGAATGAAGAGCAACAGATGCTATAATCCACTGGTCTTGGTAATGCAAAATGCAATATAGCCTGTTAGGAAGACAGTTGGTCAGTTTCCTACAAAACTATGCATAGTATTACCATATGATACAACAATCATGCTCCCAGGTACTTATTCAATTGGTTGGAAATATATGTCTGACTAAAAACCTGCACACATATGTTCACAGCAGCTTTATTTATAATCACCAAATAATGGAAGCAACAAAGAAGGCTCTCAAGAGGTGGGTGAATAAACAAACTGTGATAGATACATCCATATAATGGAGTATTATTTAGCATTGAAATGAAATGAGCTATCAAGCCATGAACAGACATAGAATTAAATGCATATTTCTTCGTGAAAGAAGTTAGGTCAAAAAGACTATATACTTTGCATATATATATTTATATGTCATTTATATGTCATATATTTATGTCATATTTATGTCACACAGATATATATACATATATGTACATATGCATTATATATAATATATATATAAAATTCTGCAAAAGGCAAAATTATAGAGATTAAAAAAATTAATGATTGGCCAGGTTTAGGGAGATGATTTGAGGAAAAATAGATAGTGCACACGGAATATTTAGGGTGGTGAAAATATTTTGTATGATAATGGAAGACACGATATTATGCATTTAACAAATCCCATAGAGCAGTAAAACAAAATGAGTGAAACTTAACCTTAATATGTGCAAATCTAAAATAAAATTATCTCAGAGTTTAGGGGATTCTAGTACAAAATACAGAATGTGACAGAAAAAAATCTAATGGTATCCACAAATTTATAAAGGCAATGATGGAAGAGAGTGCTGAACTAAATAACTTTGAAAATGAGTGGCATCTGCAAGACTAAAGACAAAAGAAAATGCTAAACACTGTAATCCAGTTGATAAAATTGCTCCCCATTGGGGTATGGATTAACAATTTGGTACTGCTATACATATTTAGTGGAGTTGAATAATTAGTAGATATTTGGTCATTGGCTTCACTCTTGAAGAAGGAGGTTAGAGATTAGCAGAGAAAGGAGGCTAGAATGATCTACATGCTAATGGGTTACAGTTGGTAATATTCATATGAACTCATCTTTAATGTACATACTGTTGCTTACATGAGAAAACATTTATAAACAGGTATGAGTACGCAAGTTAGTACACAGACATACATTTCCTTTCTCTGTCGGCTGAGAGGGTAGAGAAGCAATGACATCTCAATAGCAGTAAGTACCTACCTCCTAGTTCTGGATTTCTAATAACATTCTAAAAAGTAACCAGAAGTTCTTAGAGAAATGGTTTATTTCAAGACTAAGAAAGGAAATATACAAGATGAACCTGTATCATCTTGTAGCACCATACTGGAAGAAAGTACTCTTAAAAAAGCCCCTACATGTCTATATAATGGAGGCATGTCAACAGGACATAGGAGCCAATTGAAAGAGCTCCCAGTGGACAAAGCTGGAACAACTTGAGCAAGAAAATAAAGTAGTATCTGTTTATAACCCAAAGTACAAAATAAATACCCATGAGTCCATGTTAATACAAGTAAATTATTAAATACAAAAAATATACAAACAAATGTGTACATATATGTGTGTGTATATATATACATACATGTACATACATATATACATATATATATGAGAGAAAAGATGAATCTCTCAAACCAAAGAGTTCCAAATAATTTATATAGATAGTCTGGTCTCAAAGAGGTGGAGAATAACCCCCCACTTCTTTAGTGTAGGCTGTACATAGTTATACACAGTGATTTCCTTCCAGAGAGTCCTGTATGAAAAGCAGGGAGGAAGGGATACAGTGAAGAGTAACCTACAGTGGATAAACCTGACCAACACTACTGGTGATCACGCTATCATGGTTTATGTCAGCAGTCATAAATTACATAAATAATATGTTCCCTTGATATGATATAGTGAAAATGGCACCTAATCTCTGGCATCTTCTTCCCAATAACTGATCACTTTGTCTAATAATAAGAAAAGCCAGACACATTGCAATGGAGGGACATCCTACAACACATCTGACAAAGTTTTCTTCACAAGTATCAAGGTCATCAAAAACAAGGAGTCCGAAAAAATATTACAGCCTAAGAAGATATAACAAGTGTAAATAATGTATCTTAAGTAGGATCTTGGAACAGAAAAAGAGCATTAGGTGAGAACTAAGGAAATCCAAATAAAATCAACTTTAATTAATAATAATCTATTATTATTGGTTGTTTAACTGTAACAAATGGCTACCATATGTAAATATGGTAGCTAAGGCATTAATACTAGGAGAAAATGTGGACTCAGGAATACATAGGAACTCTACTATCTGCTTACTTTCTCTGTAAACATAAAAGAGTCCTAAAAAAATAAAATATATTTATAAACAATCAATATCAAATCAAATATATTTTATTCACTATCAAATATACTTATAAAACAAAATAATGGAATCTACATTAGCTTCAAATGCATAAAGATATCTACCAATATTTCTATCAAAAGCTATGAAATGTATCTACATGTAGGAAATTGAAATTTTTTAAGAAAACATTTATGAGATACAGTATCTATATAATATATAGATTAGATGACTCAATGTATAAAGATGTTGAATTTCCCCAAATACATATATAAACATTTAGTGAAATTCTAGTTTTTTAAAAAAGACAATAGAGGTATGATGTTTCTGTGTGTGTGCAGGTATGTGCATGCATGTATGTATATAGGTCTGTGTATTTAATTTAACCAGATAGTTCTCTAATTTATGTGGATAGTCAAAGACAAAACAAACTGTGAGCATATGCCTCAACATATTTAAAGTATAATTATTAAGCTTTCGTACTTAAGAGAGTAAGATACTGGCATAAGAATAAACGCAAAAAAACCTATGAGATATAACAGGAGATCCAGGAAAAAAAAAAAACCCAGAATTTTAACATTGTAGATCAGGGTGAAAAGATGGACATTTCAATGAATCATGCTTGGAAACTGATACCCATATTTAAAAATAAAATACACTTCAACTGCTGCCTCACCCAAAAAATTGTTAAAATTTTTCATATCAATCTAGCTGGGTTATAGACATACACATTAAACTCAATTTTGAACAAAAACTTGTAGAAGAAAAATTTCATTGAACACAAAAGTAAGCAGCAAAATGATGGAAGATATTTGCAACATAATAACCAACAGAGGAATGATACTGGAGATAGATAACAGAATCCCTATGAAGTGTTCAGAATTGCTACACAACCCCGTAGAAGAATAAGTACATATAACAAAATGGAAAAAAAATCACAGAGGAGCAAATATCAGTGGTTCATAAACATAAGGGAAAATGTCTGACTCTAAACATGGATGAATTCCCAAAATCATTAGGCTGAGCAAAACACTTAAGTTATATGAGAATACATACAATATTGTTCTATTTATATAAAACTAATAAATAGTTTAAGTAAACTGGAAGTTGTTTAAGGACACCTACACATACATGTTAAAAAAAAATTTATGTGTGGAATGGGGATTGGATGTCAATAGGGAGGAATGCAGAGAACACTTCATTTTCTTGGTCAGATTTTGTTTATTGTTCTTGCATACATCTATTTTATGAAAATAGGTAAATAAAATACTACCATATGGATTCCAAGTTTAACATCAACAAATATAAAACTAAAAAAAATCCATACTCATATATGCTAAAAAGTATTCACTAAAACCCAGTAGATCACACTAAAAAAAAAAAAAAAAAAAAACTTGACATAAGATGAAAATATAAGAAAAATGTACAAAAAAGATGAGACTATTTCATGAAGATCAACACTAATGATTTTGCTAAGTTAGTTAAATCATTAAATCTATTTCAATTAAAAATTAGAAATAAGGGGCACCTGGGTGGCTCAGTCAGTTAAGCATCCAACTCTTGATTTCAGCTTACATCATGATCTCAGGGTGGTGAGATCCAGCCCTGCACTCAGCGGAGAGTCTGCTTGGGATTCTTTCTCTTCCTCTCCTTCTGCCCCTCACCCAGGTCGCATGTTCTCCCCTTTTCTAAAATAAATAAATAAATCTTTAAAAAAATTAGAAATAAGAACATATGAAAATCAATTAAATAAAAAATGTGAAAGTTAAAATAGGTGTGAAGGGAAGAACACCTCAACTAGAATAGAAGACTGAGAAAGAAATGGAATATACATATTTATGAAAAATATAACTCTCCATGACAAAATTTCGAGGAACAAAAAAAGAATATTTTGATAACACGTCTATAATTTTTGCAGTGTCACAAATTATTTCAAATAATCAGCTCAATTACAAAATAGTTTCTTTAAAATAAATGGAAATTTTATAGAAAACACATTTAAATGGCAAAAATATATGAAGATATGCTAACACCAACAAACAAATGGTGATTTGTATTCATTTTTACAACCAACCTCTCATCCTTGATATAAATTCTGTGGTTTCTCTTAATATTTTTGTATCATGTTTAAAATTTTAGAAGAGTCAAAAATCTTCAGTTTAGATCAGATACCACAAATTAGAAAAATTATCAAAATCATGTTTTGTTTCCATAGACTTAATTGTTTTACCCCTTAACCACATAACCCACTTATTAAATAACCCAAACATGGTCAAACTTGAGTGGATTTAGCATTATTCTCCTTCTGCCATAACTTATCTCTTGTTGAAAGTGTTAAGCATTTATTTGTGATCTTAGGGGTTGCAACCTGGGAGACATAGAGCTGATGGAATCAAAGTGTGCTCCGAATTGCAGTGGGGAGCAGAGGCTTATAAAACAAAATCCACAAGGTTACATAACTTGTTTTGAAAGGATTATGATTGGTGCCACAGAGTTTAAACTGACTATCTAATACATGATAGACTATTTCGCTAACAAGTATTATCTTATCTCTATCCGGGAGGTGGTCTATTGGCAATTCAGAATAGTCAAAAGCTCATGGTGTTCTGAGAATTGAAACAGGAGGGGTGCATAGGCCCTTCTTCCTCAATGTCCCTATTTTGAGTAACTCTCTTAGCAATGCTTACTCGATTTTGAATCTTCTTTCACAAAAGTGTGAGTAGAAGCAAATTTGTTTTCTAAATCAGTGTTTTAGCATCTGGGAAAATTATTGTTTTTGAGAAAGTAGGGTGGCATAGAAAATAATTTCATTTTGGGGGGCACCTGGGTAGCTCAGTCGGTTAAGTATCTGCCTTCAGCTCAGGTCATGATCCCAGGGTCCTGGAATCAAATCCCAAATCAGGATCCCTGCTCAGTGGGAAGCCTGTTTCTCTCTCTCCCACTCCCCCTGCTTGTGCTCTCTCTCTCTCTCTCAAATAAATAAATATTTTTTTAAAAAAGAAATAATTTTGTTTTTTTAATGTGTGTGTGTGACTATGTGGACTGGGTTTGGTGTATATTCTATGATTCTTTGCTCTACATTTCAGCTCTTAAGAGTTTTTAAGTAAAAATCAAAAATGTCTTTCTGAAAGAGCACAGTACTTGTTAAGGAGTCAAGAGCACTGAAAGCTCTATTTCCAAAATTGCAGAAAATAGAGAAAGAAAAGAAAAATCGTTTATATACAAAGAGAACAATGGGTATCTATCAAGGTTGAATAGATTACAATAATGCGGGGCTGAGAAATCACAGTAAAACACCTCTAATTTGTTAAAAACCTGGTTGAGATATGGGGTGTGGGAAAGCAGGTGAGTGGGGGGAGGTGCATGTGTAATAAAACACAATAGAAATGAGATTTAATGGGGTATCCGAATGGCTCAGTCAGTTGAGTGTCCCACTCTTGGTTTTGGCTCAGGTCATGATCTCAGGGTCCTGGGATCCAGCCCCATGTTGGGCGCATTGGACTCTGTGCTCAGCGTAGAGTCTGCTTGGGATTCTTATTCTTATCTCCCCATCCCCTTCCCTCTCCCTCCCCGTGGGTCCCTCCCCCTGCTCTGGCTTGCGCGCTTTTTCTCTCTCTCTAATAAACAAATGAATAAAGTCTTTAAAAAAAGAAATGAGATTTAATTCTCTTCCTGTCATCATGTATAATTAAATATATTTTCTTTTTTATGCATCCAAGGAAATAAGACAGTTTTAAACATATATATATTAGAGATATTCTAGTTACACCCTGTCCTATTAGTAGCTTAGAGTATAGTTAAGAAATCCATACACAGGGGGCACCTGGGTGGCTCAGTCAGCTAAGTATCTGCCTTCAACTCAGGTCATGATCCCAGTGTTTTGGGATCGAGATGAGCATCTGGCTCCTTGCTCAGCAGGGAGCAGGCTTCTCCTCCGCCTCTGCCTGCCATTCCCCCTGCTTGTGCCCTCTGTCTCTGTCTTCTCTCTGTGTCTCTCTGTCAAATATATAATCAAAATCTTTAAAAAAAAAAAAAGAAAGCCATACACACAGATTGGACCAACACAAATATGAAGAAGCATTCAATAGTGACTAAAAGGTCATGAAATTGCATGATGAGCATTTTATGAACTAGTATGTTAGAAAATAGCAACTGTTGGGATGCCTGGGTGGCTCAGTTGGTTAAGCGTCAGCCTTCAGCTCAGGTCATGATCCCGGGGTCCTGGGATCAAGCCCCGCATAGGGCTCCTTACTCAGCGGGGTGTCTGCTTCTCCCTCTACTTCCTCTGCCTGCTGCTCCCCCTGCTTGTGCTCTCTCTCTCTCTGACAAATAAATTAAAAAAATGTTTAAAAAAAAAGAAAAAAGAAAATGGCAGCTGTAAGGACAGAGGCCTGAGATAGTGATTAATATATATAATCTCCATAGATATTAAGGCATCTTAGGAAGGGGATGATATTGAGCTTTTTTTTCTAAGTTAAAGTGCAACACATGGAATTATTAGGTAGGTCTTTTGGTAACCCCAAAGTTTATGCAAGTTCTATTATGATATCCATCTATATTAATATCAAGTCCCTGAAGAAGACTTATTCATTTCTAATAAATGCTGGTTGGGAAATAGACAATCTCCCATCGAAACCTTGGAAGAAGGAGCAGCTGAGCTCCAATAGAGGCTCTGAGCATGACAAAGAATATTGTATTGTTTTTTCTATTATGTTTATTGAGACATACCTTACATTGAGGGAAAAAAAAAAAATGCCAGTTTTTCCTTGGATAGTTCAGTGAGTTTTGAATGTATTAGTAGTATAAACAACATGACCTGACTTCCACCACCAGCCTCCATTGATATGTGTGTACTTGTGGCTGGCCCTTGAAGCCACAGGAGTGCACACCAACATCCGGGATACCCATAGCTGCTAGTGCACCCACAATCAGTCCTGGCTCTTGCTTCCATTCCAGCTCTCACTGTTACATTATGTCTGCAGCTACTAGCCCCTGACACTACATAGGCACCTAAAGTCAGCTCCTGGAGTCAAGCATGATCTCTGGCTACTACTGCTGCCTGCTCTGGTCCCTAGTCACTGGAGCAAGAGGTGCCACTGAAGTCACCAATGGCCTTTGCTGTTACTGCAGACCTCCCCACAGCTTTTGCCAAGAGTCACACAGTTGATGTCATGGAGCCCAGCAGCCTGAGGCAATGAGACATCAAGGCCCTGTACCTGCAGCTAGCAAATGCCCCCACACAGGGTATCCCACACCACTAGCCTTGGGATTACAGCACTCTCCTGCATACCCCACCCACAGATGAAGATCTTTCCTTACTAAAATCAACTCATAAGGTAGAAGAGGTGAATGCATCTTTAAATGCACAGATGCTTACACAAGGCTACAGAGATCACAAAGAACCAGGGAAAAATAATACCACCAAAGGAAACAGTAAATTTCCAATAACTAACCACAAAGACATGTAAATACATGAATTTCCTGACAACCAATTCAAAGTAATTGTTCTAAAGATAATCACAGAGCAACAGGAAAACACAGATAAAAATATATATAATGAAATCAGGAAAACAATACACAAACAAAATGAGAAGTCAACAAAGAGAAAATAATGAAGAAACAAAAAATTTTGGAGCTGAAGAATACAATGATTAAACTGAATAATTCAGTAGAAAGCTTTAAAATATGACTGGATCAAACAGAAGACCGAATCAGTGAACTTCAAGACTAATCATTTGAAATTAACCAGTTAGAGGAGAAAAAAAAAAAAGAATAAAAAGGAATGAAGAAAACCTATGTGACTTATAGGACACTGTTCAGAGAAAGAATCTATATATTATTTGAGTCCCAGAAAAAGAAAAAGAAAAATATCCAGAAAGCTTATTTGAGGACTTCCCAAATATGAGTAGAGATATGGTTACCCAACTTCATAAAGTTCATGGGTCCCCAAACAAATTAAACTCAAAGATTTTCTCCAAGAAACAATATAATGAAAATGTAAATGATCAAAGGCAAAGAAAGAATCCTGAAAGCAGCAAGAGGAAAGAAGCTTGTCACTTATAAGAGCTATGGGGTGATTTCTCAGCAGAAACTTTATAGGCCAGGAGAGAATGAATGGTGTATTCAATGTGATGAAATGAAAACAAAAAAACCGCCAACCAAGAATACTTTATCTGGCAAAGTTATTTTTCAGAAATAAAGGAGAAATAAAGACCTTTCCCAGACAAACAAAAGCTGAGGAAGTTCATCACCACTAAACCGGCATTACAAGAAATGCCAAAAGGAGTTTTTCAAGCTGAAGTGAAAGGATGCTAATCCGTTAACATGCAAACTGAAAATATGAAATGCACTGATAAAGGTAAATATATAGTCAAATTCAGAATACTCCGATACTGCAATATGGTGTTGTATAAATCACTAATTCTATTATAAAAGTTAAGTGATAGAAATATTAAAAAGAGCAATAGCAACAATTGGTTAATGAATACACCATATCAAAAGATGTGAACTGTGATACCAAGATCATAAAATAGGGAGGGAGTAAAATGGTGGAGGCTCTGTGTGTGAAGTCTTGTCTTTGTGTTTAGAAGAATAATAAACACTGAGGGAGATTGTTTCACACCTGGAAATAGGCATCATCCGTGCAGGGAATTGAACTTCTCTTGTCAGTACTTTAGCTGGTTTCTGGATTTGTTGTTGCTATAGTTATATTCAGGATACCACAGACTCCAAACATCTCCAGCAGTGGGCTGCTGATATATAATGCTTAGGGTGGGAAGTGGGATTTCATTATTAATATATAGATGTATTAGAATTTCAGTACCATTCTCAGCTTTCCACTGACTTTGCGTGCCTGCCCCTTGGGTATTCCCTTCATATGATTGCTTCTTTACTAGAACCAGTCTGATTTTACTTCTTTCTTTGTATCAAGTTGGATGGAGGAAGTGTTCTTGCTTGACTCTAGAGGTCAATTTGTGAACCGGAATGTGAATGTGAACCGGAAATTTAGGAGTGAGAATTTTTCAGTGTTTCTTCCACTTTATTTCAGCCAAAGACTGCCTTGTGTTTGGGAAGGGAAGAGAAGTTTTAAAGGGAGTTTCCTACCCCTCAGCCAGTGGTAGGTTGGTTGTTGACTTCTTCCTTATGTCATTTAGAATCATGTCCCCAGTAGGGCTTCTCATCCTGACTCCCAGTGCCAGAGATATTTTTTTTTCTCTTCCTTTTCTTCAGTAGTTTATCTTCGCTTAAACCCTGCAGTTACAAAAGTTTTCTGCTTCTTCCTCCACCAATGTAAGTCTTTCACTTATAAACAAAGTCCATGAGAATGGATGGGATTTTGGCTCTCTGAATCACCAAAGAGGACTCTCAATAATCTTCTGCCTTGTCCCCAAACTTTCTCTTGAATACCCAGTGGAAGCTTCTGGAAAACAGCTCATGTGTGAATACAGACAACCCTTGGACTGGGAATTCTCAGTTATTCTAAAATGTCATGCTAGCCCATTCTCAACCTACAAGAGATCATTATGATTGTAGCTGTTTTATTCTTATTTAATTTTAAAGTAGCCAAGGCTTTCTCTTGTGCTCTGCCACCAGGAAAACAATTTGGTATTCCACTCTCCTTAGAAAGAGTCCTCGGTCTTTAGGAGTCAAATCAGTTGGTTGCCCTGCAGTCTCAACTTTCTAATGGACTTAAGAAAAATTAAGATTTTTCTCATAGATAGGGTAGAAGCAATATTGTGGATTTCTACATTGTATTCTATATTGAAGTTTTCTAATGTAAATTTCAGAAAATAAAAGAGGTAAACTTTTAACTTCTAAAATACCTACATTTATAAATAAACAAATGGCAGTTTGAAAATACATTCTATTTATTCAATTTTTGGACTTATGTTTCAGGTTATCTGCTGCCTTTTGCAGTCAGTGACATTAGAGGACAAGGATGACTGGCATTTTTCTAAGTTAAAAGAATTGAGAAAGAGCATCCTGCTTGTTTCCCTGAAATTGCTTTTAAATACTCATTGGGTCCATTTACTTGCAAAGATAATAAGGAATGCTTGAAAGATAACTGTGACTATCCTGATTGTCATAGAAGTTCTTGAAGGGAATACTTTTCTTATGTGAATTTCTATTTTTAACTTTCTGTTTAGTGTGGTAAAAATATGTAGAGACATCTACCCTCTTAAAAAAATTTTAAGTGTGAACTACATTATTGCTAACTACAAGCATATTGTTTACAGCAGATTTCTAGACTTCTTTTCTTATCTTGCATGACCAAAACTCTATACCCATTGAAAAGTAATTCCCTATGGCCCAAAAATTGCACTACTAGGTATTTACACCAAAGATACAGATGTAGTGAAAAGAAGGGGCACATGCACCCCCATGTTCATAGCAGCAATGTCCATGACAACCAAACTGTGGAAGGAGCTAAGATGTCCTTCAACAGATGAATGGATAAAGAAGATGTGGTTCATGTATTCAATGGAACATTACTCAGCCATCAGAAAGGATGAATACCTACCATTTGCATCAACATGGATGGAACTAGAGGGGATTATTCTAAGTGAAATAAGTCAAGCAGAGAAAGACAATTATCATATGGTTTCACTCATATGTTGAACATAAGGAATAGCATGGAGGACCATGGGGAAGGGAGGGAAACTGAATAGGAAAAATCAGAGAAGTAGACAAACCACGAGAGACTCAGAAGTTCGGGAAACAAACTGAGGGTTACAGAAGGGAGGGGGGTGGGGGGATGGGGTAACTGGGTGATGGGTATTAAGGAGGGCATGTGTTATGATGAGCACTGGGTGTTGTATGCAACTGATGAATCTTTGAACACTACATCAAAAACTAATGATGTACTATATGCTGGCTAACTGAACATAATAATAATTTTTTTTTTTAAAGTAACTTCTATTTCTCATCATGTCCGTCTTTGGGAAACTGCCCCTCTACTTTCTGTTTGTATGACTTTTACTACTTTTGATTCCTCATATAAGTGGATCATACAGTATTTGTCCTTCTATGACTGGTTTATTTCACTTAACCTAATGTCCTCAACACGGATGAACCTTGAAGACATTATTTTTAACATTTGATCTCAATCCCTAGTTCTAGTAATTACAAAATATCCATCTATCTTACATTAGAGGTAATTTGCTTGCTAAAACTAAATATTGCTTATTTTTTTTAAAAGATTTAATTTATTTATTTGAGAGAGAGAATGAGCAAGAGACAGAGAGTGAGAGAGAAAGAGAGAGAGAAGGAGCAGGGGGAGGGGCAGAAGCAGACTCCCCGCTGAGCTCTATATGGGGCTCCATCCCAGGCCTCTGGGATCATGACCTGAGCTGAAGGCAGACACTTAAGCGAATGAGCTACCCAGGTGCCCCCAAACTGAGAATAATTCTTAAGCATCTCAGCAAGATTAAAATCAGAGTAGACGTTGTGGGCAATTTCAACAAAAGTTAAATTGGTGACCAAAAAGAAAATTAAGTCAGTCAGTTAAGGAAAGAATATGAAAGAGAAAAATCCAACCTTCTAAAGTACGGAAGTTGATAGCATCAAAATACATCACAGCTGGAACTAGTTATGGTTAAAACTTGTTGGTCTGACATCATCACCTGTTTCACTTTATCATCTCTACCAAATAAGCAAATATACTGGATATTAGCATGATGCAATATGACATGAACAAGATTTGTAATCATCAACTCTGATTTAAATCCTGTATTCAGTTGTTAAATGACTTTAGATCAATTACTTACTCATCTGCAAAATGGGCATTAACACCCTAATTCCCAGGGTATGAAGATTTAAAAAAAATAATAATATATGTAGAACACCTACTACATTTTCAATTGAGTGAAAGGATCAATTTTCCTTTCTACTTTAATTTTATAAAAGCTTTCAAAGGGCCGGGCGCCTGGGTGGCTCAGTTGGTTAAGCGACTGCCTTCGGCTCAGGTCATGATCCTGGAGTCCCGGGATCGAGTCCCATATCAGGCTCCTTGCTCAGCAGGGGGTCTGCTTCTCCCTCTGACCCTCCCCCCTCTCATGTGCTCTCTCTCTCTCAAATAAATAAAATAAAAAATCTTAAAAAAAAAAAAAGCTTTCAAAGGGCCTTTGCGGTGCTTTATCATTCTGCCTGCTTTTTTCAAACCAAGAGGCGCCTGGTACAGGTTCACTTCTGGATTACTCAGGGTCATCAGATAACCTCTCCTTTCTTTGAAGTCCCCTATTAATTACTGTCAATGTGATTCAAGTGATAATTAATCACTTCCTGCCTTATGACATCTCTTCTCTTGTTTTCCTGTGCTGCTAATCAGCAGCTTGATTTCCAAATTAACTGTTGATAACTTTACCTGTTAATTTGTAAGCACCTTGAAAGCTGGGATTGTCTCTAAGATTTTGTCTATCCAGCAAAGTATTTTTTTAAAAGAATTTATTTATTTGAGAGAGAGAGAGAGATAGTGAGCACGAGCGGGGTGGAAGGGGGGGAAGTGGGAGAAGGGGAGAGGCAGACTACCCGATGAGCAGGGAGCCTGATGTGGGGCTTAATCCCAGGACTCTGGGGTCATGACCTGAGCCGAAGGCAGACGCTTAACCGACTGAGCCACCCAGGTGCCCCTATCCAGCAAAGTTTTAACAAATATAATAAATTGAAAGTTTACTGCTGAAATTTGCTGCTATGTTTTCAAAAAAAAGCATGCTTGTTCAAATCTATATCCAGTAAGAGACTAAAGGGCTCCAAATTTATACAAAATGTTTGTTCCTGCATTGAATATTACCACTGAATTATATTTCTATAATTTTTAATATTTCTCTCATTGTGTATTCTTTAATGTATCTGTCTCAGTTCCTCTCCTAGCTTCATGATTTCTAAATTATCCTCTATTACAATGGATCAGCTCAAATATCTGTAATTTTATCACAACTTGCATCTAATAAACTCTGTCTGGTGAGGCACAGAGTCTGCCACCAAACAAGTGCATATGCATTGTGAAAATGATTTTTCTCAGTAGTACTTGGGCCTTATATTACCTATTCCTTTTCTGGATGAGATTTACATCATTGTTTTTCAAAATGTAGTACTTTGGTGATTTGTATTGAATCCTTTGGAAAAACTCCTAAAAATACAGATTCCTTTGTCATATCTAAATATTCTGATTAATTGAATAATGTAGTAATAATAAAATTGCAACTGCTAACTGAGAAATCCTGGGTAACTCAAAGTTTAAAAAATTTCTATGAACTTAACAAAGCTTATGGTGCCAACCTCCATTTCCCTAACCATTTCTCATATGTTTCTTCTTCATTGCAATTTTTAGTGAGACCTTCTTTGCATGAATGATAAAGTTAATTGTGGAGTTTTGGCTAGTGAGATTAAAGGAAAATTAAAAAAAAAAAAAGAAAAGAAAAAGAGGACACATAGATTACACCAGATCAGGTTCCTGCTATCTCTCTTTTTAGGACGCTTAATTCATTTATTTTTTCACATTTATTTTACTTATTTGTAGACATATTTAATTTTTCATTCCTTCTACATATATTTATTGATTTCTTTGTCAGGACCTATCTTGTGTTATTCTCTATATTTTTCCACACTTCTTTCTGTCCTAAATATATTATGGATAAGGATACATGTATGTGTGTGCATGCACATGCACACACACACACACAGCCCACAGCCTTTGAAGTCTTTACTATATACAGGTTCTAAGGCAAAGGTTTCATACATCTCCATAGTTCTATTCAAGTGTCACAAAAATTCTCACTTCAGATGGGAATTCAATATGGACACTGAGATAAGTAAAATGAAGTTACCTAATGTCACATAGCTAGAATTTATCAGAACAAAAATTTAAATTCAGGATAGCATAGCAAAGCCATGCTATTACCTTTTAACTCTTCAGAAAACCATTAGAGACTTCTACATTTCTCTTCCACATATTATAAGCAACTCCTAGACAATAATTTTTATTATCTATGGCATCATTTACAAAAATATAAATTGATATCTGTTAGCAAAGAACTAAAATGTTATCTGGTTTCTGACAGCTACAGGCCTATATTTTGGAAAGAACAGGAACTAAATTCTTAAAAATCTAAGTCAGTTGCTAAAATATATTTATGTAAAAAAAATAAGATGTAGCATTAATTAGTAAATATAAATTTCTGAATTAATTGATCTTATACTTTCTTGCCACTTCTCAAAAATACTGTCTGTATCCTAATGCTGATGCTGATATTAATCCCACACCTCCACTTCTCATGGTGTATCTAGTTTTGATTCTTGTCAGGTCTACATCCTGTTTTCTTAAAGAAATAATTCCCTTTGCAGTTGATGTATAGAAGATGCAGGTTAAGGAAAAAGCAAACAAGAAGCTTTTTTAGAAGGATTCTGAGAATCTTATGCTTTGACAGTCAAATTGAATAGTGGACACGAACATAAATTGTGTTCCAACATGAGTGGATTATGACAAATTCAAAGACACAGACACACAAACATATATATACACATAGAGACAGAGAGGCAAAGAGAAAGAGAGAGAGAGGGAGGGGCCTAGCTATATAAAAGCAAACTCAAAGATGATTAACATTACAATGTTCTATGTATGCCAGGATCTTCACTCAGATTTGCCTATGCATCACATACCTGTCCCCTTACACTTGTCTTATCAAATTTTCCCCATCCTTCAAGGAACAGTTCTACAGCTCCATGTTCACCTTTTTCAAGAGGATTTTCAAAATTCCCATTTCTTCTCCCATGAGTCTGGATCACTAAGACGTATTTGCCGTCATCATTTGACTACTATTTCAGACAGTGACTGAGACAGGCCTTCTGTGCGTCATATATTACCTGTTTTGCATTGACCCACACTACAGTGACTCATCTCTGTGATTTTCATGTTTGACTGTAAATTATCAGAAGCTGGGAACTTTCTGATTTGACTAGGAATAGTATGCAAATAGGTATCCCTAACCATTAGTTCAAAATGGATGACTATAAGGGGACTCATGTGTTTGTAGATATGAGTTTTAAAGTATTTCCTGTATATAACTCATGCGCTATGGTGGTTGATTACACATCATACCACAAAAACATGTCCATCTTCCTGTACAAATTTCAACCAGTGCCAAACAAGTTCTAATCAAAACAAAAGCTGATTTAATAAGACTGAAGAGAAATGAGTGCTTGTACTTTATTGATACTCCTTGTTAAGTTTTTTTTTTTTAATTTAACACAGCAATTTCCAAATTGTTGTTCAGCTACATAAAATCACCAAAAAGTAGAGGTAGATTTTTCATATAATTGTGTCAAAGATAGAAACCAAGCCCATGAAGTTAAGTGGTATATGCAAAACAGCAGTTAGCCAGTGGAAGGGATAGAAATATGATCAAACACACTTCTACAGCATCTCATTACCCAATAATATGCCTACTGACTCTTCCATTGGTAGCCAAATGTGTTGTTTGTTCTCTTTGGGTTAAACTGAGCTGAAATAAAACCCAAATAAATATTTGTCCTTTTTTGGTGATTAACATAACAATAAAAAAATAAAAAAAATATTTGTCCTTTTTGCTTTGTTCTGTTTTTTTTGGTGGTGGTGGTTGTTGTCAGTTTGTGGTGGTGGTGGTAAAAAGTCTCTTCTTTGAAGCACCGAGACTAGATGATGTGTGTAGTGGAATGCCAATCATCCTAGGACAGTGGAGAACTAAAACATTGGACTATTGTCCTCTAGGAATAGGTGCCATCTCTATTTTTCTGTATGTGAATGCATTTGTGTGTGCATGCTATTATATTTGTTTTTAATTCCTTAGATCTCAACTTTGAGGGCTTTCATTAAAGATGGATGCTGTGTGTGCCCCCCAGAATTAGAGTTAAGCTCTCCTGTAGCATGATAATTATTTCTTTTCCTCATGGGAACTTTGCAAATTTCTCTTCTAGTTAAAAGCACTACTTACACATTTAGTATCTACTAAAAATAAAGGACAGGAATCTGTTCCTACAAACAGGGTACCCACGATCTGTAATCTAACATTCCAGAAGAAAGCAGGGAATTCCATATCTGAGTGTTTCATTTTTTCCCCATTATTTTATTTGGGCTAAGAAGTTCAGATAATCCATGGATAATGAAATTTTCTGGCTGACATAAATGGGCATTTGAGATCATCTAAATTCACTTTTCCCTAATAATTTTGTCTCCAAAGCCCTTCTCACTGTGACATCTTATTTACAAATATCTCATGGATTTAATAACGTCATTATTATTGCAGGATACAGAAATGATTGAGTTTTTAAAGCTCTCTTCTTTTTACCAACTGTAAAATTGGGCTAAAATAGTATCTCACGATATTGTTAAGTGTACTCATTTTGTTAAATTTCAAGCATTTGATATGGTATTTGTCACACAGAGTTAAATAAATATCATTTAAGCTAATTATATGACCAACAATTTTTCTAGAAAATTCACTTAAATAATGATTTATGATATTCATAATGCAAAGAAAAAGTATATGCTACTTTTAATTATTTAAATTATTTCTTTTTCTAAGGGCACATATTGTCAAGAAATAAATTTAACTATAAAATGCTATTTTGCCATGCAGATCCAAAACTTATGTTAAACTATAGATTAAACTTTAATCCAATAAGACAAAAACTGCCTTCAGCTTTTTTAGTTCTTTTCTTTTAAAATTATGAGTCCCTTTTATAAATCATGAATATTGAAAATAAATATTTTCTGATTAATGTTTATAAGCAGTTACTTAAAAGTAACATATTATGGGTTTGATCAATGTATTCTCACTACAAATTTAACTATAGCCATCTCTATATGTTCACTCTTTAGCAAAGCTTTTGTAGTGCTAGAGTCATCTTGAGTAGTAAATGACTTTGATCAAATGAATGAGTCTAGTGTATCTGTAGAATAACTTGAGACAAGTTATTGAGGCACAATTATCAACTTTATGCTCATTTTTAATTTCAGGCATTTGTATTACCAATACTTCCCATCTTTAACCACTGAACCCTGGTGGATTTCAGAGCAAATTTAAAACTGTGGACAAAAACAATTTCTAGAATAATAAAAATGACCTTAAGTAATAAACTGTATTACTAGCTACAAGTGATACTAAATAGGCATATTTAGTGGGTGGAATAAAACCAAATTCCAAGTGTGGAAGAAACATTTGAATGAAAGAGTGATTGGTACATCCCAGTTTAATTGCCCCAAGCCATGTACATCTGAACTACAGAGTTTGTTTCTTCATTACAAATGTTGTAATGGGAGGCTCCATTCTCACCAAGAGTTTATCTTTTCAGCACCTAGCATTGTGCCTGGTGGTGATCCCTGGGTAGTGCTCCAAAGCAAACGGCACTTTGTAGTCTTACCATCTTCCTTCGGTTGCATACATTCTTGGAGCCTAGAGACGCTACCTGTAATAGTAGCTGATAGAATCTGTTTGCAATATAGTGTGAAATTTTGGCAAGCAGTGATTTAAAATATACCTGTGTAACTGAGTCTAACTACAGATTGTAAATAGGTTACCATGCTGTTTTTAATTGGTAAGCTTCCCCAGACCTTCTCCACTTGCTTACTGAGCCCTAGCAATAGGAATCAGATGAAGATTGGGGAAGGAGAAATTAAGGATCATTTAATTATTTGCCTAATCAGAGAAAATGGATTTAGATGATTTTCTACCTGACCAAAAACTAGAGAAGTGAGGAAGTGAGCCATTCTCCATGTACAGCCAAGGATCCTGTTAAGAACTGAACTCTGTGCCCCCAAAATCCATATATTGAAGCTATAACCCCTGGTGGGACTGTATTTGGAGATAGGGCCTTTGAAGAGGTAACTAAGGTTAAATGAGGTCACAAAGGTGGAGACCTAATCTGATGGGATTAGTGTACTTATAACAAGAGGAAGACACACCAGAGATTCTCTCTCTCCTCATGAAAGTCCTCATGAGGACAAAGCAAGGGGACAGCCATCCACAAACCAGGAATAGATCACCAGAAACCAACCTTGACTGTACCTTCATGTTGAACTTCCAGCCTTCAGAACTGTGAGAAATAAATTTTTGTTGTTTAAGCCACAGAATGGTATTTTGTTATGACAGCCTGAGCTGACTAGTGCATTCCACAAAAGAGAGGTTAGAAGTGATTCCAGCTACAGATCTTTAGAATGGCTAAGTGACTGCCCAGCCAGAGATTAAATTTGAGGCTGGTCTCCTCTTGCAAGTATGGGGGGACATTTTGCCTCTGGTGGAAGATTTGACCTTCTATATCATGTGGTGAATGGTTCCAGCAGGAGATTGTAAAGCCTCTCCAGAATATTAACAAGTCTAAGAGAAACTTTCTTGTCTGCTAATCCTGTGAGTTCAGTTAGAGGATAGACTACTGTTTTGTTTGCTGACAAAGTCTCATTGTCGCCAAAAACCTTGTAAGATTAGGATTAAGATGGTCAGTTCCTTACTACAGTATCTACAAATTTATATGTGGTTTGTTTGTTTGTTTGTTTGTTTTATTTTTTCCTCAGTGCACCCATTTCTGTAACTAGAAAATAAGTTCACTTTTTAGTAGAAAATTATCTTGGTTCATCTTGTGTTCATACCATCCTTTTGTTTTGTTTTGTTTTGGAAGCCTATAGATTTGCTATGAGCTGGCTTTTATATTGACTCTGCCAAATGACCAAGAGATAATAAGGCCTCCAGTAGGAAATAGAGATAATGTAAAACTAAAAGACTGGGCCAGAGATTTTCCAGGGGAGCTTTGAGCATGACAGTCATACTGCCTCCTAGCACCAAAAAAACATGGTACCATGTAGGAATCCAGGCAAGAAAAGGGGCAGATAATAAAAAGTAAAGTAGTTATTAAAAAGGGTTATCCAAAAGTCAATTTAATTTAGAGTAATATAGTTTATATAGCAAAGATAACCAATCTAGTCATTGCCTTGACCTCACTGTTGAAGGTATGCCAAAAATTCATTCAAATACAAAATGAATTTTAATATATCAGAATATATATATTTCAGACCCACTTAATCTTAAAACCTTTCTCTGATCAATTAGGGACTCATGAGGACCTAAAGCCCTATCCATCACCTGTATCTTACAGTGTAGAAAGAAATATTTTCTCCAATTGTCATGAATCTAAAGAGAATTGTTCTTTGAGAGGTTATAGTTGCCTAACTTCTACCTCACTGTTTCAATAAATTCAGACAAGTTATAGCTAGAACATGATGGAGAATTCTATCGAGAGAAGGCAAAGAAACTACAAAAAGAATGCATTTATTTATCCAGTTTTCAGTGTATTCAAAGCTAGCTGCAAGAGACAAGATTTTTGTTATTGTTGTTAGAATAAGTGGCAAGTGAAGGCAGTAAAGTAGTCAATAGAAGTTAGTCGAGGGGCGCCTGGGTGGCTCAGTCGTTAAGCGTCTGCCTTCGGCTCAGGTCATGATCGCAGGGTCCTGGGATCGAGCCCCGCATCAGGCTTCCTGCTCAGCGGGAAGCCTGCTTCTCCCTCTCCCACTCCCCCTGCTTGTGTTCCCTCTCTCGCTGTGTGTCTCTCTGTCAAATAAATAAATAAAATCTTTAAAAAAAAAGAAGTTAGTCAAGAGGCAGAGTTCGTGATGAAGAATCAAGTATTGATCTTAATCCATAAAAGTGAGTATTTTGGAATCAATAACTGTGTTGCCTAAGGGAGCAGAGCTTGAGGAAGCACAGTGGGAGCTCTGAAAATGCCATGACTTAGCTACAAGTAACCCAAATCCAATTTACTGGATAATTGTCACCTGAGAGTTTTTCCAGTGCTGTCACAAAGATGGCAATGTCAATGGCTAGGCCACCAGAAAAATGGAGAAGTCATGAGAGTGGAAAAAAATCAGCTTTTCTCGTGTTAAATCAGTGGTAATAATTAGAGAAGAGAAATCTCAGGAAAATAGTCTATAAACTGCTAAAAAAAAAAAAAAGATTACTATGATTCCAAACAATAAACTCCAAATACAAAACTGTAGTGAAAGTACCTACGTATCTGAAATTATAGATGATTACATCCTAAGAACTGCAAACAAAATAAAAGATTACAAGTTTATTTCACACATTTTATCATGAAGTGTAAATGAATTAATCTGCATTCGTTTTTATCCAAGAGATTGTCTATTGTGCCCTCTACACAATGCAATAAGCTCTCAGGATTGGGGTTAGACATGGTCATCTCTTTTTGTTTGACTGACCATCCTTAAGCACCAATGTGAATGAAATATGTTCTTACTGGGGCGCCTGGGTGGCTCAGTCGTTAAGCGTCTGCCTTTGGCTCAGGTCATGATCCCAGAGTCCTGGGATCGAGCCCCGCATCTGGCTCCCTGCTCCGTGGGAAGCCTGCTTCTCCCTCTCCCACTCCCCCTGCTTGTGTTCCCTCTCTCACTGTGTCTCTCTCTGTCAAATAAATAAATAAAACCTTAAAAAAAAAAAAATATGTTCTTACCCATTCCTTATTGTTTGAATACGATATATGCTTTCCGCTCATCCCTAGAAAAATAATTATAGCTAATTTCTTCCTGAAATTTTTAGGGGTATTAAGTGTTACCTCTGGATGTATTACAGGTGTTTCATATAAATTCAATAAATGGTTTCCAATAGGACAAAGGCTTACAGGCTCTATTCAGTACTTTAATGACCCTTCACATGAATTGATGCCATAGGCATCTTTATATCACAATCTCCATCATATTTCAAAGCCCTGCTCCAGTCCTGAGCCCTTTATAAAACATTTGTTTGCTACATGTTGTATTAAAGGCTGCAAAGATTGGTTTTATTTTTTCTAAAGTCTCCTGCCCTTACAATAAATTTTACATAGTCAAAAATTTGCTTTCTCACTTCCAGAATGACCATGTGAGGACTTCAACAGACCCTCTCCCCAGTGAAGTAACCGTTTCATTGGTAAAATAGAAAGTATATTAAAAAAAATAATAATAATAAATGTATCTGGAATTTTTCCTAAGAGGACATAGCAAATGAAGAAATGTTTATTTAAGAAAATCTATTAAATATTAGTAAGAACAGCAAGAATCTTTTCATGTATATGTGTGTGTGGTTTGTGTGTGTGGCATATGATCCATGATCTGCTCCTGCATCCACCTTCATACCCAACTCAGTGTGAAGGATCTCTATGCTACATGTCTATGGCCAAGATGATGGGCACTTTCTTCTCCTAGTATCCAATCTAAAGCCATGGTTTTACTCTACTAGGTATAGGCAGCCAGTGTCTCTCATCCTCCTCCCCACCAATATGTTGCAGAAGTTCTATTCCAGGTAGCTATGGCCAAGAGGATTGGAGTTTCCTCATCTACCCCATTCATAAGGTAGAAGCTGTACTCCAGTCACAAAGGGCTGAGAATACTGGGAACTCATTGGCTTTGCTCCTGCTTGCTTATAGGCTGCTGGCTCCATGATGAAAGAGCCAAAGCAAGAAGACCAGGGGCTACCATCCCCATGTATCACCCAACCCACAGAGTAGATGTGTCCATCTGGAAGAAGGCCATTGTTCCCAGACCCAGTGCAAAGGCATAGAGGTTCTGCCCAGGGCTGAGTCACCCTGTAAGAACAGAGATTTCTGCAGCTTTCCCTAAGGGGACTAACTTTATCTGGTACCGAGTATGCAAAGTTTATGACCAAAGAACACCTTGGTAGTAAGCAAATAAGAGGAGGCTAGTAGCACAATGATATTAGTAGCAATAAGCAAACCAATAGACTGACTCAAAGTTTAGTAGAGAGAACTAGGGAAAGAGAAAGCTAAGAAGCCCCCTCCTGAGACTGGAGGAAGCACTGGAGATTGACAACACCTTGCAGTTGCCAAGTTGCCCACTTAAAATGAATCACATTGGGGCGCCTGGGTGGCTCAGTTGGTTAAGCGACTGCCTTCGGCTCAGGTCATGATCCTGGAGTCCCGGGATGGAGTCCCGCATCGGGCTCCCTGCTCGGCAGGGAGTCTGCTTCTCCCTCTGACCCTCCTCCCTCTCATGCTCTCTGTCTGTCATTCTCTCTCTCTCAAATAAATAAATAAAAATCTTAAAAAAAAAAAAAATGAATCACATTGTAGGGCAATTCGTGCCCCCAAGCTGTTGTTAAAAACAATAGAACAGTCAGCTAACAATTAGTGGAGGGAAACAGCTGGGTATGATACCAAGAGAGGCAGACCAGCTAGAAGTTTAAGCTTAACAGAGAAGTTCAGGAAGAGATAATCCAGGAAGTTGACAGACCACGGTAATCCTTCATGGTTAGAGACTGACCAATCTGAAGCAGTGCCTCTGGGGAGTGACATCAGAAGCTACATACACCGTAGGAGAAATAGACTTCACTGAATTAGTCCAGCCAGGATACTATACAAATCAACAACAGTGGGTCCTTGGCGGTGGAGTATAGGGTGGGGGCTGGGATGTGGTATCCAGAGTGGCTACAATCTGTTATCTAAAATGTCCAGTTTTTCATTGCTCCACTTCCTTATGTTTTTGAATGAAACAGGTAAAAAATAAATGCATATAGGTGAATATTAAAATGGACTACGAAAAAAAGTTGTTACAGTATGAGCATTGTGGTTTGTAATTATGTACGTATATTTAAGAAATATTTAAAGGAAATTTAAATAAAGCATACTTTTTTCCTAACAGGAAAAAAAAATAATAAATAAATAAAATATCCAGTTTTTAACAAAAAGTAAAATAGCATGAAAAGACCTGGAAAGTATGATCCATACACAGGAAAAAAAAAAAAAAAAACATACAATAGAAACTTCCTTTGAGACTACCCAAATGTAAGACTCAGCAAAGATGTCAAAGGAGCTTTTATGACTATATTCAAGAAATTAAAGGAAGTTATATTTGAAGACTTAAATGAAGATGATGATAATGTCTCATAAAAAAGAAAATAGTACAAAAGAGATAAAAATTACAAATGAGCCAAATGAAAAGGCTGGAGTTGAAAGTATAATAACAAAAATGGAAAATTCACTAGGGAGGTTGCGTAGATTTCAGCTAGAAGAATCTGTGAATTTGAAAATAGAGATTATGCAATCAAAAGAACAAATGAAGAAAAGTGAACAGAGCCTCAGAGAAATATGGAAAACTACTAAGTGCACCAAAGTATGCATAATGGAGGCACAAAAAGAGAATAAAAAGACAAAGAGGTCAAAAATATATTGAAGCACTGGGTGTTATATGCAAATAATGAATCCTGGAATACTACATCAAAAACTAATGATGTGGTTATTAACATAACATAATAAATAAATAAATATATATACATATATATATATATTTGAAGAAATAATGGCTGAACACCTCTGTACATCCAAGAATCTCAGTGAGCTCCAAAGAGATCTATTCAGACACACATCATGGTTAAAACATTGAAAGACAAAAAGAAAATTTTTTTTTTTTTTTTGGTATTTTAAGAAGCTTTGTTTCTTTTATTTATTTATTTATTTTTATTCTTATGTTAATCCCCATACATTACATCATTAGTTTTAGATGAAGTGTTCCATGATTCATTGTTTGTGCATAACACCCAGTGCTCCATGCAGAACGTGCCCTCCTCAATACCCACCACCAGGCTAACCCATCCTCCCACCCCCCTCCCCTCCAGAACACTGTTTGTTTTTCACAGTCGATTGTCTCTCATGGTTCCTCCACCCTTCCGATTTCCCCCGCTTCATTCTTCCCCTCCTGCTACCTTCTTCTTCTTCTTTTTTTTTTTTCTTAACATATATTGCATTATTTGTTTCAGAGGTACAGATCTGAGATTCAACAGTCTTGCACAATTCACAGCGCGTACCAGAGCACATACCCTCCCCAGTGTCTATCACCCAGTCACCCCATCCCTCCCACCCCACCCCCCACTCCAGCAACCCTCAGTTTGTTTCCTGAGATTAAGAATTCCTCATATCAGTGAGATCATATGATACATGTCTTTCTCTGTTTGACTTATTTCACTCAACATAATACCCTCCA
>NC_138371.1:95855925-95892992 GCF_054177405.1 Leptonychotes weddellii | reverse complement strand
GCCTCGGATTCACTTCTCTGCACGTCCTACCTTCCAGAAAGTGGTCGCTTTTCTGATGAGAGAGTTGTTGCTCTTCTTTTCTTCAATCTCCTGTTGAGTTTGTAGGTGTTCAGAATGGTTTGATCCCTATCCAGCTGAATTCCTGAGAGGAGACGAAATCCAGGTCTCCTACTCCTCCGCCATCTTGCTCCGCCCCCCCAAAAAGAAAATTTTGAAAGCAGCAAGAGAAAAACCACTCATCATATACATTGGAACTCCAGTAAGACTAACAGCTGACATCTCATCATAATTATATCCTTTCCCATACAAAAATGTGGATAAGTAATTTTAAAAATAAATGATTATTTAAAATTAAAAGACAATGCAACAAAAGTTATACTTCTAGATGATAGTATAGAATTGCTTAACAACTTTTATAGAGGCTTGTACATTTATAAAACGACAAACATATAATCTTAATATATAATACAATGGTCTTATGAGAGTTTTTATTCTTGAATTATTCTTGAATTAATATAGAACATAGAAGATGTTAGCAAAAATATTTATAACACATGATAGCGTATATTAAGTGCTAAGTACCAGGTATATTGGTATAGAAAATATTACATTACTTACCCTGTCAGACTTTGCACACAAGACTGAGTCTCATGGCTACCAAGATCCTACTGAAATCATGGAAAAATAATTAAAAATTCTAAATTCATATATATGAAATTTAATGGAAAGGTAATCCTTCATTAGATGAGAAATTCCCACAGAATTTGGAAGCAAAAGCCCCAGTTTGCTAATGTGTTGGACTATTTTTGAAGAGGTAGTTGATCTATTCTACTGAAATTGAAATAGGTGCTGTGGGTTTTGGAAACCCAGATTAACTACATCCTCCTTCAGGCAATTCTAGGGTCTCTGCACACTCATCCACTAAGGCAAAGATAGTTAGTTCCTAAGCTTTATAAGTTCTGTCGTATCCACCACTCCTAGGCATAGGACTCCTACTCCTTCATTCTAAAATACAAGTAGATACTCAAAGTACAATAAATATTTGAAGGAAATCATTAAAGAGAAAACGTTAAGATAAAAGAATGTAAAACTCGTACCAGAGGTTAGAGAGCAATGAAGAAACACAAGAGTTTAAAAAACATGACTATGCAAAGGATAAAGGGAGCTGGAACTTATCTGTATGTTCTGGTAATTAGGAAATATAGGCTTACATATATTTGTATATAGTTTTGTAATTGTGGGCATCTGACATTATCCATTGGTCAACACCCTTTGAACTATATAGCACAGTGAATGAAGTCTCTGTCAAAACACTACTTGAACACAGGCTAAAGGAACAGACATTAGTGAGGACACACAACAAGGAACATTCTTTCTAAAAAACAGGAAAAAAAGAAAGAGAATGGGACAGAATATGAGAGAAAAGAAAAGACTCCAGGACCAGGAATGATTCCAGCATGTGAATTTTAAAGAAGAGGTGATAACAGAGAAGACACAGAGAGAATAATTAATATGCAGTAACAATAATTCCTATGTGGTTAAAATAACTCACATGTAGTAATAATTTATATGTGGCTACAAGTAAGTTTTTCTCAACTAAAAGAGACATAGCCCTTCAGATTTAAAAGGCTGAATACCAATGAGGATAGATAAAAATAATTCAATGAGCCACATTAGACATACTGTTATGAAATTTAACATAATAAAATAATGTCCTAATGGCTTCTAGATAAAATAGGATAAGCTAAGAATGTGCAGTGTGTGGGGGGCGGGGGGTGGGGATAGCATGTTGGTTAAGCATCCCAGGCACAGGTTAAGCCTATCAGCTCAGGTCATGATCTCAGGGTCTTGCGATCCAGCCCTGAGTGGAGCTCCGTGCTCAGCAGGGAATCAGCTTGAAGATTCTCTCTCTCCTTCTCTTTCTGTCCCTCCCCCTGTTTGCATATGTGCGCAAGCTCTCTCTCTCTCTCTCTCAAATAAATAAACATAGGGCGCCTGGGTGGCTCAGTTGGTTAAGCGACTGCCTTCGGCTCAGGTCATGATCCTGGAGTCCTGGGATGGAGTCCCGCCTCGGAATCCCTGCTCAGTGGGGAGTCTGCTTCTCCCTCTGACCCTCCCCCCCTCATGCTCTCTCTGTCTCATTCTCTCTCTCAAATAAATAAATAAAATCTTTAAAAATATAAATAAATAAATACATACATACATAAATACATAAATCTAAAAAAAAAAGGAATGGGGGTGCCTGGGTGGCTCAGATGGTTGAGCATCTGCCTTTGGCTCGGGTCATGGTCTCCAGGTGCTGGGATCTAGCCCTGAGTCGGGCTCCCAGCTCAGCGGGGAGTCTGCTTCTCCCTCTGTCTCTGCCTCTCCCTCTGCTTGTGCTCTTTCTGTCTCTCTCCCTTTCAAATGAATAAATAAAATCTTAAAAAAAAAAAAAGGAATGTGAATTATTTTGTTATAACATGTCTTATCAGTAACATTAAAGCTGGTATAAAGATAATACTAAGAGTTAGCTAAAAGTTTCTGTCTCCACCCCCCATGACCCACCAGCAGAAAAGGGCACACAAGATTTTGAGGAAAAATAGCTTTGAACATGTGCTTCAGCTTAAACATTACTAAAATAGGTATTCCGAATGTTGCTGTTGCAAAGAATCAATTCATTTCTGTTTCATACACTTTCTGAGGAGGATACTTGCAGATGCACTTCAGCTGACGAGGAGTAGCTACCACAAAAGTGAAACACATGGGTTGTAATTGTTCAGTGGAGAAATCTCAGGATGTCAATAATTCAGGCAAGAATTTTATTTGGCCTGAATTAGGATACTAATTTGGAGGCCTCTATGAAACATGTTTTTCAGGATAAAAATGGAATAATTTCAATAATGCATAAAACACAAGGAATGTTGTAAGATATCCTTAATATGGTGAGTACAGGAAAAATAATAAAAGCGTAAAATTATTTTTAAAACCTCAGGGGGAAACTAGCAAGTAAATAAAAGAAAGGCACAAGAAGTTGTTCCACAAATAAAGTAAACCAAGCAGTATCATATTTTGAGCATTTGATGGAATGACAGGACCATCTAAAATACTTGCAGGTGTTTCCACTGATTGTCACAGGGTTTTTACAGTGGAATTATAAGAAAGGAAATGCAATCCTAGGAATCCACCTGCTTTATCATGAGCATTATAGATATAAAACTAACAATAAGTCACCACTTAATGATTTCCATCTATTATGAACAAAATATAGAATAATGTGCAGAAAACTTAATTATGATTACAGAGCAAAAGAATATAAATAATGTCATCCTTATAAAAATGCAGATGACTGGGGTGCCTGGGTTGCTCAGTCAGTTAAGTATCTGCCTTCAGCTAGGTCATGATCCCAGAGTCCTGGGATTGAGCCCCGAGTCGGGCTCCCTGCTCAGTGGGGAGCCTGCTTCTCCCTCTCCCTCTGCCCCTGCTCATGCTCTCTCTCGCGTGCTCTCTCTCATTCCCTCTGAAATAAATAAATAAAATCTTTAAAAAAATGCAGATGACAAGCGTTAACAGGCAGAAATGGAATGAGAGGGTTTTATGTATGTAGGGATGTTAATATGTCGATTTATAATGGAAGGAGTAAAGAGATATTATAAAATTGATGAAATAGGAAATACAGGCTTATGTATATAGTGTGTATAGTTGGAGTGTGTGTGCATGTGTGTGCTATATAATGAAGATAACCAAAAGAAGAAAAGGTAGAGAGCAAGTTGTATCTTCAACTTTCATATGAAAAGCTATAAGGATTGCTAAAGTTAATGAATTTTAAAAAGGCATGCAAGATATTATTGGCAGTTAATTAAAAGGCTCCAATCCGGATGTTGCCCATGAACTGTTAAAGAAGGATGCCAGACTCTGCGAGGGACTTTGGTGAGCCCGATTTGAAACACTCCATTTGGATACACCCTCCCCTTTAATGAACCAGGACAATCACAAGGAAGTTTATCCCCTGAAGAGAAGGGGCCTTCAATACCCTGGAAGAGTGGTGGAAGAAATATCCTTGGTACTAATAGGTAAGAGAAATTAGAAAAAAAATCAGCCCCTACTGTGTTTGTGCCTTGTAACCAATACAAATGCCTCTTTGACTCAAGAGAATCACAACTCAAGAGAATTATTTTGCTGATACCAAAATGGCAAGTTGGTGTCTTTGAAGAAATGGAGAATAAGTGTTTAGATTCTTGCATAGCAATTTGACAAAGTGATTTCATGTTTGTTGAATGAAACAATTAAATGTTTGTTAAGTTTTATGTTTTTCATTCATCTTTCTAGTGCTATAGTGTATAGAAGTATCAGTCTATGATGGATTGGGGGCAAAAGATCTTGTCCATCATCACAGGGAGCTTGAAAAGCACTGCTCTGCAGCATCTAGCCCCGATCTGTCTTTGGTTTATTTCAAGTTCAAATCACTAGTGCCTAGAATGATGGTTGCCATAGACCAGTGACTCAAGCAATATTTTAAGTGAAGGAAGGAGGGAATGTCTCAAACATGATATAGTTAATAAATATTTATTGAGTGTTTGAAAATTAAAAACTGGCTTCCTCCGGGGGGCAGGACTGGGAGAGCAGATGGATGAAAAAGGGGACTGCCTTTCATAATAGGCTCTTATTATTGCTTAATTTTTTACCACTAAAATGTGAGCAAGAAGGAGGCTTTTAAATGGAGAAGAGAATTTCTCTGTAGAGATGAAAACGAGTCTGAGCTCGCTCTACAGGTGTAAAAATTCATGGATCAGAGAGGAGAGAGTGTTTTTGACTGTGATGTTTGTTTCAGGGAAGGTTATAGTGAACGCATATGAAGGAAAGTTACCTGAAATACAAATTAGGTATTACCATAAAAAAGGGATAATCGTAACTTGTATTTTAGACAAGTTTTGTTCTCTTTCCACACAATAGAAAGTAGCACTCAGTAGAATGTCAGGCATGTATTCGTGTGTGTGTGTGTGTATACTATAGTATAACCAGTGGATTTCCAAGAGGATTTCATAGTATCTGTAAGTATCTCATGGGCAGATGCCATGTCTTTTTCCTTTCATTATACTCTATGACAGCTAACATTTCTGAAATGGAAACTTTCTTCGCAAATCAGCTGTGGACAAATCCAGAAATGAAAAAAAACTAGCAGTCTCCCTTCCTCTCTATGTTAATATGAGGCATTCCAACATCAGCTGCAATAATTTTGTATTTTTAAGAAACAAAAGGAGGAGCGCCTGGGTGGCTCAGTCGTTAAGCGTCTGCCTTCGGCTTGGGATCGCATCAGGCTCCCTGCTCGGCGGGAAGCCTGCTTCTCCCTCTTCCACTCCCCCTGCTTGTGTTCCCTCTCTTGCTGTGTCTCTCTCTGTCAAATAAATAAATAAAATCCTTAAAAAAAAAAAACAAGAAAAGAAACAAAAGGATTTCCCCTTCTCTAAAGGATGTGAAGAGAGGCTATTTAAGAGACTATGCATTTGATCAGAATCCCTCACAAAACAGACTGAATGAAATAGTACAGAGCATTCTTTTGTTATCTGATCTCTATCTATCTCATTCATTTGTTGCTAGTCTTGTTGTTTGGGCTGATATGTATCAAATGCCTACTATGTGTAGGACTCCATGGATCTCAATCAAATGAAGAAAAAAAAATGAAAGCACCTGGTTTGGGACCTATTTTCAACAAGATGAGAATCATTTAGAAGAACCAGTAACCACCATATGAGTAAAAGAAAAAGCCAATCGCAGTGAGGGATTACAAACCACTGTAAATAGACCTTAGAAAATGCAAATCTGAACACGGGGCTCTTCAGGCTCATTCCAATTTACTGTTTTACCCTCTTCCCCTTTTTATGACACTCAGGAAAAAATTGCTTCCACTCTAAAAATTATTGTATTATACATTTACGCAACAAGAAAAATGTTAATTCTTCAGGGAGATTTTCCCTTAGGCCTTCAATTTGATTTTGAAATGGATGAAGTGAATGACAGTATTTCATTATTGAAACCCCCCTAGGAAGGTATTTTGGTTTGCCTAGTAAATCGTGGGTGTCATGTTGATTTTCCTTTTATTACTCCACTAAAGGATGGTATTGACTCCTTGTGAAAATTGGGAATAAAGAAAAATAAACTATAAAATGTCTGTCCTTAATCTTCTCTCTTCTCAGTGTTAAGAAGCAAAAGAGAACTAATATAGTCACAGGATGGTTGTAGCTATGGTTACTTACGCTAACTCATGACATTTCAAAATACCTACATAGCAATACGGGCAAATAATAAGGCAATGTTGCAGTTACTCCTACTGAACTTTAAAAACTATCTTCATGTTCTTTACTATGTCTCATTATTCCTAGAATCCATAAATTGCATTGTACAAAGGGATTTCATTTATCATTGAAAGACCAGAGAGATCAAGCAACTTGCCCAAGACCACCCAATCGATCGGGTGGAAATATTGACTTGGTAGCCCAGCCTCTCTCTGAGCCCTAGCTTCTTCACAAAAGACATCAAGATACACCCCTGCAAGGTAAGCCTTCCTGTTACATCATTCATGGGAAAGTTGTGCTTTCATATTGCAGAGTTCGTTTGTTGCAGTTAATTCTCTCTGGCTGTAGTGAGTCTTCAAGCTTGTGTGTTGGCAGTGTTTCTGGTGTTTGTATTTTTAAAGGATCATGTGTCACTCGTACCCTACAGTGAAGGAGTACAATCCTTCAAGCCACCGGGCTTGCTTCAAACACCTCTTTCCTCTGCAAGATCCCACAGCTGGATTTCAAATCAATGCCTGTCACCCCACGGCTCGCAGATGATGTTCCATCCCAGTTCCTTACATGGTACTTGACGGAGATAGGGCGTTATCAACTGTCTCAACTCTACCTTCCAGGTGGGTAAGACTGAGCACTTATTTTACATTTTAGATGCCCTGTTCAAGTCAAAGCCACGAGCATCTTAACGTCTTAGGATCTTGAGCATGCTCAGGAGCACGTCATTGTCAGTAGCTCTCATAGAGTAGCACCCAGACCATCATCAACTGGAGTTGGAAACTTGTTAGAAATAGAAATTATTGGATCTGTCCCCAGACTTCAGAATGTCTAGAGGTGGGGCTTGGTGATCTGTGTTTCAGCAAATCCCCAGGAGATTCTGATGGACAATGAAGATTAAAAACCAATTTTCTCTTTTATTCTGTGTTGGCTCATTCTGAGGAGCTGGGTTTGAACTTCTATCCATACTCACAGTTTTCTCATAAACCAACGAAGCAGCTTGAAGCACCTGGGTGGCGAGGTTGGTTAAGCATCCTACTCTTGGTTTCAGATCAGGCTGTAATCTCGGTTGTGAGATCCAGGCTCACATCAGGCTCTGCACGCTCAGTGTGGAGTCTGCTTGAGACTCTCTTTCTCTCTCCCTCTGCCCCTCCCGCTCGAGCCCTCTCTCTCTCTCTCAAATAAATCAATAAATCTTTAAAAAAAAAAATAAACTAAGCATCTTGCAGGAAAGACAAAAACAAAGACTTTGAATTCTAATGAACATAATTTGACAGCCCCTTGAATATTGCTCTATTGTCCCTTGTTTCTCAACATGAGTTCTGAAAGGTCAGTTTCAAAATATATACCTGCATATATACACTTATGCACAGACACGCATAAACAATAGACATTAGATTTAGTCATTTCATTAATGGTGGTTACTTTACAGTGCTACTCTGAAAGGTAATCATTTTTTAAAAAAGGCAGAAAAATGTGTCATTATGAGAACGGTTTACATAGGAATACAAATGTCTGTTTCTGGGGTGCCTGGGTGGCTCAGATGGTTAAGCATCTGCCTTCAGCTCAGGTCATGATCCCAGGGTCCTGGGATTGAGCCCCACATCAGGCTCCTGGCTCAGCGGGGAGCCTGCTTCTCCCTCTCCCTCTGCCTCTCCCCTGCTCATGCTCTCTCTCTGTATCTCTGTGTCTCAAATGAATAAATAAAATATTAAAAAAAAAATGTCTGTTTCTAGATGAGCAGGACTGAAAGTGTTTGTCTATGTGTAATCCTGATCTTTAATATATTTCTTTCTGTTTACAAGTGCTGCTGGTGGTAGTTTTATAGGAGATAAAGAGAAAGTTCCCCTAAAGGCATCTCTCCATCACTGTGCCAGAGAAAACAATCTGAACATTTGGCACTAAGAATGTTCTCCAAAGGTGAATTAAATTCTATAATTTTCTTTGTTATTCATGGGCTTTAATTTCCTTGACAGAACTATGACCTATAAAAATGGCCTTGATCCTGGAATAGCAAATATATAAATTATTTATAATTTAAGATGTCCTTGCTACTTGTTCATTGGAATGAAATGCTACAAACACAAATGGAAATAGGTGAGCTAGAAAGGAATCTCGTATCTGGCCATCTGATTGGATATAAGACAAAGAATGGGATCCATTCATTCTCCAAATTAGAAAAAAGCAGGACTGTAATTGAAAGTCTGGTAAGCTTTATTCAGGTTACATTTGATGAAGAACTGAAATCACATCTTCATCATTATGCTGGGAAATTAGAGATACACCAGAGCACATTGGATATTATCTAGTTATGCCTCTCATTTTACAAGTGAAGGAACTAAGACCTAAAAAGGAAGACATATTACACATTTAATCTTGTTCTTTCTAGGCTGCCCTATTTCTTAGGATTATACTCTCTATTACTATCCTGGGACTGCCATAAGAAATTACCCTAAGCTTCATAGCTTAAAACAACAGATAATTATCTTGGTATAATTCTGGAGGCTAGAAATCTGAAATCCACTTGTTGGCAGCCCTCAGAAGCCTCTCGGGAAGAATTCTTTCTGCTCCTTCTAGCTTCTGAACAGAATGCTTCTAAGCCTTCAGACATTTCTTAGTTTGTGACGTGGGTTAGAAACATCAGTATTGTTAACACATCCACTAAACTCTATGAAATCAGAATAAAAATCCCAGTGGGAACATTTGTTAAAAATTACAAACTAACTCTTAAATTTATATGAAGAGCAGAGGACCTTGTGTTGCCAAATTAATTTTGGGGAAAAAAGAACAAATTTGGAAAACTATAAAACCTGATTTCTATACTTACTATAGAGCTATAGTAATCAACACAGTATGGTGTTGCTTTAAAAGCAGATAAATTAGTAGATCATTGGAACATACTAGAGGACCTAGAAATGACTCCACACTTATATGGTTGGTTGTTTTTCATACAGCTGTGTGATGATTACATTTTAAAAGGACAGGTTTCAGCTCCTTGAGAAAGACACTCCTTAGTGGTAGGAGACACATACAGATACACCTCAGAGGAACAGAAGAAGAATTTACAATTGCAATTTTAGTAAATGCTTTGGGAAAGGGAGGTCAGGGGGCTATTATCAGGTGTTGGCTAGAAGGAGCAGTCAATTCTTCTGGAAGCATTAAACTTTCTCAGGCAGATGTTTTAATGGTCAACTAGGGTCATTCTAGGGATGACCGCCTTCTGCTGCTTGAAGCCAGGCTGGAAGTTGGTCATCTCTTAATGCAAAGATTTGGATGGAGTCATTATGAGCTAAGAGTCTGGAGTTCTCAGCCCCAAACTGAAACAATCAAAGTCTAAAGGAATGGGGGAATGGATACATAAACTCCTCAGCAGTGAAAAGAAACCAAGTTTTAATTATAACACATAACAACATGAATAAAGCTCAATCACAATGCTCTGCAAAATAAGCCAGGCACCAGAGTGTATCCTGTACAGAGTACATCCTGTATGTTTCTATTTGCATGAAAACTAATCTGTGATGATAAAAAATCAGAAAAGGAATTTTTCTGTGGAGGAGAAAGGGTTCTTGTCTGTACTGTCTCTCCTGGTCTTCCACTTATAACACTTCTCATACTGATCTATGATTGTCTATTAACTAGCTTTTCCTGCGAACAACTGTGTCTTACTTACCTTCCAATCTCCAGGAATTCTCTTGAGCCTTGGTACAAGGTTGTTGACAAATCAGTGTTTATGGGCTCAAATTGAAACCCTGGTCTCATTGAGTTTGATCACAACATTTTCAGGGAATAATTTCCAGTCTACCCTTCCCTTAGCAAACAGAGAAGAGGGCTTGAGAAGTCGCTGTACTTGGAATACACTTTTGTTCCTTCATTAATGTCCATGATCTCAGGGGGCATCTCCATATCACAATATAAACTTTCTACGTCGGTGTGAAGGGAAAAAAATACAAAATGCCCCCCATTTCATTACTGCAATCAATGGAAAAAAGTACAAACTTTAGGGCAGGAAAATTCTGAAAGTACTTACTAATCTCCTACTAATTCTCTTGCTTAACCACATAACCTTGGAAATAAAATCCAAATGTTAGATAAAATATATGCTTGCATGAAAATAAGAAAAGATAGGAAGGGATGCCAGTCTAAGTTTTAGTGATGCCCTACTATATGTAACAGTCTTTGATAGCCATAGAAAATTTTAATTAAAAATAGAAAAATGCCCTTTAAAAACAACTCTGAAAAGTTTCCACAGGATGGTATCTGTTAGGTGCTATCACAATGAGGAAATGGGAGGAAGGAAAAAAAAAAAAAGATACCACTTTACATTCTCAGCTTCAATTTATTTAGAGAGAAATGCTGATTTGTCACCTTCTTGCAAGTGATACAAAAAGATGTATGCTCATTTGGTAAGAAGATATATAGACAGGCCAGAACTAGCTACTTAAAGAACCTCTGATGAGAAAAGATGACAGGACACTGCACATATGAATGGAAATATAAAACACACCATTTATTTCATAATTTTAATGGTCTGGCCAAGGCGAAGGTTTCCAGGCCATTGGTTAGGCAAATGTTATCATTTTACTCCTTTTCTTCTTTATACCTGCATGAAGATTCAGATCAGGAACACACAACTATTAGGTATTGGGACACAGCTAAAAATGATATGAAAAATAGTGTGACTAATGAAAAATCATAAAAGTACACTTGTATGTGAAGAGGCCATCAAAACCCATTCATTTTACCATCACCCTTAGGGTTATTTTTTTCTTTTCTTTTTAGTTTTCTTCTGCCCCTCTAGATGCTATTTCTAAACTATATAAGGAAGTGAACAAACACCAAAATGCACCGTGTATTGATCTCATCTGTGCCTTTCCTTATAATCACTCTGAATGGACACTTTGGGTTCATCCTCTTTCTCAGTTGATATCATAGAAGGGAATGGAATCATTTGTTTTCTGGACTGTAAATTCAAAATCATGAAGAATCCTGGCTCTGGGCTTGTCTCTGACCCACGTTCCCCTTGCTGGGCTGGATTTCAGCTTCCAATGATTGGCAGGCCGACACAGAAACAGCCACAGGCACCCTTCTCTCTCTCACTTGCTTTTGTGTTAGCTTTGGGATGGCTCTTCTGATGGATGGGCAAGCTCTTGATCTCATATATCTTTCAATGTTTTGCCTTGCTTGGAATTCAAGAAGCCTGCAGAGTGTCTTAGACGAGAATATGTGTCCTACAGTGCTTCAAAGCCCTCAATTCAAAAGGCCTAAATCAGCAGCAACAATCACAACCACAAAAATATGCCACCGTCTATTGAAGGGAGAAGCCCAGCGAAAAGGCACATTGCACCAGGTGGTCTGCTGACTCTTCACATAGGCGGGAGCCCCTTAAAAGCAAGAAATTAGAAGGGAACCTCAGCAACCAGTAGATTCTAAGAAATAGCTATGGGATGTCAATTGCAAGGGATGTCAACTGTGAACTGGGTTGTTCCATACCTATGCTATCTCCCTGACAGATAAATAGACTGGATATTTAGAGAACTGTAATCTAACATAAAAGATAATATTCTCTATAGTTGGCGTATTTTAGTATCATAACTATTCTAAAGTGTTACAAAATGTTACTGGTTAAAGCCATCAGTAACCGTCGTTTAGAGAAGAGCTAGTTGCGGAGGCCTGTATTTAATAGCAAACAAAAAGTTATCAAATAATATAGATTATATCTATCAGAACATTGTATAAAGTGGATATCTGGACGCCTGGGTAGCTCAGTCGGTCGGCTAAGCATCTGCCTTCCGCTCAGGTCATGATCCCAGGGTCTCAGGATAAAGCTGCACATCCAGCTCCCTGCTCAGCAGGGAGTCTGCTTCTCCCTCTGCCCCTCCCCGACCCTGCTCATGTTCGCTCTCTCTATGTGCTCTATCTCTCTCTCTCAAAAATAAATAAATAAAATCTTAAAAAAAATAAAAATAAAGTGGATATCCAAAGGTCCATGACAGGATATAAGAGCAAGAGCTACTAAATATAAGTGAAAGTGGTTAGAGCAGTGACCCAATATCTAAGCAGAGGGCTGGTGCTTCTGAAAGTAGGCCCTCCCTCACCTCTTCTATTCTGTACATTACTTATATCCCATTCATTTAACTGTTCTTACAGGCTGCCCACCCTTCGTATAGCACTGATGGGCATGAATTTTAGTGACCACAGTTTACTTAAACAACATCAGTCGCCAACAGTTCCAATTCCAGTTACCTAGTACTATTACATAGTAACAGTGAGTAACTGCATGGAGTGCAAACCTTGCTGCTAGCTCTTCAGTCCACAAATCACTGTGTAAATAACAGACCCACATCACCGTCAATGACTAATCATGTACCATTTTTAAAGTCTGTGGTGATTGGTTGCTGCCCATATGTTCTTCAGTTCATATATGTACAGCAAAGCATGTCATTGTGTCACCTCCTTGTCTCTCAGTGATAGCCTCGTGTGACATTGTACAAAAATAGATCATTGAAAGAAAAAATCGACCAATAAAGATGAAAGTGCAGGGAAAAAAAAACAAAAATGTGGTAATACTAGAATAGAAATTTGAGCCAAACATAAAATCCATTATAGAAGAAATAGCTGACCATAAAATTGTTGAGAGATTCTAGAGATTCAGCTAGAGGAGTTTAGCAAAGATGTATTTATCAGTATAAGTGAGGAAAGGGGTTATAATGAAAAGGATGAGATATCTCAAAGAAAGTGATGATGCCAAAAAACTTCACATCGAAAGAACTCTCAGAGTTATTTCACAAAATTAAAGGAGGGATAAAATGCTAGCAGCTGATCCAAACATAGAAGGTAATAACAATTTGCACAGGCACAGAAAAGATGCTTATTCTGTATCCTAAGTTATATGACTAGAAGAAGGCAAGTGCTATTTATAGAGATTTTATGAAGAAATAAACTGTTTAATTCTCAATGTTTCTAATGTTTTAAATCAATGTGATAAATGAATATTAGTTTTACTATTTTTTTAAATACCCCTTTACATTTATAACCAACAATAAAATTTACAAGGTTTTGACAAAGCGTTTTTAAAAGTCATATAAGATTAATAAATTGCCCCATTGAGTATTAAGATCCCTTTGCATGGTGTCAGCTCACAGGGTAATTTGTGTGATCCCACACTATTGTGCAGCAAGTGATCCCTCTACTCAGAGTTCGTGCTAATGCATATATGCTTTCTTTCCTTCTTGTCTACCCAGTAAATGTCTTCTCTTGCTTCAAGACCCATCCCCAGAATCATCTTAAGGAACTTTTCTTTAATGCTAAGTTGTTCCTGAATTTTGATATTTTTGATATGTTTTCCAAGTCCCTATGAGAGTATCTAATTTTACATTTTTACAGGTGTTTCTTCTCAAGGTTATGAATTTCAGAAATGTACATCTGTGTATCATTAACATGCAGCAACTTATCTGAGATAATGGGCTCTTAGGAATTGTTTATAAAATTGAATGATTTTGCCATTTCCTTTTTATTGCACAACTCCAAAAATTATATATCTGATGTTAGTAATTTTGTGTGTTCATAATGAACCCCAACTGTCCACAATGTGCTCTTGTGTTACACATCCTTAAGGCCCAAAGTTGTGCCAAACTTACACTTCAGAAATGGGTCTAGCATATTACTGCCTTTGAAGGACATTATACTGACCCTTGGTTTGGGCAAGGTGAATGAAGGTCTTTGATAACCTTGCAGAGCTGTGCAAGTACAAATTTTGATGGAGTTGCAGGGATGAAAGCCTATTGGAGTATATAAGGGGGAAAAAAATAGAAGGAAGTCTCTTGTTTAGAGATGGTAGATAGAAAACGTTCATCTATAATCATAGTCTCCCAAGACATCACTCATGGAGTAAAGGGATTTTTTAAAAGACATAACCACACAAAGATAATAACTGAAGGGGAAGCAACAGGTCTGGAAAAACAGTTAATCTGAAAAGTAAATGGACCTGTGGTAAAAGATCGACTAGATACATAAGAAATGGGACCCTAAACTCTTAGGGATAACTGAGAAATAACTTACATGTCATACTCTTTTGAAAAGGCAGTAATACTCTGCCACATAATGCTAGAAGTATAGTAAAGTGGTGGGAAGAAAGAAGGGGATTTAGTAGAAATGTTCCTTAATAACAGATCCTCTCAGACAGAAGTTCATTCTCTGAGAATACACCCAGACATGTAACTCCACGTATGATTGAGGGTATTGGTGATATTTTGAAAGTCGGAGGACTAAATAGAGACACATGAAAGACATACTGAAACCTGCAGTACTCTGTTAGCTTCAGAATTTGGATGGATGATCATGCCTTCACTTTCCAGCAGGAAGCTGTAAAAAGTGTCTTCTGATGATTTTGACCAGCCCAGATCTACATGCTAAGGCTAAACATGTACCAACATCAGTGATCTCATGTTTGTATGTGTATAACTTGATAATATATATATAATGAATAACCCAAATGTGAAAAGTGAAAGAAACAAAATAAATACAATTTCCATGTCTCAGAGGAAGAAGACCTTAAAAAAATTACTATTTTTAAATAGATAAGAAAAATATGAAGCCATGAAAAATGAACAGCTAAATAAGAAAACTAAATGTCCAGGAAACAGGAAAATAGTTTTTAAAATTTAAAAATGTTGTAGGATAAAATGAAAACACATTTTGGAGAATTGCAAGATAAAGGTGAAGTCCCTTGAAAATGAGGACAAATTCAAAAAAGGGAAAATGGAAAATAAGAGAGAAAAAGAGATGAGATAAAAATACATATTTATGTAAACAAACAAACATACATTCAAAGAAATCATCTAACTATCCAGGAAATCAAAATTCTATATAACAGGAGTTCTAGAAAGGAAGATCAGAAACAATGAACAGAGTGGGTTATCAACAAAATATTTCAAGATTGACAGATATGTATACAAAGTATTCAGTGTGGTTGATTAGCAAACCCACACCAGCGATTATCATTCAGAAAGTTTATAACACTAGGTAGCAACAACAATAAAAATCTGTTAATCTTTTCAGAAGGAAACAAAAATAAATTAAATACTAAATAACAATTATATCAGTGGGGCACCTGGGTGGCTCAGTCAGTTAAGCGTCTGCCTTCGACTCAGGTCATGATCTCAGCATCTTGGAATCGATCAAGCCCTGCATGGGGCTTCCTGCTCAGTGGGGAGTCTGCTTCTCCCTCCCCCTCTGCCCCACCATGCCTCCCCCACTTGTGCTCTCTCTCTCAAATAAATAAGTAAAATCTTTAAAAAAATTATATCGGGAATTTTAACAGAAATTAGGTTGATGTCAATCATGTCAAAACTCTAGAATCTAAAGTGTTCCCTCAAAAATGAAGGGAGAAAATCTGGTCAGCAAGAAGGTGTACTAGGAAGATCACTTGGGCATGGTATATAATCCTTTTAATTTGTTGTTGAATTCGGTTTTAGTCTTTTGTTTAGGATTTGTCCATCAATATTCATGGGGTTATTGGTCTGTTTTTCTCTCCTTGTAACGTCTTTGTCTGGCTTTGCTATCAAGGCCATTTTGGCCTCATGAATGAAACTGAAAGTGTTCCCTCCCTCTATTTTTTGGAAGGGCTTGATAAGAATGAGGGCTAAGTTTTCTTTCAATGTTTGGTACAACACACCAAGGCAGCAATCTGGTCCTAGGCTTTTCTTTCTTGGGAGATACTTGATTACTAGTCTGATCATACTACTAGTTAAAGGTTAAACCAGATTTTTCTATTTCTTTGTGATTTAGTCTTGATAGATTGTATGTTTCTAGAAATGTGCACATTCATCTAAGTTATTCAGTTTGTTGGCATAGAAATGTTTATAATATTACTCTTTTATAATCTTTTCCATTTCTGTAAAATCAGTACTATGGTTCTCTCTTTCATTTCTGATTTTAGTTATTTGAATCTTTAGGATTTTTCTTTGTCAGTCTAGCTAATGATTTTCCCATTTTGTTGATCTTCTCAAACCCATTATTTTGTTGTTTCTTTTTATTGTTTTCTAGACTCTTATTTATTTCTGTTATAATTTTATTGTTACCTTTCCTCTGCTAAATTTGGGTTTAATTTGTTCTTTTTCTAGTTCCCTAATGCATAAAGTGTACTCTTTGCTTTGAGACCTTTATTTTTTTTTAATAATGTAAGCTTTTATAGCTATAAACTCTTCCCTTAGCACTCCTTTTGCTTCATCTCTTATGTTTTGGTCTGTTGTGGTATCATTGCATTGTCTCAAGATGTTAGTAGTTTCCCTTTTGATGTCTTCTTTGATTCATTGGCTGTTTGAGAGTGTGTTGTTCAATTTCTACATCTTTGGAATTTTCTAGTTTCCTTTCTTCTGATTTCTACTATCATTCCACTATGGTTGAAAATATATTTTACGAGTTCAATCTTTTTAAATGCATTATGACTTATTTAGTGGCCTAACATATGAACTATCCTGGAGAATTTCCATATGCTCTTAGGAAAATGTGCATTATGCTATTATTTGGCAGAGTGTTCTATATACAGTTGTTAGGTCCAATTTGTCCATAGAGTTGTTCAAGTCCTCTATTTCCTTACTGATCTTCTCTCTGGTTGTTCTATCCATTATTCAAAGTGGGTCATTAAAGTCTCCTACTATTATTATGGAGCTATATCTATTTCTCCCTTTGATTCTGTCAATGTTTCATATATTTTGGAATTCTGATGTTTGGTGCATATATATTTACAATTGTTATATCTTCTAGATGAATTGACTCTTTAATCATTATAGAAGGTCCTATTTGTCTGTTATAAGGGTGTTTGATCTAAAGTCTACTTTATCTGATATTAGTAAAGCCTCGTATATGCATACTAATTCTCTTTTGGTTACTGTTTTCTATTATTTGCATGAAATATCTTTTTCCATTCTTTCACTTTCAACCTATGCATGTCTTTAGATCTAAAGTGAGTCCTTTTAAACAGCATATACTTGGATCCTGTTTTCATTTTTGTTTTTGAATCCATTCTGCCAATCAGTGTTGTTGTTGTTGTTGTTGTTTTCTGTTTGGGAAGTTTAATCCATTTATGTTAAGTAATTACTGATAGGGAAGTACAAACTTTTGCCATTTTGTTGTTTGCTATACGTCTTATACTTTTTTATCCCTCATTACCATCGTGTTACATTACATTAGTTGTGTTTAGCTGATTTTTTGTAGTGACACTTTTTGATCTACCTCTCATTTCATTTTGCTTATATTTATAGATACTTTCTTGTTGGTTAGGGTGGAGATTACATATAACATCCAAAAATTGTAATAATCTATCTTAAATTAATCTTGAATTAAAACCAACTTCACTTCAGTCACATACAAAATCTTAATACCTTTAGACTTTGTCCTTATGTTATTAATGTCACAGACTGCATCTTTATATACTGTGTACACATGAACATAAATTTATAATTCTTTTCATTCAATTTTCTTTTAAATCTTGTGTAATAAAAAGTGGAATTACCAACCAAAACTACAATGTTACTGGGATGCCCGGGTGGCTCAGATGGTTAAGCGTCTGCCTCTGGCTCAGGTCATGATCCCAGGGTCCTGGGATGGAACCCCTTGTCAGGCTCCTTGCTCAGCGGGAAGCCTGCTTCTTCCTCTGCCTGCAGCTGCCCCTGCTTGTGCTCTCGCTCTCTCTCTCTCTAGCAAATAAATAAAATCTTAAAAAAAAAAAAAACTACAATGTTACTTTTTTTTTAATATTTGCCCATACATTTGCCTTTACCAGAGAACTTCAACAGGCATATCCTTAAAGATGTATAAAATGACAATAAGCTCATGAAAAGATATTCAAAGTCACTAATTATTAGGAAAATGCATACCAAACCCACAATGAGAGACCACTTCCCAACTATTAGGATGGCTATGATGAAACAAAGAACACATAAGCAAGCAAAAAACAGAAATATATGTTCATGAGGATGAAGAGAAATTGGAGGCCTTGGGCATTGCTGGTGGAATGTCAAATGGTTTGACCAGTATGGAAACTGATAGGGCACTTTCTGAAAGAACTTAACCTTGGAATTACTATATGATCCAGCAGCTCCATTTCTGGAAATATACCCCAAAAAAATGAAAGAAAGGACTTGACAGATATTTGTCTGTCCATGTTCATAACAGCATTATTCACAATAGTAAAAGGGTAGAAACAACCTAAGTGCCCATCCATAGATAAATAAACATAATTATGACATACGCTACATGCATGAACCTTGAACACATTCTCCTAAGTGAAATAAGACACTCAGAAAAGAACCAATATTGCATGATTCCACTTACAAAAGGTTGTAATGAAATTCATAGAGACAGAGAGTAGAATGGTAATTGCCAGGACCTGGGGAAACGGGCAAGGAGGAGTTAATATTTAATGAGTGTAGAAGTAATCAAGTGTGAAGTTCCAATAAACATAAAATTAACACGCAAGGCAAAAAACAAAACAAAACAAACGAACACAACTCCCTCTAGTGCATTCTTTTCTAGGAAGTCATTGGAGAGTGACTATTTGAAAAATTTTAAAAGGGAGTAAACTAATAAAATGGGAGGAGTCCTGAGATGCTGGAATCTGGAGATCTGACGTAAGCATCAGAGAGAGGAAATTTGCAGGAAGGCAGTGAAGACCCTTTTCTGCAAGCTTGCTACGGGCAAGGAGCAAAGGAAACACTGCATAGTTGAAGAAGGCCAGAAGTTATGGGGCATATCTCTTCAGAAAGATAATGTGAATGTAATAGTTGAAGCATCTGAAAGTCTTTTGAGACTCTGATATGTGGCAGAGTAATCACGTTGAATTTGTGAATGTAGAAATCTAAATGAAGAAACAACACAAAAGAAATCCACCACCATACAAATGAAATAAAGTGAATGTAATCATAGTTTAATTCTGAGCCCAGTAGTAAATAGAATATAGTAGACATAAAATATTAAAATTGGAGTATTTACTTTTCTACCCAATTAGCAATATGACACTTAGGGGGTATGACTATGAATATAAACTATATGTATAATGAGGCAGAAAAATATATATAGCTTTTCATATTGGGAAGAAAACTGATGAATAAAACTTACAAATCAACAACAGCAACATCAGGGTGTTATTTAGACCCACGAAGATAAACATAATAGTTGGTGGGAAGACAGAGAACCTTGGCCTAGTGCATGCAGGTGGATGAATGTGGTGGTGGAAACTTGTGGGATTTCCCCTGTCAGGTTTCTGTTTTCTCAGAGAAGTAGCAACTGACCCTCCCGCAGAGAAGAGGATTGAGGAGAAAGGTGTGGTGAGTTAGGACAGAGATGAGAGTTTGAAATAATCATCTAAGGAAATGAGAGAGGGATGGATTTGGTGTAACAATAATAAAACATTCATATGCTTTCATTAGTTTTTTTTTTTAATTCCTCTTTTTATAATACATCTAGGTGTGTCAGTTAACTGGAATAAAGTAAAATGATTTACTTTTAACCATTTAAATTAATCATTTTAATTTCTATTTAAAATAGAAATTTTCCGGGGTGTCCGGGTGGCTCAGTCAGTTAAGCATCTGCCTTCGGCTCAAGTCATGATCTCAGGGTCCTGGGATGGAGCCTCACATAGGCTCCCTGCTCAGTAGGGAATCTGCTTCTCCCTCTGCCCCTCCCCTCTGCTCATGCTCACTCTCTCTCTCTCTCTCAAATGAATAAGTAAAATCTTAAAATAAATAAATAAATAATATAAAATAGAAATTTTACATGATGTCAAATTACCAAAAATGTCTCTATTCCCTCTTGCTCATACTGTTTGGTTGAAATTCAATTTTACATTTATAACGTTTGACCAAAAGAAGTTATACACAATGGTTGTCTAACTGTATTTCACATTTAAGGATGTGAATTTGAAAGTGATGTTTCTGTGAAGTCCAAAGAACCTAACCGGTTCTCATGTACAGACAAACTAAGCCATCCTCCCCATCCGCCATGATTGGGCAGCTTTTATTTATTTATTTATTTATTTATTTATTTATTTATTTATTATGTTAATCACCATACATTACATCATTAATTTTTGATGTAGTGTTCCATGACTCATTGTTTGTGTATAACACCCAGTGCTCCATGCGTACAGCTTTCTTGTAGACTGGGTGGTATTTCCAAATGGGTTTCAGATTTCTTGACTCTTCCACCTCATGTGCATCTCTTCTGCTTCTAATTTATGGAATTCCAGATTATTTTGCAAAGTTTAGCATGTAAACATGCATCATCTATTTTTGTTCCCTTCCTTTGTTTTTAGAGTTAATCTGTGAAATTTATAAATGCAAAGGTAAAGCCTCATAAGACATTTCTCTTTTAGTCTTCAATTACAAAGCACAGATACCTCAAAAAACCAAAACTGACTAATAAACAGGGTCAAATTGACCTCTCCTCTCCTTATAAAAGTGTTTGTTTATAAACTGTTGTTGCTAAGGGCAAGAAAATATCCCAAATTCAGTTAAGGAGGATGGGGGGAATTCTCCTTTTAAAATCACTCACCACAAAACTTCTAGTTAGCTATTCACAGCAGGAAACTCAGTGAAAATTATTTAAAGCACATTAATTCAAATCAGCACAGCCTACCTCCGTGAAAAAGTTGTTGCATAAAGGGAACAGTTCCTCTAATTAAATCTAAAAACTCTACAGCTGTGAAACTATAAATTTTTATCTATGCTAGCAGTAACTGTAAAAGTGATTCTAAATTAAAATATTAACTTTTCCCCCCTACATACAATAGAAGACTTAAAACTTCCATAAAATGAATCAGATTGTTTTGGCCTTTCTAAGTGGATGCCCTGACTTTGGCAGACTTTTCCTACCTCAGAATATAGCATTTACTATTTGCCAAAATGCCTCATGCCCTTATTTTTTGCAGCTGTTTCTCAGCATGGCTCAACTACAAAGGAACTCACCATTTTGGTTTTTTGTTTGTTTTCTTTTCTTTCTTTCTGTCTTTCTTTCTTTTAATCAGTTGTTATTCCTGATCTATCAGTTGAAACAAACAATAACATCTGGTCTGTTGCCGGGTGAATAGTTAAATCTCCTCTCTCCAGGATTGGAAAATCTGTTTTTAGAACCTGAAGTATGGACTTCACACATGTTCAAATATGCATGTCCAAAACCTTGGCTGCTAAATCTCTACTAAAAAGGGAGGAGAACATCCCCCACAAGGATTGGTTTCCAGAAAGTCATCAGTGAGAATGGTAAATTACTAGTTTTGAACCATGGGAAACTAGCAGATAATTAAAAGTTACCATTTGCTGAGCTGATTCTAAGTTTCAGTTTGCTTGACACATTTTGTTATTTTGGTAAAGTTTCTTCTTATACCCACGCATCAGGGTATATTTGGAAAGTATCTGAAGATCTTTGCAGGCTTTACTGTGCCTTGTTAAAATAATCCCACCTGTGTAACATCTAGCCTTTTGAACTTTGCTGACTCTAGAGCTTCTGTCATCTGTGCCACAAACTGGAAATTCTACTGATAGCGTCTGGGGAGCCTATATGTGTTGGGCGGGGGGAATGAAAGCGTGCATAGCGGTATGTATCCTCTATTGTCTTCTGGCAACAATCCCCAGTAGCTCAGGTCCTCACCTCGAATTGATCAATTTATGAGGATCAGAGAGACATTCCATAGATTACTTTTGAAGTCACTGTAGTTCGAAAAGAGAGGCACGGCGATCTAAAAATGTTTCCCAGAGCCTCTTTGACCTTGCCCTTTCTCCTGGCATGAGGAGTAGGAGATAACCCCATATGTGAAAATGCGTGGGTTTTTTTCTCTGGTTAATGATAATGGTATTTCATCTTTACAACCATTTTTTATCACACTTTTGTCAAGTTCTGGTCCTAAAGTAACTTAACTCCAGGATTGCTTCACAAATTAAACTCCCTTCCAAGCACTCATCGGTCCTTTATTCCCCTGCTCTAGAGTCATAGAACACACAGTTTACTCTAATTACCACATTTTTTTTTTATACTAATGGTCTTAGGTCAATGATGTTCTACAATGTGAAATTTCCCATTCGAAGGTGTATTTTCATGTTTATATATTTTAAAATTTATGGTGCCTCATTCTGACAATGGGCACATTTACCAACTCATTTATCTCCCACTGTAATGTTGCCAAACCATTGATGAGCTTTAAAACCGATAATACTTCAGAATCAAGACTGTTCATACTTCTTTTGTTTCTGCTTGATACGTTCTACTCCATCATATTGATAGCAGGAATAATAGAAATCAAAGAAAGCATTGGTTGAATCCAGGTTCTGTGTTCTTGGACACTTCCCTTAAATCCATATGTAAGCTGTGAACACGAGTTAACTAATTCAGGACATTGTTTAGGGCATTGAACAACGTTGTGGGCAAACATGATGATTCCCCTTCCTTTTCCTCAGAGGACAAATTTAATCAGTCCCTTAAAGGCCCAGTGGATGTTTGGTACTTGTCTTATGTTCAGTATTGTAGGTGTCCAACAGTGATAAATCCTAACTACAGTATAAGCCTAATTATTTAATGGTTGTTTAAGCCTCAAACACATCTGAAAATACTGCAGAGAACAATGGAAGATATGTGAATGGCCTCTGAGAAATTATGTAAGATGTAATCAATTTATATGCTAGTACCAACCCACTTTTCCAGTAGGAGAGGTTTCAATACTTACTCTTTTTTTTTTTAAGATTGTATTTATTCATTTGAGAGGGAGAGAGCATGAGCAGGGGTTCACCAGAGGGAGAGGAGCAGCAGGCTCCCTGCCGAGCAGGGAGCCTGAGCGGGGTTCAATCCCAGACCCTGAGATCATGACCTGAGCGGAAGGCAGACGCTTAACGACTGAGCCGCCCAGGTGCCCATCAAATATTTACTCTTATTTAAGGTACAATACTAGCAACCCTGTAGCCTTTGTGTTATATATTTCTAGTCCATTCTGTGGTGAGTGTGTGGGAACTGTGTAGGAGAGGATAGAGCTGGAGATAGGTAAAAGAGATAACTACCATTCAAAATGAAAGGAATACAAAACATTCTGTTCTATATTTTTATCCTGCTATAGAATATATAAGAAACTTACCTGGAGTCCCTAAATATGGGGATAAGTCATCTTAAATACCTTAGCTACCCCTAATAGTATCCCAGCATGATAAGCCAGAGCAAGAGTAGAAATGATAGTCATCTCTGCCTTATCAAGAAAAGGCTATGCAGGTTTCATATACTCATTCAAGAGTCAGGAAGGTGTGAAGTATGTCTGAGAAAGACTTCTATCCGAAGTGGTTAAAATAAATTTTGTGCACTTCAACCTTCAGCCATCTGGAAAATTCTTTTATGTGGACTATATTAGTCTTTGGTAAGGGCATATGAAAAAGGTACTAGTTTGCTTACTTGACGAAGAAAAATGAATTAATTGCTTTAGAAAATTACTCTGACCATATGGGCATGAACAATGGATGAGAGAAGCATTTGGATATAATAGAATGGTTCTAGCTTTTGAAATCCTCAGCTTTGTGCTTCAACTATCTAGTATAAGCTGAATTCCTAAATATGTCAAAGCTTTGTCTATGTAATAGGAGCAATAATACTTAATTCATAAGCTATATATGGGGATAAATGAAATATATAAAGTTTGAAACATATAACACACTTATCACAGAGAGTTGCACATTTTAAACTCTAATTAAGTAAATGGTGGTTGTGGTGGTAGAATCAATGACTATTAATTATCATTTTTAATCTTATTCCAATCATTATCATCATAATGTAATTCCCAGTAAACATACCTTTAGAGTAACTATTAAAAGTAGTAAAAGTTGAAGAAAGTAGTAAAAATTGAAAGAAATCTAATTTATTTGCCCCAAATTTCCCTGTTTCGATCCTATCGTACTGTCCTATCACAACAAGGAAATTAAGGAAAATAGAACATTTGATGTTGAAGTACGGACACAAGCTATCCCAAGCTTCATAAAAGGGCATTGCTACTGGAATGCTAAATTATCCTATAGATTTGGTATGTGAAAACGCCTAAAAGAGTAAGGACATTAACCTGCCGGACCCAACAAGTGAATTGTTTTGTTTTGTTTCTATATTAATTACTGTTGCTTAAAGCCACTACTTTTCTTTTCTTATCTTAAGATTTGTTTATTTGAGAGAGAGCAACGGGGGCAGGGAGCAGAGGGAGAGGGAGAGAGAATCTCAAGCAGACTCTGCACTGAGTGCAGAGCCCGACAGGGGGTTCCATCTCATGACCCTGCGATCACCACCTGAACCGAAACCAAGAGTTGGACGCTTAACCGGCTGTGCCACCGAGGTGCCCCTGAAGCCACCACTTTTCTGAGTGATTTGTTACACATCAGAAAATTAATACAACCTCTGGGACTTTGGGCAAGTGGTTTTCTTTTTTTTAAACTCAGTGTCCTTACTCGCAAAATGAGCAAGGTAATACCTAGCTCACAAGTTTTGCTTTATTTTGTTTTGTATCAAGATTAAACATCCTGGTATATCGATAGCTTTAAGTACTCAGTGAATGCAAGTTGTTCTTACTTCCCCTAATTTATGGGAAATGCCCTGCTTTTCCTAAAATACCTTGCACTTGTAAGAAGAGATATTACTTGTTTGGTTCCTATTCCCAGGGAGTAGGATAAATGCCTGTGCAATGTAAAGGTTTGAGGTGCTAGAGCAGAATGGGATTCTAAAATGGCCTGAAATGTCAGATCATTCCCCAAGGCAATGAAAAACCATTTGTCTAAATATCAAGGGCTAGTTGCAATGTAGGAGGAAAGCAGCGGCAACCTTTATATCGTATCTTTGTAGGTTTGAAGACACAGAGGGAAAAGGATAGAACAAGATTTCAGGGAAAAAAGAGTGTTCAGGAAGTAGAGTGAAAGGTGAATATGTCACTAATGTGTCCACTGCAAAATATGAAATCCTTTGCCTTACACAAAGACACACCCTAAAGTGAACAATCAAGGTAGAGACAGTGACTGAGCTTCAGATATCTGAATGTTCTGCTCTAAGATCCATTGTGAGAATTGGCCATTCCACTCACTGCTTCTCATTTACAGGATGGCTTCCACCATCCCTACCCCCTCCCCAGCTGTTCTGTTTCATGCTAACAAAAAATGGGAAGTGGGAAGTGCCGAGGAAGACAAAGAAGACCACTCTGGGGATTATCACCTATACCAAATACGCAGCTCTATCGCAATGACCAGAACTGTATTACATTTTACCATAGATGCACTAGCCATTGAGGAAATGGGTTTCTTGAGATCAATACAAATGTGTGCATATTACAGTTTTGCTATTAACGAAGAAATAGAAGTAAATATCACATGAGACAGCCAGCTATGTCCTCCATACTTGTCAAAGAGAACTAAAGCACATATGGTCAATTCTTATCATCTGTGGTAGTTATGTTCTATAAAGTTGCCACACTAAATTAATGAAAACTGGAGCATTGCTCTTAGGGAAAAGACAGGTTTCCTGTGAGGCACCAAGCATGACATTTTCACCAACTGATCAACACAATCTTGTTTTATATCTATTTATTTTTAGAGCATCTTATTTAATATATATTGTGATTAATTAACATTGAACTCACTACCAAGAGTACTATAATGCATGACTGAACAAAACTTATCTAACACATGTATTTTTTCCATAAGGCACATCACAGCTTTCTTGTGCTTAAGAACATGAGGCAGCATTCAGCACTAGGTAGATTTGCAGGCCATTTTGAACAGCAAAATCATTAACAAAAAGCACAAAAATGCTGGGGGGAAAAAACAGCACTAATTATGCTAAGAAAATGATGCTTGTTTATAGTACAAGAGCTGAAATAAGAAGCAGAGTATTACCCTGTTTGACCTTCCTTGGGACCATGTTCATAGGACAGCTCAAATTTTTGAGGCTCTGTACATGTCTGGAAATGACCACAAAAGCAGCATGAGTTTTGATTTGGGGATTATAAAAAACTTTAATGATTAGGTGAATTCGCAAATATGGAATATTTGAATAATGAGGATCAAGTGTATTTACTTGGTGCTGATTATGTGAGGGATGAAGAGGAAGATCTGAAAGGCACAAAAATACCAATTTGCAAGTACTCAGTAGAGCCAAGCACTAAATACTTAATTACTAATGCTAAAACTGTAGAAAGGTGCTCCACAGAAGAGGAAAGCCACAAAAAGTGAATGGAGGTGTTATTTCTCTATGAATCTTCTGATTTCGTATATGATGAAGAAGAAAAAAAATAATATTGGTGCACATAAGGGTTTCAGATAATTTTGAAATAAATATGTTAAATATTGCCTTTCGGCTTTCAAGTGAACTTGTGGCTATCTTAATTTTTTAAAATTCCATCCACTGAGGCTAAATATGGGAGGGGATATAGTCTGTCAGAAATCAGATTAATGCATGGTCTGTCCAAACATCCTCCAAGTTATCTATCAGTGTCAATGGAGCCTAGCCTTGTCTGACCATCTCTGAACAAGTGAATGCAGATTTTGGTCCTGATTAGGGGACAAATGTCAGTTCTTGCTTTATTTGGCCAGCTAGACCATGGGACTGGGAGCAAAGAGATACTCAAATTCAAGTGGTGTATGCTTGCATTAGGTGGATATTAGCATAATGACCTCTAAATATGCTTCCAACTCCAAGGCTTTGTTTTCTCTAGGATCTATCACACACCTAGTCCTTGGTTAAGTGCTGTATATGGTATAGTACCTCTATAATATGATAGATATCTCTTACACTCAAAGAAGTTAATAATTATAAACAAAACACAACTAGAGGGAAATCAAACAGTCTATAATAACATGTTAAGTTGTATGCAGAATGAGACTGACGAGAAAATCTTTATTAAGGAGGTAAGCTTTGATTTTTGGCCTTAAAAAGACACAGAGAGTATTATTGGCCTAAAAATAATGACTATTTTTTATTCAAAAAAATATGTACTGCATCCACACTATGTGCCAGTCACTCCTTGAGGTACTGGAGATGGAAGTGTGAACAAAACAAAACTCATGGAGGGGCGCCTGAGTGGCTCAGTCATTAAGCGTCTGCCTTCAGCTCAGGTCATGATCCCAGGGTCCTGGGATCAAGCCCCACATCGGGCTCCCTGCTCAGTGGGAAGCCTGCTTCTCCCTCTCCCGCTCCCCCTACTTGTGTTCCCTCTCTCGCTGTGTGTCTCTCTGTCAAATAAATAAATAAAATCTTTAAAAAAAAAAACAAAACTCATGGATAAAATAAAATAAGACTTTGTGTTGAGTAACTCATGTATACAAAGTTATTGTAAGATACTCTGTACATAAGCATTAATTCTTACAATACTAATGTAGATTAAATACTGTATTAAATGAATAGAAAGAAAGTTCAGGCAGTGAATTATTTATCCATGGCCAGAGACTATTAAGTGGTAGTAAAGGCATGATTATAAGTAGTACCTGGAGATCTTTGTCATAATTTTTTTTGCTAACCAAATGCAGACCTGAAACCTAATGCTAATTGAAATTAACTATGGGACACAACTAAGTATATGTTAGTTGATTCCTAAGATCCTTGAAAATCAGAGGGCTGGTGGGAGAGATCTGTAGGACAAAGTTTCCAAAGGGAGAACTGTAAGGTGAAAATAAATGTTTTGGCTGATAAGAGGGAAAGTAGAATTATTTGGTGATACATAGTTGGTGCCCTCAGCCTTAGGAGATCACACTTTTTGTTTCTTTTTTCATCGGCAGATTCCATCCCATTAAGCCTTCAAATGGATTAGTGAGGGAACAAGAATGGTGATGAGGGAATAAAGCCTGTTTTAATATGTATCTGATATTTAAACAACTCATAAGTCAAAGCATAAGTAAAATCAGCTGCTTAGGGAAGAGGCAGGCCAAGAGTGTCTGACCAAAAGGTAAGATTCAAAATAAACTGCAGAGGCTTTCTTTATCTTCAGGGATTTCTCATCTCCAAAACTCTAAACTTTTCCTTCAAGTGTTTAATAAAGTTCATGATTTCAAGGAATATCTTGTTGCTCAAATTTGGGTAAAGTGTATGGGGTAAAGTTTATTAATTGATATCTTTTCTACTTAAATATAATGTGAAACACTGGTTATAAGTCTGAGGGTGGGCTCATCTGGAAAATTCTAATTCTGAATCTCTTGTTGAAATTCAAGCAACAAATTGTATCTGGGATTAGAGGACACATGGCTACCATCACCTATTGGCAAGACGGTCAATGAGGCAAAAATCAACAAACTCCTTAAGGTAATATTAACAAAGAAATCAGATCTTATATTTTTAAAAAAGATATATTTGGTCCATAACAGACAGTAAATATTTGATGACATATTCATATTCCCTTGTCCATTAATAGTTTTTAATAGAAAAGTAAAATATCTTTAATGAAATTGAGAAAGCTGCCAAGGCATTTACATGCTTAATTTGGAAGTGGACATAGGTAATAATAATAGAAGTAATCCAAGCCTGAGGGAATTGCGATTAAAAAAAATTAATTACTGTTATGGACAGAATTGTGTCTCCTCCACAAAATCTATATGTTGAAACCCTAACTGCCAATTTGACTGTATTTGGAGATAGGGCCTTTAAAGAGGAATTCAGGTTAAATGAGTTTGCATGGATGGGCTTCTAATCCAATATGAATGGTGTCCTTGGGAGAAGAGGAACAGATAACAAGGATGCATACTCACAGAGCAAAATACATGTGAGGACACACTGAGAAGGTGGCCATCTTTAAACCAAGGATACAGACCTCAGAAGAAAACAGACCTGCTGGTACCTTGAACTTGGACTTCCAGCCTGCAGAACTGTGAAAAAATAAATGTATGTTATTCAAGCCACCCCATCTGTGGTATTTTGTTATGGTGACCTTTGCAGACTCATACAATTACAAATGGCCGCTGTTTCTGGTGGTTACAAATAAGTACAGATACAACTTCCATCAGAAAATACTTAAATTGGGCACCTGGGTGGCTCAGTCTTTAAGCGTCTGCCTTTGGCTCAGGTCCCACATCCTGGGGCCCTGAGATCGAGCCCCGCACTGGGCTCCCTGCCCGGCAGGAAGCCTGCTTCTCCCTCTCCCACTCCCCATGCTTGTGTTCCCTCTGTCGCTGTCTCTCTCGGTCAAATAAATAAATAAAATCTTAAAAAAAGAAAGAAAGAAAATACTTAAATATATTGGATAATATATAACCAAAATTTTTAAGGTGTAATTTATATGGGATAAGGCAATGAATACAGTAGGAGACCAGAAGCTGTAAGACAAAGCACCATTTTGCCTGTCTGGGCCTTGGTTCTTTATGGAGAGATAAGAAATGAAACTCTTCCCTCGGATTATTTTTATTATGAGCTGGCATTTAACATTTATATTATTTATATAATTATATTATTATATTAACATATAATGTTACCTAAAATATCTTTTGGGCCTGGTTTGTTTGAGCCTTGGCACCTGAGGAAAAAAAAAAGTTAAATCTTGTATGAAAGAATTCTCTTTAAACATAGACCTGATCCCAGGGAACAAGAACAAAAAATTAAAAAATCATTTAACTCTGGAAGATTAAAAAAAAATTACAGATGTGGGTTAACAAGAATAATCTACTATAAACTCAGATCCACGAAGATTACAGGTTAAAATTATATAGTATATAACATTAAATAAAATAATTACAAAATAGACGGTAATTTATGACAAAGACATAAGAAATAACAGAATTTATACTGATTTGAAAAAACAGAACTTCTATAAATTAAAAAAAAGAAAAATACTTAAGAAATGTTTTAAACTGATAAAAATACATTGATCCTCAAGTATTAAAGTCCAGTAATCACAATTTACACATTAAGGACAAGAAATATTTTGAGAGGGACCAGAAAAACAAAACAAAAAAAAAATTGGGGCTTTGGCATTGGGGTTTGATAAAAGATACCAGCAGTAGCTGTGGAACTCAAAGGAGAGTAGAATAATCTAATTCAACATAGAGTGATATGTTAATTTAGAGTTTCATAGGCAGTGAAAATATATTTCAAGATTGAATGTAAAAAAAAAAACCCCACATTTTCAGAGAAATCAAAATCTGAGTTTGACATTACCTTCGCTGCAGTAAGTGTTCTGAAAAATTGATATCACGTTGAAGAAATATGTTCATATTGGAATATCTTCAGTTTTTCAGTACAAGAAGGAATGAAAGCTGAAGAGAGTCTTCCAAATATGTGTCTAAACATAATAAAAGAACATATAAAATTATTAAATTACTTATATTAGAAAAGAAGTGATAGAATCCATATACATAATAATATCATATAAGAAGGGAAAACTGGTTTTATTTTAAGAACCTTCTATTGTTTGGGGAAAAAAATAAAGGTTGCAATTAACTTCAGAATTTGATGAACCCCCATATACATGCTAAAATGAAATACAGCTCATAATTTACAAATTAACAGAATACAAAAAAATGGAATCATGAAAATCTGCTATGAAAAGAAAGGAAGAATATATATGAATTCATATTGCAACATATTAGTATGCATATTAAATGTTAAAAGGAAAATAGAAATTTGTGTGACTTAAAAAGGCAAATGAAGCCAAATGCTGATTACAGTGACATATTCAAAAGAGACCCCAAAATTGAGAGGAATGATGTGGGAAGTTATATACAAGTATTAACCACTTGAACATAGTATAGCTGTAGAAGTTTATCAATAAAAATAAAAAAATTAAGGCAACCAAACATCGCTAAGAGATAAAGAGGATCATCAATTTATAATGATAAAAGGAAGTTATTGCAATTCTAAACTTCTGTACATTTAGTAATATAGCCTTAAATATGAAACAAAACTAGGAAGAAGTAAATATATTTATAATCAGAGCTGAAGACTTTAACAAACCTCTGTTAATAAACAATAAAATATTTAAATAAGACAATTAACATGTAATCTAACAAATATTGCATATTACACTGCCACCACAAATGAAAAATAGACCTCATTTTCAAAAAAATGTAAAATAGATGACAATTGACATCTCTCCAAGATACATGACTATTCTGTACAAATGTAAAGCCTTTGTAGTGGGGCTCCTGGGTGGCTCAGTTGGTTAAGCGTCTGATTCTTGGTTTCAGCTCAGGTCATGATCTCAGGGATGTGAGATGGAGCCCGGTGTTGGGCCCCATACTCAACAGAGATATCTGCTTGAGATTCTCTCCCTTTCTCTCTGCCCCCACCCACCCCATGCTCCTCTCTCTTTAAAAGAAAAAAGAAAAAAAAAATAGAGACAATGGGTAAGGATGGGGAGAATTAGTATTATTAATGATGTTAAGAAATTTCAGATTTATTTAAATATTCAAAGAAGTTCCACACAATATCCTAAAACAGTTTTCTGTAAACTTGACAAGCGAATTTAAATATTATGTTTCTTTTTTTTGTAACTTTAGATATAACTTAAGTACAATAAATTGAGCATACATAAGCTCTGACAAATGTGTATAATCATAGATCAATCACCACAATCAAAATAGCATGCATTTCAATTGCTGCTAAAAGTTCTTCATGCCTCTTTATAACCAGCATTCCCTTTCATACTCAGGATACCATTGATGTACTTTGTGTCACTATAAATTCCTGTGTTACTCTTAGACATTATAAACAGTATCACTGAACATATATTGTTCATTGGCCTGGTTTCCTTCATTATAGTGTAATGATTGTTAAATCCATCTATGTTGTTGCATGTATCACTAGTTTTATCTTTTATATTGCTTAGTAATATTTCTATTGTATGGATATAACACAGTCTGTTTATCCATTCACATGTTGCTGGAGACTTGAGTTGTTTCCAGTTAGGCTAATATAAAGAAAGCCACTATGAACATTCACGTACGAGTACTTGTCTGTACATTTTCATTTATTTGGGGTATCTGCCTAGGAGTGGAATTGCTGGTCATAAGGCCTTATGATGGGTACATTATTAGCTTTTTTTATTATTATTATGTCATGTTAATCACCATACATTACATCATTAGTTTTTGATGTAGTGTTCCACGATTCATTGTTTGCGTACAACACCCAATGCTCCATGCAGTACATGCCCTCTTTAATACCCATCACCAGGCTATCCCATCCCCCAAACCCCTCCCCTCTAGAACCCTCAGTTTGTTTCTCAGAGTCCGTAGTCTCTCATGGTTCATCTCCCCCTCCAATTATTAGCTTTTTAAGAAAATGCAAATTGTTTTCTAAAGCGGTTATAAAATTTTACATTCTCACCAGCAATTATGAGAATTCCAGTGGCTTCACATCCTTGCCAACATGAGGTCTGGTCATTTTATTCCTTGATTTTAGCCACTCTAATGTTTGTGTGGTGATATCTCATTATGACTTTAATTTACATTTTCTATTTATGAATCTTATGAATCTTTTCATGTTTATTGGTCATTCGTGTATTTGTTATGAATCATCGACTCAAATATTTTGACATTCAAAAAAATATATTAGGTCGTTCATCTCTTAGTATTTCTAAGGGTTATTTATATCCCCTGGATACAAGTAGTTTTTCTGACATGCATGTTGTCAATCTTTTCTCCCACTATGTGGCTCACATTGTTTTTTTCATGGTGTCTTTCAAAAAGCAAAATTTCTAATTTTGATGAAATACTATTTATCAAGTCCACAAAAAAGGTAAAAATTTCAACATAAGTCAATCAATTCCAAAATCTTACTAGTTTAACACAACAAAAGTTTATTTCTTACATAATTAGTTTGGGTTGGCTGGGGAATTTGCTCACTGCAGTTATTCAGAGATCCAAAAGGAAGGAGTTTTACTTTGACACATGCAAACATTATCCCTTCAGCAAGGATAAGGGGGGATGGCAAATCATTTACTTGCTCTTCAAATACCTAGTATGAGGTCACAATATTATTTCACATATGAAATCACATACGTGAAAATGGTATCATTGATCTCCATTTACAAAGCTATATGTTGTCCCTGAAACCTTCCAACAATAATGAACTTGACTCTGGATTATAACTATCTAGAACACTGCCCTTCACTCTGGAATAAGAACGAACACTCTCTCTTTCATATACATAAAGACGTATATAATACATATCATATAAATCCGTAAGAAAAAGACAAATACAATGACAGAAAAAATGAGCAAAAGAACAAATGGCATTTAACAAAAGAGGAAATTTAAATGGCTTGCAAATAAGTAGGAACACACTCATCCTTTTTAGTAATGCATATTAAAGTTACCATTTTGAATAAGTGCATTACTTACATCACAGCAAATTTATTCCCAAGCATATATGCTAGAAAAACTCTTGCACCCATGAACAAAGAAACATACAAAGGAATGTATGCAGCAACAACATTCATAACAGCACCATTTGAAAACTACTCAAATGTATACTCAGAATAATAGTTAAATAAATTATGGTATTTTCATACAATTGATTACAACATTGCAACAGAGAAGGACTTTAGCAATGAGTATCAATATGAATACATTTCTAACATAATTGTAAGTAGAGATTGTAATCTGAAATAAGATAGTATAATTTCATTCTTACAAAATTAAAAAAATAAATAATATGCCATTTAGGGATATGTAACAAAGAACCCATCACTTACTGAACAGGAAAATGTATGAACTAAGGATAGTGGTTATATATGCAGTGCATGTTCGAATAAGGGCACCTGGAGGCTGGAGACTTACACTGGTAACATAGTTTTCCTTAATTTTGATAGTGCTTCCATGGATTTTTTTATTATATTTGTAATTATATATTCAGATTACATACGAAATGTTTAACAATGATTTGCAAAAAAGAAATGTAAAATAAACATGCTTCTGTCTTAAATCTTCCAACACTATAGACTTGATTTCTGGGTTGTAAATATTGGGCACATTGTCCTTGACTCTGAAAGAAGAGGTCACATGATGCAGTGGGAAAGAACACTACCCTGGACATCACAGGAGGTGAGCTCTGGAGTGGTCAGAGCCTCTGAAGCAAATGTTATATTACTTCAAGGAAATGGCTTAACTCCTGTGATTTCCCTTATTTGCAAAATGAAGGAAATCAAAGTAGGGTATTTTTAAGCACATTCCTACTATAATATCACACAACTGAACATGTTTTCAGGAGGAAAATGGAGTTGGTGTGTTTTAAGAATCAGAGAATAAGTATATGCCTCCCCTTTTTCATTTACTAAAACTTGCATAGTTGGGAGGTCACAAATAACCTACGTGAAGTTCCCCATATTGAGCTATAGGTTGACTTAAACATGACTATAAACTTAGTAAGGGTCATAGCTGGGTCTCTAATTCAGATTATTCACCTGCTGCCCTCCTAATTTTTTTTTTTTTTTGATTACACAAAAGTGTTCTTTAGTTATGTACCTCAAAGGAGAAATACTAGAGTTTCAGAAGAAAAAAAATGGAAGGAATGCTTTAAAAATAAAAGAAAAAGAGATTATGACTTAACTAGGTTTCAGTGGGAAAAGGGATGGGAAGAAAAATAGATTAATCAAAAAGCCTATTACATTTTAGACATTATGCTAGGCATTGACTAATGGTATCTCATTTAATCTACATAACAATTTTAACGGTAGTTATTTGTATCATTTATATTTTATAGATGGAGGAATTGAGGATTTGAGAGGTGATTTTCCTTGAGCTTGAGACTGACAGTTTGTATGACAAAATCTCCTAGCCTAATTCTGACACCACACCCATTTAACTTGGTGAACTAGGCTTATCACCCCCTTGAAACTAAATTTATGAAAAAATCCAAAAATGATTGAGATGAATGGATAGTGATCCAAAGAGTATGATTAAGTGTGATCAGACTATTTGAGTTTTTAATCATGGAGAATAAATTTATCCTCCATATGTGCGTTTCAGCAAACCTATGAGAAGAGTCTGCAATGCCTGTTCTGCAGCAGTAGCCTTGGGCTCAGGTAGCCACAAACTCACAGAACGTAATAGACTTCATCCAGCCCCACTGATGACCAGCATAGTAGAGTGAGTGCTCCTCATCTGGCAGTCACAAATCATGAGGGATGAAGCTGAGTGTTCGCGTGCAAATTACTTCACGCTAGGCAAATCATCAGCTATCGAATCCCTTCAGTTTTCATTTTACTGTTCATGCTTTACCCATTCTCTGGTTGATTACCATTATGAATTACTTAGTAAGCAGTCTTGAAAATGAAGAACAGGTGCTGATTTGTTGCAGTCATCTGTAAATAGAAGTGTGTGGGCTCACATACCCTATGTGTGGGTCACAGTTCCTGTGGGTAACCAAATAGGGACCTTGGTAATGGACCTTTCTTCAGTGAGGTGGGGGGATGCTATGCAGGGCATGAAGTGGTGCCATAAACAACATTTCTGAAACAATAGAATTATCACATTCTCTTAACTGCCTGCCCCTATGTCTTCCCCACAAACTGGTGAGTTCTGTGAAGTTAGAAATGATCTTTCATATTTCAAACTAGGATTTCTTCTCATCCTAACACTTTCTTTCAGACCTCCCACCATTAAGCTAATTCCTTAAGTAAGATGGTTTGGGATTAGCTTAAAAAACATATTCTTCTTTTATTCCCCGTACAAATTCGTACATGACTGAATCTTGCTGTATTTGTTGTACATTTCCTCTCTCATATTCTGCATGTCATTTCCTAGTATGACCCTGATCTCACATTCGCACCCCTGATCTCCTCACATTCACACCCCTGAGCTCACATTGGTGTAACTTCAACAATCTTGTAATGGACTTCTCCATCTTCAATCTCTCACTGTTCCAATGCATGCTTTGTTACCAGTGGAAGAAAAACAATTTAAACATTATATTTGACAGGTTAATTTGCAACAAAATGGCAGTAGACTCAGCTTAATGCCAAGAGATGTGGGAACTGAGGCTTTAAGAAACCCAGTAAATCACTGAGCATACAGAGCACATGGATTCAAGCACATTTGGTCTGATTGGAGAGGAGCCTGTGGAAGGAGGTTGGGAATCTTGGCCAGATGGACATGACTTCTAATACCACCATCTCCGTTTATTTTTCCACTCAGAGCAAGTTACTTAACATCTCTTAATAACTGTTGTTCCTATAAAGTTAATATTATAATATTTACTTTCCACTATCATTTTGAAGATTGACACTAATATTAGCATATTATCTGGTACCAGGAGGTGTTTACTGAATAATTTTATTACTTATATCAGTTAAATAGAATGGCCTTCTGGTCCCTATTAAATTAATAATCAATAGCTTTAATTTTACGATGTATCATAAACTGGCAAACACAAATTTGTGGATGAAGCAGGCAAGATTTTTTTTTAAGATTTTATTTATTTGGGAGAGAGAGCAAGAGAGTGAGTGAGAGAGAACAAGAGAGCATGAGCCGGGGTAGTGGCAGAAGGAGAGGGAGAAGCAGACGCCCCACTGAGCAGGGAGCCCAATGTGGGGCTTAATCCCAGGACCTTGAAATCATGACCTGAGCTGAAGGCAGATGCTTAACCGACTGAGTCACCCAGTCAGCCCCAAAGCAGGCAAGATATTTAAATCTAGGGGCGCCTGGGTGGCTCAGTTGGTTAAGCGACTGCCTTCGGCTCAGGTCATGATCCTGGAGTCCCGGGATCGAGTCCCGCATCGGGCTCCCTGCTCGGCAGGGAGTCTGCTTCTCCCTCTGACCCTCCTCCCTCTCATGCTCTCTGTCTCTCATTCTCTCTCTCTCAAATAAATAAATAAAATCTTTAAAAAAA
>NC_138371.1:95821455-95855825 GCF_054177405.1 Leptonychotes weddellii | reverse complement strand
TTTAAATCTATTTTACTAATAAGCAAATCAAGGCTCATGGATGATAAGGTCATCCATGACCTAGTAATACACAGGTATCAATATTATGTCCCCAGCTACACTGAAAGCTTCTCAATGGCAGAATAATCTTTTTTTTAAAATCTTCAAATATATATGCTAATGATAGATTAAGCTATATTATGCAGTGCTTAAAAGCATGGATTTTAAGTCCTAAAAAACCTCTTTTATGATCATGGGCACACTTAATTAACTTCTTTTGACTTCAGTTTTTTTATCAGTAAAAAAGGGACAATAACACCAATTTCCTTGACTTGATGTAAAAGAAATGTAAAATATTAAGAATGGTTAGTGTATAGGAAATAAAAAGCAAATAGGAGCTATGTTATAAATAAGAAGAAATAGTTTAGTAATGTCAAATGAATGTCAAACCATTCCCAATTTAATTAAACATAAATTCAAATGTTTTACCATGGAAATTGAAATAGTGTTTGCTATTCTGTTGGAAATTTCAACATGAACTAGCAAGGAAAGAAAATGTTTTGAATTAATTTCCTATCAGAACTGTAGTGTAGGAAAAAAGTTATCTGATTTAATTATCAAAATATTCTTAGAGATAGATAAACTGATGTATGACCTTTCCATGTACATTGCATCATTGCATGGGGGTTTATTATAGATGGAAACATGACAGAACTTGGTACTAAATCAAGTTTTGTATCAATACAGTAAGTCCCTCAGTTACATAGTTGGACTTTGAGAAGCAAGGAGTGAATTAGAAACATTTTTCTGAAATTCACATGATTATTGTTATCACTATGCCTATCATTCCTGTGTTTAGTAATATTAAAATGACTTGAATGATAGAGTTTCTATAGAACTGAGCTACAATTTATCTTAATATTAGGTATGTTTAAAATATTTACTTATAAAATGTAGATTTCACAAAAAATTATAGAATTTCTTACCCTAATCCAGAAATCAGGCTATCTTCAGATAAATTAAAGGAAGTTTTAGAGTATTTATAAATTACTTGTAAATAAACTCCATTTTAATAATTTCCAATGACTTTTTTACATGAATAAACAGAAGCATAATTTCAATATATCCTTTAAACAACATATATTTAATATAAAGTATAAGAAGATGTCATTTAAATGCATACCATCTACAAGTCTGTCTCTAAATTTCCCTGATTTAACAAGTTATGATTGGATCAATAACAGATATATCTCATTTTTCCTTTTTTTTTTTTTTGCCCAACTAATCTATGAGTTATTTTCTTTTAAGATTTATTTATTTATTTGAGAGAGAGAGAGAGCAGGAGGGGGAGAGGGTGAGGGAGAGAGAGTCTCAAGCAGATACCATGTTGAGCATGGACCCTGACACAGGGCTCGATTTCATGACCCTGAGATCATGACCTGAGCCAAAACCAAGAGTCAGATGCTTAACCAGTTGCACCACCCAGGCACACCTATGATGAGTTATTTATTTATTTTTTTATTTTATTTTATTATTATATTTTTTTAAGATTTCACTTATTTGACAGAGAGAAAGACACACAGTGAGAGAGGGAACACAAGCAGGGGGAGTGGGAGAGGAAGAAGCAGGCTTCCCGCTGAGCAGGGAGCCCGATGTGAGGCTTGATCCCAGGACCCTGGGATCATGACCTGAGCTGAAGGCAGACGCTTAACTGACTGAGCCACCCAGGTGCCCTGAGTTATTTTTTTAAATGTAAAATCTGCATACAATAAAAGTAACCGTTTTACAGTGTACAATTCAGTGGCACCAAGTACATTCACAATGTTGTACAATCAATACCTGCTTCTAGTTTTAAAACATTTTTCTCACTCAAAAAGAAAACTGCATAAGCATAAAGTGGTTATTCCCCATTTCACCCTCTCCCCAGCCCCTGATAACCACCAATTTGCTTTTTGTCTCTATGAATTTACCTATTCTGGGTATTCTATTGCGTTCCATTCCAGCTGGAATCATACATTAGGTAACATTTTGTGTCTGGTTTCTTTCATTCAGCGTGTTTCTGAAGGTCATCCGTGTTGTAGTATGTTATCCATACTTCATTTTCTAACTGATAATATTCCATTATATGTACACACCACAATTTGTTTACTCATTCATGCTTTGATGAGCAGTTAGGTAATTTGCACCTTTTGACTCTTGAGAATAATGCTACCATGAATATTTGTGTATAGGTATGTGTTTGAGTACCTATTTTCATTTATTTTGGATATATATCTGGGAGTGGAATACTGGGTTATATGGTAATTCTATATTTCACCTTTTTAAAATAGACTTTATTTTTTTGTAGCAGTTTTAGGTTCATAGCAAAATGGAGCAGAAAGCACAGAGAGAGTTCCCATCCATATACACACCATTCCCACACATGTAGCTTACCCCACCATGAGCATCCTGCCCCAGTGCAGTATCTTTGTATGCTTATCACCCCAAGTTCATAGTTTACATTAGGGTTCACTCTTGGTATTTCACATTTGTGGATTTTGACAAATGCATGTGACCTGCATCTACCATCATAATATCATACAGAGTAGTTTCACTGCCCTAAAAATCCTGTTGGCTCCACCTATTCGTCTCCCCTTCAACCCTATTTCACTTTCCATGCAGGCACCAAACTGTTTTCCACAATGCTTGAACCATTATACATTTCCATCACTGTATAAGAGCTCCCATTTTTCACATCCATAACACTTGTTATTTTCTGGTTATTTGTTTATAGCCATCCCAGTGTGTCTGAATTTGTATCTCATGATTTTGCTTTATGTTTTCCTAATACCTAAGGATATTAAGCTTTTCTCCAGGTGCTTTTTGAGCACTGCTATCAAGTGCCCCATACTTTGTGGTTGCCACCCAGATACACCACTTAATTGCCTATTTCTGGCAGCCAGAGGGGCTTATATTCCTGGGTCCCATGGGATTATAACAAGTGGAGAAATAATTCTTAACAAGTGGGTCCCATGGGATTATAACAAGTGGAGAAATGGCTACACCCCTGGGCACAAGGGAGAGGCAAATGACTGAAATACACAGTCTTTCTATGAAAGAGTCCAATTAACTTATCTCATAAGCTAATTAAACACAAATTAAACACAATTAAATACAAATCTAAGGGCAAGGTGTAATCCTCCCCAGACATCTCAGAGAATGTCTGGCTTTCCCTCTGCCCTGCCCTAGGTTGCCAATGTCTCTAGGAAAGGATCCTGTGTACATATCTGAGGCCCCATCTTTTGTGGCACTATTCACAGAAAAAATCAATTGATATCTGGCTCTGGTGGCCAGTGGGGCTAACATTCATAGGTTTAATGGAACAGTAGCAAACAAAGAAAGAGTTCTTAGCTGACTCAGTATACTGGGTACAGCCATAAATGCTGATCTTTTCAGAGGAAAAGACTTTCCTCTGAAAGAGGTATATTTGCATACTTTAAATGCTGTTGCCTTAAGGTCTGGCTTCCAATCAGGCTGAATCTAACTGTTGACTGAGATCCTCTACCTCTGTGACACTGACAGGTCTTGGCACACCCTCAACTACGGAAGGCCATTAAAAATAAAGTAGGCTGATTGGACAATCACAAAGGTTTGAAAGCCAAGCAAGAGTTAGTGCAAGGTCGAATGGCAAGTTTCATCTCCTATATGGCGCCATTCCTTCAGGACTGGGAGACACGGGTATTTTATCTAATGCTTAGAAACCAACATAGAGAGCCAAAGAAAATGAAGAAATAGAGGAATATCTTCCAAACAAAAGAACAACATCAAACCTCAAAAAAGACTTTAATGAAACAGAGATAAGAAATTTACCCAAAAAAGAGACAAAAATTATGATCACTGAACTCAGAACAATGCATGAACAAGGAAAGAATTTTAAAAAATAGACAGAAAATACAAGGAAGTACCAAACAGAAGACACAGAGCTGACGAATGCAGTAACTGAACTGAAACATACAATAGAAGGGTTCAACAGCAGAGATGAGTTAGGAGTCTGTAGTTTTATTTTTTGTGGTACCTTTGTTTGGCTTTGGTATCAGGGAAATGCTGGCCTCATGGAATGAGTTAGAAAGCGGTTCCTCATCTGTTTCCTTCTCAAGGTAAGGGATGTTTTTAATGGAGGATAGTCAGAAGAAAGGCAGGCAGGTGCAAGAAGCCCTTGTCCTGAAAGGATTATTCTACACCACCCTGGAAGGAGCCCTACACCCTTTCCCACATGAACAATTACCTGATAGGTAGAGGAGCACATGGACAAAAACCTGATTAGGCGACAGGCCCATGGAGGGTTAATCAGATTAAAACAGCCTGCCAACAAGCCCATAAAAACCCCTAGATTCAAACACCAAAATAGAAACCCTCTTGGCTCCCCTCCCTCTTTGGGAGCTTTGTGCTATCACTCAAACTTTTCTTTGCTGTCCACCACTCTCTGTCTGGTCTACCTCTTCATACTTCAAAGCAGTGTGACCAAGAACTGCGGGCACTAAAGGACAAGAAATCCTGAAACATTTTCAGTCATTATCTCTTCAATTAAATTTCCTACCCCGTTCTCTCCCTCTTCTCCTGGGATCCCTCATAACTTGTATGTTAGTCGGCTTACTGTCGTCCCATAAGTCCCTTAAGCTATCTTCACTCTTGTTCATTCTTTTGTCTTGTTGCTGCTCTGATTGGATGAGTTCTACTACTCTGTCTTTGAATTTATTGATCCTTTCTTCCTCTTCATCTAGATTTTCAATGGCATATTATACATGTTTTAGAGATTCTGTATTCTGCTTACTTTCTCTAACAAGTAATTTTGTGGTTGTTGTTCTACAAGGTAACTAATGTGTCTTGATTCAAATTCCAAACTCTGGCTTACCTGCAGTGGCCTTCAGCCCTGATCTTTTTCTAGTCCTTGTGCTCTCCAAATGCCGCTTTGTGTTGGGCTCTGGGGGGGGTCATCCTTCAGCCCTGATCTTTTTCTAGTCCTTGCGCTCTCCAAATGCCGCTTTGTGTTGGGCTCTGAGGGGGTCATCCTTCAGCCCTGATCTTTTTCTAGTCCTTGCGCTCTCCAAATGCCGCTTTGTGTTGGGCTCTGGGGGGGTCATCCTTCAGCCCTGATCTTTTTCTAGTCCTTGTGCTCTCCAAATGCCGCTTTGTGTTGGGCTCTGGGGGGGTCATCCTTCAGCCCTGATCTTTTTCTAGTCCTTGCGCTCTCCAAATGCCGCTTGGTGTTGGGCTCTGAGGGGGGGGTCATCCTTCAGCCCTGATGTTTTTCTAGTCCTTGCGCTCTCCAAATGCCGCTTGGTGTTGGGCTCTGAGGGGGTCATCCTTCAGCCCTGATCTTTTTCCAGTCCTTGCGCTTTCCAAATGCCGCTTGGTGTTGGGCTCTGGGGGGGTCATCCCAGTACAGATGTAACTTAACAGTCAGCAAAAGATTGAGGTGGATTTTATAAGTGGAATTTGGGGGTTCAACCCTTGTATAGCTCATTCCCTTCTAGGATTTCCCCCTGACTTTTTACTGTTCTGAGAGCCTTACATTCTGTCCTCAGATACTGCTAATCCATGGGGAAAAAAAAAGTCTACATCTTCAAGTAAAAGCCACAGAGTTGTAAATCTCACCTGCCTAATTTCTTCTTTCATGCCTATTGTGGTTACTCTCCAGTTTAATCAAATAGGGCTTTAAAATGTTTTGTCCAGGTTTTATAATTATTATATGTGAGAAGGTAATCTGGGACGCCTAGGTGGCTCATTCGTTAAGCATCTGATTTCAGTTCAGGTCATAATCCCAGCGTCCTGGGATCCAGCCCCACATCAGGTTCCCTGCTCAGTGGGGAGCCTGCTTCTCTCTCTCCAGCTCCCCCTGCTTGTGTTCCCTCTCTCACTGTGTCTCCCTCTCTCTGTCAAATAAATAAATAAAATCTTGAAAAAGAAAAAAAAAAGAAGGTAAATCTAATCTACTCAACTTTTACAGCTCATGTATGTTAACAAAATTTAAATTAAAAAATCTTAATTTTAATTATGTTTTCAGTTTATTTCTAATAGTTATATTGGTTATTTCTCCAACCAACTTCTCTATTATTTATAGTTTCTTGTTGCAAATACTTTCAAGTTCATTTTTTTTTTAATTACATGTATTTAACAGATCTATATCTGGTCTTCATGGTTCTATTTGGTTTTTCTTTGTGCTGGTTTTTGTTCATGGTGTCTTAGTTTATTGTGAGAGTAGCTACTTTTTACTGTATGCTATTTTCTAATATCCTTTTTTTTTAAAATTTTTTTACATGGATTGAAGTTATTTTGTTCCAGAATATGTCTGTATTTGCTTCTTATTAGTCTCTGGGGGGACACTACTAATTTAGGTTACTGTAAATTAAATTCGCAGGTTGGAAATTTTTGAACCATTTGAGTTGTAAACATAACGTGATGGTTGAATTTATTTCAAATGCTCAGTCACATTTCAGCCCCCATTCTTTATCAAAATATTACATTTTCTATGTTGCTTGGTTTCATCAGGGAACATATTTAGTTCTTTATTTCAATGACCTGTAACTCTTTGTATGTCTGATTTCCTATTAGACATTTCACCTTGTATAGGATCTAGACTTTGTCATCTATTCAGTCATTTCCATATGAGTCTATGAAGATCAAAGCTCAGGTCCACCTGGTAACTAAAATTAAATGCTCTGAAGTGAAAGACGACTGCCAAATTCAGCTTGCAATAAGGGATTTCTGCCTTCACTTGGTCCTTGTTCTGATAGTATCTTATTTATTCATCTAATCACCTGTATTTTTAAGATGTTTTAAAGAGGCTTTATCCAGAGTACTTTTAAGTTATTTTTGGAAGGAGGACGCTTAAGTTTCTGGGGGAAAAAAATAAAACTATTAGATACTAAAAACACTTTTTTTTCCTTAATCCTCACAAGAATCCTATATTGTTGGGCAATGATATTAGTTATTAACATTTCCATTTTCGAGACAAGGAAACTTAAATTCATAGAATTTAAATAATACAACTCTAACTTCTCCAGTAAGTGGTGAAACTAGAATTGAAATTCAAGTCTGTGTGATACAAAAGCCCACATTCTTTCCAACACCAACCTAGGTACAAATATTGGCTTCATAAGTGACTTACTCTGGAACTTGTGAGCTTTCTCACTTACCAAATTGGGACTATAACATCTATCATGCAATGTTGTTTAATTTTTAAATGAGATCATATATGTTTGAATATATGTAATAATACATACAAATTACTTACCAGATAACATGACACTGAATAATTACTATACATAATAGCTGGAAAAGTAGATGTTGTACATTTATAACATTTACATGTGTATATATTTCTAATTTAGCTCATAATTGTGCTATTGGTTCCTAAATAAGTGTTTGCGGAATTGACACATGAAAATACACATGATGAATGAATTAACCCACCAACTTATTTACATGAGTAGTCATCTTATTTAAATATAGCAGTTATCATTCTGCCTTTACTATTTCCATGTTTTTCAGACATCTGGAAAGTGTATTCTGACCCAGAACATAGTTCAGAATGTTTATGTTCCTAAGAGCAGTTAAAACCATTTTCCAAACATTTGTGTTATACTTAGAGTCGTGGTCGAGTAGTCTAAGCAATCAAACATTGATGTTGGAAGTCTGATCTTGACATTGGCTCCCAGGGCTGCTGCAAGCAAGTCACTTAACCTTGGGTTTCAAGTTTTTCATCTGTAAAATTGGGATAAAAACACTTACCTGCCCCTCAGGAAAATGTGAAGATTTCTGAAAGTAAATGTGTTAGAAAGTGCTTTGAATGTGAACATGACACCCAAAATAGCAAAAACAAATCCCTTTCTTTTTCCTTTCTGTTCCCACTAGTACTCCCTTCCTGTTAGGGATTTAAGTTTTGTAGAATCTGTGGTGTTCAAAAGCCAGAAAACAGGCCTTTCAGGAAAATTTTGCTGTTAACCATCTAGGAAACTGGTTGGTCCCTCATGCAGTTCACTGTCAATTAAGTAGAAAGTTAAAGCAATATTTTGAATGAAGGAGGCCCTACGCTCTTTATGTAGGGTTTCTTGGGATCAGCCTACTAGGGCTATTCTAATAATAACTTTACCAAAATGTTCAGAATTTTCCCCTAGGAACGTGTTTGACCTGGGAAAATATCATGGCATTTTGGAAGTTTGAAAACTACATTAACAGTGAATCTGCTGAAACTGAAGTTTATCTCTGGAGTCTTCTGTGAGGAAAAAATAAAATAAAAAAAAACATGGAGTTTCTATAGAGCAATCTGCTTAGGGCGATTTGTCATTCCTTATCACAAGCCCTGAAGACACAGCCTCCCTCCCACAGGTTCACACACTTGCATCAACCACTCTGTCCTGTCTGACCCACAATGAAGCTTCTGAATGAGCAATTAGAATGCATTAGACAGAGGTGGGTGAGTAACCAGACCAAAACATGGAAATCATGACTGGGAGAATACTGAGTATGTGGGACCAATTGCAGTTTGAGGGAGTTTCCTGCACAGAAGAGTTAGCTACATAAATCTTGTTGGACAAGGAGAGAGTTGACGCAACTTGCACACCTTCTAGAACTTGGAGCTTTGGTGCCACTTTGTATGCAGAAGTTGAACACTGTCAGTTGTTCTCTGCCATCTACATGCCTTAGGGTCAGTAAATACTCAGAACCTCTCCGGGTTCAATGTGGGGTTTTTTTGTTTATTTTGTTTGTTTGTTCTGTTTTGTTTTGTTTTCAGACAGTATGGTAAACAATCCAGCAAACAGCATCAGGAGAGAACATGGGGAAGAAGCTTCATACCTTCCCAAATATTTCATCTTTATTGTCCTGACTCCTTCCTGAGAATATGATTTGAAGAAAAGAGCTCATCAAAACACCTAGGCCAGTACCTCCTTCTGACGCAGTCTTTAAATTCAATCAGTGAACACAATGAAATCAAGATGGAGCAATTCTTACTCCTGGCTATGATTTGCATTTCTTGGGACTTTATAGATGGAGTGACAATTGTCTTTGAAGTCTATGACTCTGCCCTAGATACTGGAGCTACTCTAACTAGCCTTCCTATGGACCCTTCCACATTGAGTAGAATGCCAATAGAAGCCCAATAAATGTGTTTATTTTGTTCATTGCTAATTGATTTCTCCTCCCATTTGATATCTGTCCTTTTACTTTTACTATTTAGGGAAACATAATCTTTGACATGAAAATATCAACAGGTGTTGGAAAGACATTCCAGGAGTGAAGGTGAGTGATAGATGTGATAAATAATGCTTGAAAAGACAAGTATCAGCTAAAGCTGTAAATCGCTGCAATGTATGCCTTATGTTTGATAATTTTTATTATCTTGAATATATTGCAAATGCATATATATTAGTAGCTATCCTTTATTGAATATTGCTGTGTATACACATATATGAGTGTATGTGTATTGTTAGATCCTTCCTAATATGAAGGATGTATCAAAATGCACATAAAAGCAGGATCATAGCTCTCATGGTACACAAGTCTACAGTTGGTGGTCTATCACGTTCTACTCTTAAAGTCACTAACAAGACCCCCTAATCAATAAAATTCCTTTAACTTGAGTAAAGAAAATAGCTACAATCAGTAACAATGTTTATGAGTGATTATTCAAAAAAACGTACAATAGCCACAGTTCAGAAAGATCAACTACAAAATATTTTTTTTAATAGAGAAAGGGGGGGTCCTGCTTATTAAAACAGTTCAACAAACATTGAACAACCAAACACTCTGGGTGGGAGCTCTGCCTTCTCTGCCCCGTGTGATTCAGAAAGTTATGGAATGCTTGGAGAAGAGAATATTAATTTTGGAAATTTTTCTTCTTGGTTTGCACATGATAGTAATTCTTCATAGTGGAAAAAAAAGAGGAAGAAAACTTACTGATGGTGAGGACTTCAAATACTGGGTCTTCATGATAATATGTCTTATGGTAGGTGAATAAATTAGCATCCTGCCTTTTTATATTTGGATGAAACTTGTTAAAACGTATCTACTTTTTTTTTTTTTTTAAAGATTTGTTTATTTGAGAGAGAGAGAGAGAGCATGAGCTGGGGGAGGGGCAGAGGGAGAAGTAGACTTCCTGCTCAGCAGGGAACCTAAAGAGGAGCTTGATTCCAGGACCCTGGGATCATGACCTGAGCTGATGTCAGACACTTAACCGACTGAGCCACCCAGGCATCCCAAAATGTATCTACATGAGAACTGGATTCCTTCTTACAATTTAATACAATATGCACCAACACAGAGTGGAGGAAGGCCGTAGATAAAGGGAAAATCACCCAAACAATGAATACTTCTCAAGAGATTCCTAGCTTGAAGGGCTGCCCCTCTGGTTTCATGAAGATGATAATTAGGTCTTATCTTGTGATGGAGACATATTTATTTCATGTTTTTCAGCATTTATTATATATCTTTGGGGACAAACTCTGTTACAGTTTATCACTCTGTTGCCTATTAGGAGAGTGTGTTGAGTGGATTAAGGGTACAGGTGGGTATACACTGTTCTGGAGATCAGGTAGAGATGCCTATGAGGTCTTTTTCTCAAGTGTCTAATGTATGACCGCAAAAAAAGCTTATAAACAATATACTAATCTTACAAGGCAGAAAAAAGTAAATAGCATCATACTCATCATGAAATAAGAGCAGGAATAAAAGAACTATCCTTTGCCTAAGGGGAGAGATGAGAAATTGTGTTTCGCCAAGGAGGCTGGTGTTTGGAGGGCACGCCATTTCCCATAGGAGATGGGACTTTAACGTTGAGAAACTTAGGAATTACAGAAGAAATTTCCCTCTTTGATTTTGTGACTTGAGCAAGATGTCCAGGTTTGCAATGCTCAGGCTGTATGCACCAGGATGTTTATATGCTCGTTGCCGATGCTCTGTGGGCATCTCTTCATTTCCTATAGGAAAGGTCAGTCAGAGCCGCAGTTTTAGGTTCTGCCCTGAACTGGTTTGTTTTACACAAGTTTTCTCCCATTATAGTCTTATAATAATCCTGTGAGATCACTGCTATCCCCATATTAGAGATGAGGACCCTGAAGTCAGAGGGCACAAGAAATTTTTTTTTAAATATTTTATTTATTAGGGCACCTGGTGGCTCAGTCAGTTAAGCGTCTGCCTTCGGCTCAGGTCATGATCCCAGGGTCCTGGGATCAAGCCCCATGTCGGGTTCCCTGCTCAGCGGAGAGTCCACTTCTCCTTCTGCCTGCCACTGCCCCTCCTTTTACTTTCTCTCTGTCAAATAAATAAATAAAAATCTTAAAAAAAAAAAAAGATTTGAGAGAGAGACAGCATGAGCGGAGGGAGGGGAGTGGTAGAGGGAGAGGGACAAGAAGACTCCCCGCTGAGCAGGGAGCCCCACACAGGGTTCTGCATGGGGCTCGATCATGATCTGAGCCAAAGGCAGACGCTTAACCAACTGAGCCACCCAGGTGCCCCAAGAGGGCTCAAGGAATTTGTCCAAGGTTATGCAGTTAATAAATAGGTGGTGAAACCAGGATTGGCACCCAAGGTCAGTTTTCTCCAAAGCACAGGCTCTTTCGATCATGCACTCTTGTTTTGAATTGCAAGTCACCATCTGGCTTAGCAACAAGAGGAGAGGTTGACACAATTACAACTGGAGTTTAAACATTATTTATTCGTCTGCCATTGAAGGCTGCATTGATGACTTAGGCCTGATGAGAAAAAGCATGGTAATGACAACAATAAAGGGCATTGACACAAAACACGAAGAAACCCCTTCTTTCTGTCTGTTTCTACACATTTATTCCTGATTCTAATAGTACATGCAGAATTATTTTGTTTATAAGAAAATTTACAACTAGAGTGTTCTATGTTCCACGTTGTTACAAAGGTACCAGCCATGTAATTTTGTTCTAATTTCAATGTAAATTCCAAGTGTGCAATATGACTTGTTATGATTTTAATAATATTTATGTATTTGATTTTCCATCGATGGTTGCCTTGTAATACTCAGTGTTTCTATTGCCATAAAATCATGTAACTGTGTTGTAAAACTACCTACCTGTGTTAAGGCAATTTTTTACATTTTACTGTACAAAATGGATCATTTTCAAATATATGTCTTTCATGTCCGTTTAATGTGGGGGGGAAAATGTCTCAGCCTCGTTTGGTTGGCTTATAAATGTCTCTTTGAAAACAGATATTTTCATGAAAACTTAGAATTAAAATGTATTTAGGGGGAATAGAATCACCCAATCTAAAGGACTAAGGCATTCTGTTATCTTAGAAGCAGACTCCTTAGGAGCCTTAGCACAGGAGCTCTGACAAGTCAGGGCCTGGCTGAAGGTAGCTTGAGCCAGGAACAAAGTCCAATCTAACCGAAAGGTGGCTGGGACTTTGTGCAGTATCTAATTTTGCCCTCACTCCAGCCTTGAAATAGGATCAGCATTTTGTTGCATCTTCAAAAGTGACAAATATTATTTGTCAAAAACTAGCAATAAAGATCAAACAAAAAGTAAAGAACACCGGAGATACATTAAATTAAGAAATAAGACCTATTTAGTAAGCACCGAGTCAACAGGCTGGTGATAAATGCACCCTGATTGCCCTCTGGGGGTTTCACACAGGCTCATAGCTCTGACTTTGGCTCTTCTGCAGGTGAATAGGACCAGTTTCAAAATTCATCTTCCCTGAACCTTGTGCCATCACCAGTAGTTATTTTCAGGATTGGTAGCAAAACCTGCAAAAGCCTTATCAGCCCCCAACAGCTCTGAGCTGGTTTTTCCTGACCTTCCCCCAAAGAATGAATGGATTCAATTTGTGTCAGCAACCACTTTATGATAGACACAAAAATGTGAACATTGAAAATCCAAACCAGATTTCCAATTACTATCAGCACATTTTCTGTCCTTTGAGAAAGGTAATAGGCATAACTGCTTTTAGTTTTGATCATTGATATAGGGAGGCATACTCCTCTTACCTCTTAGAGTTCTATGTGTTTCTGCCTTGGCAGTTCTGAAAAATCCCCTATATGTTTACTTTTAGGTTCAACAAAGGAAAAGAAACAGTGGTTGCAGAAGGTGGCTAAAAGGTTGAATATGTGTAAAAAAAAAAAAATCCTTTCATTTGTAGCGTTTCATTTTTAAAAATTTGTTTAAATTACGTTCAGCAAATATGTAAAGAGAATTAGCCTGTTCCTTAACTGTACTGGAGGTTGGGGCAAGGAGAAGGTGAAGATAGTAGAAAGTATTTAGAAAAGAGATGGTAGGGGCGCCTGGGTGGCTCAGTCATTAAGCGTCTGCCTTCAGCTCAGGTCATGATCCCAGGGTCCTAGGATTGAGCCCCGCATTGGGCTCCCTGCTTGACGGGAAGCCTGCTTCTCCCTTTCCTCTGCCCCTGCTGTGTTCCTGCTCTCGCTGTGTCTCTCTCTGTCAAATAAATAAATAAAATATTTTAGAAAAGAGATGGTAAATAATAATAACTGGATTCTAAAATATATCAAGAGCTTTGCATAAATTATCATATGTAACCTTGAGAGTCGCTCCCTCAAATTATTATTTTCATTTTACAATGGAGGAAACCAAGGCTCAGAAGGAGGAGTTAATTTGCTCAGTTCTCCCAAAATATTGATAGATCCAGTATTTTAGCCTGGTTTGTTGATGCCAAAGACTATATTTGTTATATTTTGTGGTGTGGCCTCTTCAAGTAAGCACAAAATAATGCAGAGTTACCATTTATCTTTAAAATTAATGTTTCCTCTTGATTAAACTCACCAGCTCTTGAGCATTTATCAAGAGAGGAGTTAAGCAGTGTTTGTACCCTGGACTGTATGACAAGGGGCTGCCTGCTTTTTGCTTATACTTGTGAAATTGTTAGGAGACTATTGTTGTGTTGGCACCGGAAGGAACAGTGACCCACTTTCGGCATTTGATAGAACTGGACATCAAATCTGAAAGGGGAGAATATATTTCATGTTGTTCAATTTCTGGACCATTTAATAAGAGAATTTAGTGGATATATTATAAGATTTTCACTCTTGAAATGATATTAAACAAATTAGTAACAAGAGTCAAAGCAGTCATGTTTTAATAAATTTTGTAGACAGCAATTATACAAATTCCAGTAAGAATCTTGGACCAGTGCAGGATAGTTGTAATTGAATAGAGTTAAATTATAATTATCTCCAGACTTGTAAATACTTTTTTTAAGAACTGCAAAGATGCAATCTTCATTTAGTTGAAGCCAGACTGACACAGTGTGGGGATGAGGCTTGGGAGCAGATGGGGGCAGAGTCAAATTCCAGATCTACAAGCTACTAGCTTTGTGGCATGGAGTTACTTGAAAATCTCTTTGATAATTTTATGTAATTTTCTGAAAAACTGAGGTTAATTGCACTTGTAAGGCAAGATATTTGAAATCATCGGGTATAGTGTATGGCCAATAAGATCTCAATAAATGTTAATTTCTCTTCTCTCTGTGTAATTAAGCCAGGTCTATGTCACTGGTAAATATCCTGGATATAGGTATTTAGCCAATCTCTTCATAGTGAATTTGGTACATAATTAATCCCAAGCAAAAAAGAAAATCTCTGCTTCCTTTACAAATGCGATTCTTTATTATGAATGTCTAATTAATGGAATTTGCATTGGCTCTTTACAGAGAATTTCTTTATCATGTTTCTTTTCTATCATAAATTTCTTCAATTCTTGTCATCGCTCCCCATAATGAATGTTCTTATTAACCCAAAGAAACGCTGCTGGAATCTTAAACCACTGGCTCAAAGACCAGACCCTTCAGCAGAGACCCAAAAACACTAAAAGAACAATGAAGATTTAAATAACATCTGCCTTCTCCTTGCTGGTTCAAAACATCTGCAGAGTTTACAGATGGATAATGTGTCATTTAACCCATATCATACTCATGCAAAAGGCCCTTAAAACTGGTAGATTTTATGGTTTTAATGGTAGGCTCTATGGTTTTGATTATAATGAGTTTACTTCTATAAAACAGATTCTCTTTTATTTTTTCTGCTATTGGAGAAATTTTAAAAATCTACCCAAATACTTCTGAACTTACCCGGAAAAAAATGTGTATTCATCAGACTTTATTAATATGAACTAGAAAGCAAAATCCCCATGTCCCCAAGCATACTACTGAAACAGTTGCTTGTAAGAAAAAAGAATTTAAAATAAGAATTAGCTCCATTGTAACCACAGGGAAGGAGACAACCAGACAAATGTTATACTTTGGTCAAAAAAATTTCTTCAAGCACTAGGAATATCTTGACAATAAAGAAGAGTTCATGGAAAGTAAATGTTGATTACATTGCCCGTTCTTTTCTCTCTTGGTGAAAAATAATCAGAGTGACATAGAAAATTAGTAGTCTATAGCTGAGATGCTGGGGATAAATCAAGCATTTTGGAACAGAATATACTCTGGAGAGTATTTGCTTCTAGTTATGTATTAAAATGAATGCTTCTGACAAATTATACCATTTAAACAGACAAAATCTATCTTACCAGCTAGGTGGATTCTAAGAAACTGGCAGAGAGTTTACTTCTGTCTCCTTAGGTTCCCCATCCCACTTTCTCATTCTTTCCCTCCTCTGGCTGCTCCCCGATCTACTCAGTGAAAAGAGAGCTACTCTCAAAGGAATAAATCTGATAGTCATAATTGTAATTTGCTGAGGTGTTTGTGAGTTTTATGACATTTGTTTAGCATGCATTTATATTTTTCTTTTATGATCAGAAGCTAAATGAGGTAGTTTTAAAATATGTATAACAATAAATCTATTGTATAACATATATAAATATATTTAAAATATAAATTTACATATATACATATATAATTGCATATAATTATATATGTTATGTAAATATATTATACAAACATACATAGATAATAAAATCAGATTATAATAAAATGAAGAAAGATATAAAGACAAAATTACAATATTAGAATGGGATCAGGGGAGATTTGTACTGCTGCATATCTACAGTGGGTCAATAACTCTGTCTTGACCTTTCCAACAACCAAAGCAAATGGTAAAATAACTTGTCACAATATCTATTAAGAAAAATGGTTGATAGCTTGATTACTTGAAATCTGACTCTGATAACTTCAGGAAAGTTCTTCAGTAGTCTCAATGTCACTAAAATAAATACAAGATTCAATTTCTTTTAGCTGTTTCAGCACATCACTCAACATAGGCTAAGAGAAGAAAGTAAAAAATATAATCTGTAACAGTGAGTCCCAAACTTATTGGATGGTGACAAAACATGCTTACTATACATTCTGATCCCTGTGTTCTATGTTCCTATGGAATCATGTCTGGAATTCTTTTTATTTTGTTTTGTTTTAAATCATCTTATTGCAATTACTGGTCTTTTTAAAAATTTTCTTTGCAAATTCTGTGGGACCAAATTATATTTGACTTCAAATTAAACCCCATTCTAATTTTGACTTCATGACTTATGACCTGGTTGGCCTTAGACCGTTTATTTAAACTTGCGTAGATTTATTTAATAAGTAATAAGAAATATCTATAAAAATAATAATAAATATTTATGTAAATTGTGATATGTAGCTCATAAGTTTGTTGGAAGGTTGGCTGACATGCAGAAGATGCCACCTGGGTACATAGTAAATACTCTATACTTTATCTGCAGCTCTTATCTCTTATCTTAAGATCAGTCTGTTCTTCTGGTCCTTCAAATTATACCATGTAAACAAATGGATTATTTGCCAATAAAGGTAGCAATAATAGGCCCTGGATTAGGGGGCACTTGCCATTATTTAAAATATGCTGTCATTGTCTTTCACAATTTTCAGATATGCTTTCCAAATAGTTGGTGCAAGATGCATAGTTATTGCGAGTGTCTGTTGAAGTCGAGTACTACTTTCAATGACAGGATCAAATCCTGTCATTTTAACCCATTTGCTTTCTTTCTTTCTAATAATGGATGAGCTGCAGGTCCTCCTTTTGTGTTGACACAAAAGATATCATTTAGTTATTAATACAACCCCATGATGCAGATATTTTTTCTGTATCATTTTTCATATAAAGAATGAAGTCACAGAGCTGGTGGTGATGGAGCTGTAACTGAGAAATCTGTTTGCCTGACTCTGACTCAGTGTCCTTTTCAGAGGGCATGCTCTCATGAACCATGCATCTGATGGGAACAGGAATTTCCCTCTGCACAGAATTTGGACTCCGTGGTATTATATGGGCTTGACAACCAATCCTCTAATATATCAGCATTTATAAAGTCTTTTCTAGTTTTTTCCAGGTTTATTGAGGAATAACCGATTAATTAAAAGTATATATTTAAGGTATACAAAGTGAAAATTTCCTATACCTGTACCTTGTGAAATGATCACCACAGTCAAGCTAATTAATATATTCATTCTCTCACAGTTATCTTTCTCTGTGGGTGAGAACACAAGATCTACTCTCTTAGCAGGTTTCAAGCATACAGTATCGTATTATTAACTACAGCCATGATGCTATGCATTAGATCCCCATTCATCTTATAACTGAAAGTTTTGTATCCCTCGACCAACATCTCCCCATTTCTCCCACCCCCAGCCCCTAACAACCAGCATTCTACTCTCTGCTTCCATGAGCTTGGCATCTTTTTAGATTCCACATATATGTGACATCATATAGTATTTGTCTTTCTCTTTCCGACTTACAGTACTCAGAATAATGCTCTCAAGGTCCATCCACGCTGTCGCAAATGACAAGATTTCCTTCGTTTTATGGCTGAATAATATTCTATTGTGTATATACACCACATTTTTTAATCAATTCATTTGTCAGTGGGCACTTATGCTGTGTCCATGTCTTGACTGTTGTGACTAGTGCTGCAATAAACATGGGGGTGCAGATATCTCTTCGAGGCAGTGATTTTATTTCCTTTGGACATACACCCACAAGTGGGACTGTGGAAGCGTATGGCAGTTCTATTTTTAATTTTTTGAGGAAACTCTGTACTGTGTCTCATTATAGCTGTTCCAATTTACATTCCCACCAACAGCATAGGAGGGTTTAGTTTTCTTCACACCCTCACCAACACTGCTTATCTCTTGTCTTTTTGATAATAGCCATCCTAAAAGGTGTAAGGTGATACCTCATTGTGGTTTCGATTGGTGTTTCCCTGATGTTTACAAATGTTGAGTACAGGGGCGCCTGGGTGGCTCAGTCGTTAAGCGTCTGCCTTCGGCTCAGGTCATGATCCCAGGGTCCTGGGATCGAGCCCCGCATCGGGCTCCCTGCTCCGCAGGAAGCCTGCTTCTCCCTCTCCCACTCCCCCTGCTTGTGTTCCCTCTCTCGCTGTGTCTCTCTCTGTCAAATAAATAAAATCTTTAAAAAAAAAAAAAATGTTGAGTACATTTTCTTATACCTGTTGGTTAATAGTATATCTTCTTTGGAAATATATCTATTCAGATCCTTAGCCCATTTTTAATCAGATTATTTGGGTTTTTTGCTATTGAGTTTTATGAGTTCTTTATTTTTTTTAAGATTTTATTTATTTATTTGACAGAGAGAGACACAGCAAGAGAGGGAACACAAGCAGGGGGAGTGGGAGAGGGAGAAGCAGGCTTCCCCCTGAGCAGGGAGCCTGACATGGGGCTCCATCCCAGGACCACGGGATCATGACTTGAGCCGAAGGCTGACGCTCAACGACTGAGCCACCCAGGCACCCCATGAGTTCTTTATATGTTTTGGCAATCAACACCTTGTTGGATAGATATAGGGTTTGCAAATATTTTCTCCCATTCAGTAGCTTGCCTTTTCATTTTTTTGATTATTTCCTTTGCTGTGCAGACGTTTTTAGTTTGATGTAGTCCCACTTGTTTACTTTTGCTTCTGTTGCCTGGGCTTTTGGTGTCATACCCAAAAAATCATTGTCAAAATTAATGTCAAGGAATTTCCCTTATGTTTTCTTCAGAATTTTATGGATTTAGGTCTGAGAAAGACTCGAGAGAGAGAAAGAGAGAGGGAGAGAGAGAAACATTCCTTTGTTCAAATATATTTGGAAATCCCCTGGTGAGACAAGTTAACCTAATGAGACTTGAATTAATATTTTAAAATTTTTGAACAGTTCTATTTACCACAGAACTCTGGGCCATTGACTCACCAGGGTATAAGATGTAGTCAGCCTTTGCTCTCTGCCTCAAATCTCAATCCCCCCTCAATCCCTATCTCTATATATACATCTGCCAGAGATATTTCATTCAACTACAAGTCCTCAAATTTTAGTACTGTGGCCCTTAGAGGCTCTACTTCAGCCCTGGAATAAAACCCATGTCCCCCAGGCTGGCATGAAAAGCCCTCAAGACCTTTGTGTGGCAGACCTCCCTAGCCTTCGGCACACTCATTACTTTATGGAGAGCTTCTTGAATGCATTTTTTTTTTTTCTTTTAGCTTTGAGCCCTTGCTTGGGCTACTCCATCTGTCTAGAATGGCTGTTTATCTCTTCTTCACCTGACTGACTTAATTCAGGTGCTCTCTCCTCCAGGAAAACTCTGGGCCACCTTACTATTTTAGGTAACCTTTCCCCTTGCACACCCTGTACCATCACTTCTCATAAAGTTAATTTACTGTAGTGTAAAAATGCATGTCCTCCTGGTTTTTCCAATAACTTGAAAGGGGCTTTTTATCCCAGGGTATGGCATAAGGCCAAGAGGATAGAATGCACACTATAAAGATTTATTAAATTGAGCCCCACACATTCTCTCCATCTTTGTGTATATTCTCTCTTCTCTCTCTCTCTCTCAATCCCACGAACGTGTGCATGCACACGCACACACACACACACGTCTTTTTCCCATGCTGTTACTGTGAGCACAGACACAAAGTCATGTAAATAGGAGCATTGTTTTCCAACTGGACCCAGAAGCACTGATGTGGAACGGCAGTTTTCTCTACATCTCATATTTTTTTATTGGCGATCTTTATACTTTACGCTCCAATAGCAGGATATAGTCACAACCAACTCTCTGCACCCCTAAGACATCGATCTTGTCAAATCTAATTGAATCAAAGCACAAGTAATTTATAAATGGAGTGCAGCTTGACAAATAGAAAAAAAAAAGGGCGGGGTGGGGGGGGAGAAAGAGACGCACATCCAACCAATACTTTCCCTTTAAGAGAGCACCTTGTGAGAATACCTTATAGCTTCCTAAAAATTTCTCTCTGTTGTTTGCAGCCTCTTTACTATCATAATTTTGCTCTTTGTTCAGAAACACGCATGCATCCCCAGCATTGCTTCTGGTTTGGCACAAGCTAAATACTTCCCAGAGTAGAAACTGCACATGCTACTCGGTGATATAAAATTGTCCATGTTTTTGTGGGAGGCTAGCCTTGGGTGGCAGCTTAGGATTTATGACAGCACTGATGGAGGTCAGGGAACACACCACAGTGTGCACGTCAACTTGTGGCCCCACAGCCAGGCTCTATTTGACTTGGGCTTTTTGTAGCAGCAAAATCTCCAAATATTATTTCTGAAAACTACCTGTGTCTCTATGCTCTGTGGGGTGTGCAATGGATGCTGTGCCACCGACTTAGCCAAGCACTGTCCTCTGGAATGAGTACTGCCGAATTCGGCCTGCATTATGCAATCTGTGGAAAGCCTTTCTGTCCAACGCCCTTCTCAACACTAGCTTGCTTGGGTCTCCAAAACTGATTTCACTGCAACCCTCCTCCTTCTTAGGGTAGTCGTTACCCATGGACTGTGGGACTAGAAGGAAGTATGATGGGGCCCTCCAGGGTACTAGTCCTAGCCTTTTCTTGATCTGGATGTTGGCTGTGGTGGTGGTGATACTCATTTTGCAGAAGCTCATCAAGACCTGAAATTATTTTTCTATGTGTAGTATGATTTAATAAAAAGATATTTTAAAAGATACTTTCTTGAAGAACCATGTCCACTTTAACCAGATGAAGGCATTTGCAATTTCACTCTCCAGTCTAGTATAAAAAGAGTGGGCTTTGGATCTGACAAATCCCAATGAGCAGGCCAAGTCTGCTCGTTCTCTCCCTGTATTTCCTCCCTCCTTTTGTTTCCCCACCTGCTCAATGGAAATTATCCTGCCTATTTAATAGGGTGATTGAGAGAATTGAATTGAATAAATAATAGAAAAGCACTTAGTACAAAAAGAAGCCAGTATATAGCGGCCACTATTATTAATAGTAACAATGCAGCAGCCGACTGAGGAGTGGATAAAGAAAGATGAGAGGCTTTTCTGGTGTGGCTGAGGTATGGTGCAGCAGACATAGATAGCAAGCTTTGTTAGGAAGAAGGAAGGCAGGAAGCCTAAGTGAAATCTATGCCATTGTGTGCAGGAAGAAGCAGTGAAATGCATACAAATTCCAAAAAACACGGAGTCGCCACCAGGACTGGTCTGGTGTGGAGGAGGTCTTAATTGCCTCCTTGCAGTATGAATATCCATGAGAAAACCTTGTCAAACCACCTCCCCCCCACCCAAGGACATGTTTTCACTTTCCCTTTGGTATGCTCATTTTCTGCTGGAACATAAGCTCCAAAACGGGGGAGTATTTTCCTTTAACAGAGGTTCTCTGAACCTCTAGAGCCACACCCAGAGCACAGCAATGGAGATTAAAGACATCAACAGTTAGTGGCGAGTTAATCAGATTGTATTCTGCTGTATCAAAGTGGCCTGGCATTTTGACAGCCATGCATTCTTGAGTATCAGCCATGGATGCTTGAATATAATGACTTCTTATTTACATATAATTTGAAATAGGTGAGCCAATGCCTATAGATTTAGGACAGCTCTTGTGTAGTAAACTTTGCTTTTAGGAGAGCTGAATTTGAGTTCTCACACCTCCACCTATCCATTTGGGCTACTAAGTAAGTAGTAGTGGTTCTCTTTTCATCTATAGACTGGGGAGAAGAAAACCAACATCAGAGAGCTTGTGAGGATTAATGGGATATTATTTTTAAAACAGTACCTGATAAGAGTAGGGTAAAGGGTATTTAAAGAGCTCTTTAGAGGGAAGCAAACCGTAAGAGACTCTTAACTATAGGAAAGAAACTGAGTGTTGCTGGAGGGGAGGTGCATGGTGGGTTGGGGTAACTGGGTGATGGACATTAAGGAGGGCATGTGATGGAATGAGCCCTGGGTGTTATATGCAACTGATGAATCACTAAATTCTACCTCTGAAACTAATAATACAGTATATGTTATCTAAATTGAATTTAAAAAAAAAATTTAAAAACAAAAAATAAAGAGCTCTTTAGCTTAACAGTTGACTGGTTGGAATTTTCCATCAATATGCAAAGAGGAGACCCTCAGAAGATATTATAATAGTTTATTTATAAAGGAGGCTTTAAGAATTACGGTCAAGTAGAACAAGTGAGTGGACTTCTCCTTTCCCTAAGAGATAAAAAGTATTTGTGGATGTGAAGAAGATGAAGCATTTGTCCCTGATAGGGGGAGAAAGGGGAGAACAGATATATTCTAGTTACATCAGAACACATTTTGACTAAGGGGCCTCAAGGACTGAAAGGACTCTTTATGGCTATTCAAAATAAAAGCAAAAATAATTTCTAAAACAAGTGAGAGAAAACGCAGTGATTTTCACATTTTTCCCATAATGACTACTTCAGTGCCTAAAAATATGAGTCAATATCATATTCTTACAAAATGTGTGTGTGTCCCTAAGAAAAAATGTGGAACAATTAAATGACAGATTTTGTTCAATAATAAATTATGGAATAAATAGTTTATCTCATGACATTATATTAAGAGCTTAGAAAACAAAGTACAGATGGAATCAAATCTTAGAATAAAGAAAATCTTCAAGGAAAGTGGTTAAATCAAGAAAAAAAACAATGATTCAAAATTCTTTAGATGATGAATGAATGAATAAATATAGTAAGGAGAAAATGGTAAGTATTTACAAATAAATATAATAAACATCTTATTGTAAATATTTTCTATATGAGAAATCATATGGGGGCACCTGGGTGGCTCAGTTGGTTGAGTGTTGGACTCTTGGTTTCCACTCAGGTCATGATCTCAGAGTCATGAGATCGAGTCCCACTGGCGGGCTCCATGGGCAGCAGTTTGAGTTGGGTTTCAAATTCATTTTTAAAAGATCTTATTACGGGGCGCCTGGGTGGCTCAGTCGTTAAGCGTCTGCCTTCGGCTCAGGTCATGATCCCAGGGTCCTGGGATCGAGCCCCGCATAGGACTCCCTGCTCAGTGGGGAGCCGGCTTCTCCCTCTCCTCCCTGCTCAGTGTTCTCATTCGCTATCTCTGTCTCTGGCTCTCAAATAAATAAATAAAATCTTCAAAAAAAAAAAAAATAAAAGATCTTATTACACTGTGCCATTAGTATGTATTTTCAGGTTCATGAAGCGGTTTCAAACATTTGGAACATTTCTTATTTTACATCATCTTTCTTATTCCTAAAATACTAATATTACTTCTCGATGAGGTTTCTCCTTAATGAAGTTTTCAATCTAATGCTTTTCTTTTATATGTACTTGCCTAAATTTTAATATGTTTTTAAAAATTTACTAAATTTTATTATTTGATTTGATAAAGCCCTGGAAAATGCTATATGGATAAAATAATTTTGTGATTTTTGACCCCCCCATGGCAATTTTTAATGCAAGGTATGGTCTATTAAATTTATTGAGAAAATTGTTCAACTTAGTTGTAGCTAGTATTTCTCAAAATTACTTAACTAAGAGATGCCTTATTAGTTTTAATCTTAGTATTTCCCTAATTGTCAAGGGAAATTTTGTTTCAATTTAATTCTGTTCTGAAAAGCTCAAAGTGCTAAAATCATGAGATTACCAAGTTAATAGATCTTAAATGAAATACATGCAAAACTATTTAAAACTTTCAAAATTTTGAAGTATACTATCTCATCTGATTGATCATTTAGATTTTGTACAATAAAAAAAAAAATAGCATTAAATGTCTTAGCCTACTACTTGTAAATTTGAAGGCTTGAGACATTTCCCAACTTGCTCGGAAGATATGAGGAAATGCTTTCCAAATAACTTGGAAAAATAACAAATTGTAATTAGTATGTAAACGGACAGAACATGATCATAGCTAAACTTATTTTAAAAAACAACTCCAACGCATGGTAAATCATTGGTCATGTGAAGCATCCTCAGCATTTTTACGCTAGACATTTGTTTACGACTTTTATGAAAGAGTCACTACTGAATCCATATAGTAGTAAATAAACTAGACTCTACATGAAATGTTAGTAGGGTTCAGAGTATATAATGGGAAATTGCTACCATGATACACTTCTATATCAGTCTGAGGTTCTAATGGAATTAGTACTCATCCAAGTTGTGGCTCTCTATACTTAATTGCATCTTTGCATTTTACAGATATATATGTTTACAGCGTTTCTATTGCTTAAGAAAGTCAGAAACTGTTTAAATGTTGAAATATACAACATCCTTTCCAGAATATACTAGTGTTCATCAAATAAATAAGGCTAAAATGTATTTAATGAGTGGAACGCAATGCAGCTTGCTGCAAAACTACATGAATGTTGTAGTCAAGAGCATATGAATAGATTTTCAGTTAAATGGCATTGCATTTGAAGGAGAATTCATTCCCTGATGTGTGTAGACCCCTTCATCATATGCCCTTCACTCGTCTCTAACATTTTCTATACCTGGCCACCACATGTACACTCTGTGGAACTACTTACGCTTAACCAATTGTCTGATGCTCTCTCACCCTTTCCTCCCGACATGAGATATCCCTTAGTTTAGACTATATTCCTTTCTGATTCGTTAATTTCAATGTGTTATTCAACAGTCAGATAATTTAATTAGAATGCTTGCCAACCAATTTCTGATAGTCCATTTTCACCACCATGTTTAGATGTGACTTTTCAATGGCCTCTTAGGTCCCTGAACGCTCTACTGACTTCTAACTTAGCATATACCACAGTGGACTGCAACTTTTGTACAGTTTTTCTTCCTTTTTAGGAGTCTATAATCTGAATTTAGATAATATACCATCTCTGTGTCTCAAATAAATAGTGCAATGTCTAGCACCCTGTAGAATCCATTATATTCACAAAAGAAAAAAAAAGGAAGAAAGAGGAGAAAGGAGAAAATGAAGTAAGCATGGGTAAAAAGGCAGAAGAAAGAAAGATGAAAGGAGAAGTAACCTTTATCAAAATCATCCAATGACTCCCCATCTCACTGAGAGTAACCGAGAGTAATCCATTAACTGATTTCTTGGTCTAGAAAGCCCTATATAACATGGCCCATTTAGGTTCTCTTCCTTCACCTTTTTTTTTTTTAAATAGAGCTAGTGTGTGCATTTGCAGGAGTATGGGGGGAGGGGCAGAGGAAGAGGAAGAGAGAGAATCTTAAGCAGGCTCCACACTTCACTTTCAGCGCAGACCATCCCAGGGCTCCATCTCATAACCCTGAGATTAGGACCTGAGCCGAAATCAAGAGTCAGACACTCAACTGACTGAGTCACCCAGGTACTCCTCTCTCCTTTCACTTCTTAAGACTTCTTCCTCCTCTTGACACTGTTTCAGCTGCAATCTTTTGCCTTTCATCAAACCTTACAGCTCTTCCCCATGCCATGCCTCACATGCTCTTCCCCCAGGTACTCACAAGGTCTGCTGCTATCTCGCCTCGTTCAAGATTTTGCTCAAATTTCACCTTGAAGCACACATCCCAACAGATCCCATCTCCCTTCTCTGCTTTTATCATTTATCACTGTAAAATATGATATATATTTTATTTAGTTTCTACATTTTCTGCCTTCTACCACTGGAGTGAAACCACCATAGAAGTAGGGGTCCTTCTCTAATTTTTCTCCCAATGTATCCCAGGCCTGGAAGAATAATTCATTGATTCTGAGACCCTCACATGTATCACTTGGAAAAATGTTAACTCTATTCCTAAGAGAGAAATATGACTTAGACCGAAGGTTGGCCACTTCTGTCTGCCACCTGTTTTTGTAAATAGCTGGAACACATCCACACCCTTTCATGTATTGTTTATGTCTGTTTTGTCCTATGAGGGAAGATTTGGGTAGCTGTGGCAGAAACTGGATGGCTGGGAAAGCCTAAAATAGTCACCATTTGGCCCTTTACAAAAATGATTTGTCAAAGTTTGGTTTATATTCCCCTTTAAAATTTGTCTGATGTAGAGACTTTTGTGGCTGCGTATCTATGGTTTTAAATGAGATCCTATTCTTAATGGCAGCTCAATGCAAATTTTGATCTATACGGGCTCATCAAAGTCTACTGGAATGACTGGAGGTCTTATCACAGTTGGAATTTGGTATCTACAAACCTGTTTGATGGACTTGAGTTTCTCATTGAAATCCAAAGTATGGAAATGGACATGGAGGTCACTGACAGAAAGTTCAAAGTTTAAATACGGGAAGAAAATAATATAAGCATTCTGTGACCAGTATTCTGAAGGAGAGAGGTTGTGTCAAAAGTAGATAGAGAGAGAGATGGAAAGACAGATGATAGATCAAGAGAGAGAGATATAGAGACATAGATGTAGATGCAGATACAGATATAGGGAGATAGAAATTCATGATTCTGCTATGAGATTGCTAATACAAAGACAGGATATGTGAAGAAAAAAACATCTTTCTGCCACCCAGGACATTGAGGTGCACCTTGAGCTGGCCAAGTGAGAAGGCTGGTAAAGAATTCCCACAACCAGTAACAGAAAGAGAAACGGTGCCAATAGTCTCAGGGCAAAAGGAAGAGAGAGAGTGGCAGTGACAGACCAACAAGCAGGCTCTAAACACCAACTAGAAAGAGATGGGACTGTGACCCTGGGGCACTGGAAGAAGAGCGGCCAGAGGGGAAGGAAGGCAGAAAGATCAGGGTTGGTACAGAGACAAGGGAAATCCTTCCCCTTGGGACCTCCAGAGAGGTACTAGAAAGGGGAGGGGCTGAGCTCCTCGCTGCGCCCAGGGCTTAGGGATATTGTCCTAGCTGACTTGGGGCTAAACCATCACCCAAGATACTTTATTTTTCTTCATACCTATAATGTGCTTTTGCTTTCATGAATAAATGTGTAGTTGATCAAACACAAAACCTCTAAGATATTTTAGACAGAGAAGTGGCTGGTAAGCAAAACTGTTGTTGTATATATGGGCAGAATTCCTATGATGTGTTAAGTGGACGTGTAGTGAGGGAGTAGAGCAGGTGTGTCAAACACGGGAAGGGGATGGGAAGACTCAGATATTCATGAGCTAAATAGCCATGATATATAAGCGTACAAGGATCACTAAATGTTCGGGATACATGGTTACTTAATTTTCATGAAGTGTTAATTCAGCCACATGTCAGTAACACCCATTCTGGCCCCACGTGTTCTCTGCTCAGTAAAACACAAATCCCGTGACTTTTCGTTGAGCTGATTGTCAAGCTACTGCCGTGCCAAGCTACTTGTCCTTGTGTGTCTCCAATAGAGCAAGGACACTTTCTATCTATGGGTCCCCCTGTTTGAACCTAAGGTCTGTCCTTGTATCTACACCATCAATGAGAAGGTTGATGTGGCAGAGTGTCAGGACACGTGAACATCGTAGTGCCCAGAATTCCGGTAGTGAGGACCTCCCATCTAACTTGCACCTTATTCTGAGTGTCTTGACATCTGCCAGAGTGCTTCTCATTCTGCAATGTGACTTGATAAACTGTGTGATTTTAAAAAGCTGTGTGACTTGAGCATTTTAATTTGGGTGACACTTGCTGCATGGTGCCCACTGGGATGGCTTGCCTGGTATTGAGCTTCAAGGCACCAATGCATTCAGACAATTTCCCACGCAAGAGTGTCACTCATCCTCTTTCACAGAATATATTTATTTGTTTAGTTCTAAGGCCTATACAAGTTCATGGAGAATGAAAGTTACTCTGAAAGTATTTGTAGAATGAAAAAATACTACTTTTGAGGTGCTCTGGCCTAAGTCCCACTCTTGTTGTGACTCTGGGAATATTTGTACAACATACAGATGAACCTTTAACAGAAATTTCAAGCATCTATATGACAAAGATTCTTATATTAATCCTTGTATTCTCCTAAATGCAAGAAACAATTCTCTGATCTTGTAATTCAACTTAATTTTTATAATATAAAAGACAAAGTTTATATAGCACCTACTGCATAAGGTGCAATTCTAAATAATTTACATGTGATGGATACTTTAATTATGACAGCTGTGTCATGATGAAGTAACTGATTAGCTCCTTTTTTTTTTTTTTTTGCCAATAAGGAAACTGAGTCCCAGGGAGGTTATTAACTTTTGCAAGGTCATGAGAAATTTAAATCTTAAAGTTTGAATTAATTCAAAATTCCTTCCAAGAAAACTCTGCTGACATCAAGCATTTTTTATAAACTCTTGAATATGCAATAATTATAAATCAATAAAATATTAATAGTACATTGAGATAAAGTATTATAATTGTATATAACATATATAAAATAAATATAAAACAATAGAGTATTAAATAAATAACTATTATAAAACAATTATTAATGGACTTTTAGAACTATTTCCTTTAACTGGGATATTTTTATTTTATAGGGAATCTTCTTATAAATGGCCTTATATTTTTAATTTTGGTATCCATGTTGTTCATTACTGATATATAGAAGTACAGTTGATTTTTGTGTTTATCTTATATCTTGTGACCTTTCTGAACTGATTTCCTCTTAGACTCAGAGTATTTAGGTGTATTTTTTTTAGTTTTTAAATATTTGGAGATTTTTCAGTTATATTTATATTCTTAATTTTTAGTTTGATTCCATTGTGGTTAGAGAATGCACTCTGTATGATTTCAATTCTTTTGAATTTGTTGAGATTGGTCTTATGACCCAGGTTATGATCTATCATTGTGTATGTTCCATGGACACTTAAAAAAATTTATTGTGATGTTATTGGGGTGGAATGTCCTATAAATATCAATTAGATACTGCTGATTAATGGTATTGTTCAGTTCTTCTACATCCTTGCTGATTTTCTTTCTTGGTACGGTATTCTTCATTGACACAAGCATGTTGATATATATGTATAATTGTGTATTTGTCTATTTCCTATTTCAATTCTATCAGTTTTGGTTTCATAGATTTTGCAGCTCTGTTGTTTAATATATACACATGTAGGATGGCTATATCTTCCTGATAGATTGACCCTCTGTCTCTGTCTCTGTGTTCTGAAGTTTACTTTATCTGATATTAATATAGTCATTCCTGTTTTCTTTTTTTTTAAGATTTTATTTATCTATTTGAGAAAGAGAGAGAGAGAGAGCAAGCAGGAGGCAGGGAGAGAGGGAGAGGGAGAAGCAGACTCCACACTGAGCAGGGAGCCTAATGTAGGACTGGATCCAAGGATCCTGGGATCATGACCTGAGTTGAAGGCAGATGCTTAACCAACTGAGCCACCAGGTGCCCCTCAACCAATCTGTATTGTTATATTTGAAATGAGCTTCTTTTAGGCAATCTATATTTTGGTTCATGTTTTGAATCCATCCCTCCAATCTCTGTATTTTAATGGAGTAATTAGATCATTTAATCTAATATAATTATCAATAAATCAGAGCATAGTCTGCCATTTTATTTATTGTTTTCTGTTTTTGCTGTTGTTATTATTGCTTTTTGTTTTCTTTTTCCTGTTTTCCTGTGGCTTACTGGAATATTTTTTAGAATCCCATTTTGATTCATAAAAAGAGTTTTTGAGTCAACCTCTGGGTACAGAGTTTTTAGAATACATTTAGTGTATATTTACATAACTTACCACAGTCTACTTCTGTCATCGTTTAAAAGTTCAAATGAACTATAGAATTCCTGCCTCCTTTATATCACATTATTTGCTCCTCTTCTCCATTTATAGTGTATTGTCTTAAATATTTCCTCTACGTTAATTTAGAACCACATCAGATAGTGTTATAATTTTTGCTTCCATGGTCCAACATAACTTAGAAAACTCAAGAACAATAGGAAAATCAATTATATTTATGCATTTTTTTCCCTCACTGTGTCCTTTTTTTCTCCCTGATGTTCCAGAATTCCTTATTTATCATTTCCTTTCTGGTTAGAAAAGTTTCTTTAGCTATTATTTTAGAGTACTTCTGCTAGAAATAAGTTTTTCCTCATCTGATATCTCCTGGTTGGTTTGTTTGTTTTCCACTGGAGGATATTTTGACTAGATCTAGGATTCTGGTTTGATCTTATTACTCCAGATTCCCCATTAAGCCTCCATTGGCACCTGAGCTAGGGAGCTCCTTGTTACTGTTGGGCATGGATGGGAGTCCTAGTGCCCTACCAGGCCTTCACTGATACGTTTCTGGATGGGTGGAATATAGTTGCTTTATTACTGCTCCGCACATGGTATCTATTGACACAAAAAAAGGGGGGAAGCTAGGTGTTACTGCTCAGGAGAATTAAAATCTTGGCTTCCTACTTAGCCACCCCATCTGGCGAGTTTGGGCACCTTATCAGCCTGGCAAGAGTGGAAACCTAGGCTCTCCCCTCAGCAGTGCTGACATGAGCAGGGGTAGAACTTATGCTTTTTCTATAGTGTTTGGTTGAAATACAGTGGTTGCTGTCTAAATATTTCCATGTCTTGCTAAACTGCAAATTTCTTGGTCTTTAGTCTAGAAAGAGAATTTTGAGGGAGAGCTTTTGTTGTCTGCACCTATTGAAGTTATTGGGTTGTCAGAGTCTTCAGCTCCAAGTCCAGGATATATAAGACAAAAAGAAAACCCAGGGATCACACCACTGTGTTACTTCTCGGTTTCCTGGGTGGTCGGCCACCTATCTTTTTTTTTTTTTTTTTAAGATTTTGTTTATTTATTTGAGAGAGAGAACGAGAGCACGACCGCAGAGGGAGAGGGAGAAGTAGACTCCCCGCTCAGTGGGGAGCCCCACAGAGGGGCTCAATCCCAGGACCCTGGGATCATGACCTAAGCCAAAGGCAGACGCTTAATGGTCTGAGCCACCCGGGCCCTCCTGCTCTCCATCTTTTAGGTCTTCTAATGTTTTCTTTCGTTGCTTGTTTTGTTGGTTTGCTTTAATATAATATCCTGGGGTTTTAGTCGTTCTTCATAACAAGGATGGGGAAATAATGTCTGTTTTCCTAGGAGAGGAAATTCCTGACTACTTATTCTCTAAACATCTCTTCATTATGACAGTAAGTTTGCAATATCCTCTATAGAAACAATGTAGCTAATTCAGTCTTTCCTCTAACATGGTTAATTTGATTTTTAAAAAAACTATCCGTATTGATAATACATTAACGTTTCCTGCAGCTTCACCCCTCAAGTTTGGTAATGCCACATTTGATCTAGCTTCATAGTTTCTTGCTCAGAAAGGCTTCTTTCTAAGAGACAAGTCCTCAGTGGACTGCAGGGCTTTGATCTTAGTTGATTGGCACCAGAGGGCCTCTGCCACAGTGGAGGGTCAGCAGAGTGAGCTAGGTCCTGTTCTCCCTAGACACGCCCGACCCCCACCTCAGGGTGGTCAAAGTGCCACATGTCAACATTAAGTTTCAGAGTCTTCTCCTTGGGGACAAAGAGAGGTGCCAGATACTCAGCATAGTCCTTGGGCCTGTGATCCTTGGGCTGGGGGATTAGCCGACTAGGGCAGCAATCTAGGCCTCTGATACACAAGGGCCATTGTAAATGAGGAACTCCAACCTTAAGCTTTCTAAGCTATAAAATTAAATCCAAAGAAACAGTGGATGAATTTGAAATTTGTTTATCCGGATCTCACTAATACAATTTTTTGACAATTCAACTTTGGTTGAGATAAAATTTCTTTATTTATTCTTTTGAAGAAATGACATGGTTTAACAAACTTTACCGTGAATGCTATTGCAAGGTACTCAATTAATGAAAGGAAAAGAAAAAAGAAAAAAAGTATCCAAAGGCTTTAAGCATTACTTGCAGATGAATGTGAATAGTTATATAATAACATATTTTATTTATAATGGGTTTGATCATTTTTATTGCGCTTTTACATAGGCCATGTTATTTGAACCTTTAAAAAGGAGTATATGAGAAACATAATAAATATTATCAGATGCACTTTCATCCTGAGTTTCTCAGTCCTATCCCCAGCGCCTACCATTAGCTGACCTCCCCACATTCAGAGCCACCCTGTTCTTAAAGGGAGCTATAAACAATATCATTATCAACCTCCTTAATGCATTGTGCTAGCTGTTTTGCATGTTTATCTCATTTTATATTCTCGACACCTCTCTGAGGTTGTCACTCACATTGCAGAAGAGGAATCATGCTTTGAGAAGTTGAACAATTTGTTCAAAATCCCAGACTTGATGAGTGACAGAGCTAAGAGCCAAATTCAGACTGCCTGATTTCAGAATGTGTGCTCTAGAGAGGGGCCCAAATCCCTTCACCCACACAATGTGCTCTCACCCCAGCATCCGGATACCAAATTCCTGGGTCTGCAACCTACTTCCTTCCAGTTTTGGCCCCCATTCATATTGGCACTTGGTATCTCCTCGGTGAATCCTACCACCTGATAGCCCCCACCATTTCCACATTGCTCACATAGGCACAGAGGAGGAATCTGATGGAGGAAACCAAAATTCATGAAGGTTGATGACCTGGTCTAAGGGGACAATGAATTCCTCTCAGACTGCTTTTCTGTGCACTCTGCCTTCCCACTATTCATGCTGACTTCTGAAGTTTTCTCCTTTAAACTCAGTCAAGTGGGCTGCATAATTGCAGAAGAATTTAGAATTGGAACCACCCTAGTGTTTGAAAATCATGAAACATATTCCTTTAAGGCGCTCCAGAACTCAAGCTTCTCACACATTCACATTGACCTCTCCACTCTGTGAATTACTTGGCAAAATAGCACAGCTGTCCGGTACTGCAAAGATAAATGGGGAGTGGGAAGGTGTAGAGGCATTGCCAAACTCAGAGGCACTCTCCCTCTGTCTTTGGAGTTAAAGAATTTTCTTCAAGGCCATGAAGGGGAGTTACCTCTGAAGCCTCTGAATTCCCTGTTCACAAAAATGTCTTGTACTGCTTTGAAAAGAGATACTTATTAATACATTTCTATATTCCATAAACAGCATTCAAAAGATTCTTATTTAACTTTCCAAAGTGACAGTGAGAGCAAGGAGCGAAGGCTCCTGAGTACCACTGCCTGAGTAGTGGTAACACACTTGGGTTGCAGGTAAGCAGTGGGGACTGTCAATTTCTTCTTGGCTTAGGTTGGCTCCAAGTATAGTCAATGGGGAGGCCATTAAGTCACCAGAATAGATAGTATTTTATTGGAGAAACTCTTGAGAAATCTTGTTTTATGACTCTTTCCTTGCTTCAGGCATCCAAGATCATCAGGTTGCTCTAATAGAGCTGGGTAACATCTAACGATGATTCTTTTGGGATATGGATTCCAAGATATGTTTGGTAGATCTATACTAAATCACATTTAGTATTTATTTCTTTTAAAAATATTCATATACTATTGAGACTTTTTATATCAAGGAATGAAGTTACAACATATCAATGACTTTTTAATATTTAGTGAGATGAGCATATGATTATTTTTTCTCTTTTGTCCAACTTCAGTGGTAGGATGTGGTAATAGAGTGCCAAAAAGGGAAACAGTCCCATCTTGAAAAGCATATTATTCCCTAAATATGCCTCTAAATTATGTCTACTAATATTTTCTTTAGGATATTTTCACAAGTCAAAATATGGGGAGCATCATAAGATATATTAAAGAGCATTCTTTCTTTTTCACACTTTTGAAACTTTAACAGGCTCTGAAGTCATCTATTTCCAAACATTTGAAAGAATACCCCTCGGGGCATCTGGATGGCTCAGTCAGTTAAGTGTCTGACTTCAGCTCATGATCTAGGGGTCCTGGAATAGATTCCCGAGTCAGGCTCCCTGCTTTTCCCTCTCTCTCTGCATGCCCCCCTCCTCCACCACTTGTGATTTTTCTCTCTCTCAAATAAATAAATAAATAAATAAATAAATAAATAAATAAAAAAACACCTCTGTGAATCTTCTGAGCATGATTTTTTGGGGGGGTTTGACTTTGAAAGCTTTCTTTTTCATATATGGTTATTGTTCCACTTATATCCTTTTATTAGTTTTGCTAATTTATTTTTCTATAAAATTAAATTATTTCATTTAATCCAGTATTTTCAATTTTAATTTATTTGATTAGAATACATTTCTAGGGGCGGAGCAAGATGGCGGAGGAGTAGGAGACCTGGATTTCGTCTCCTCTCAGGAATTCAGCTGGATAGGGATCAAACCATTCTGAACACCTACAAACTCAACAGGAGATCGAAGAAGGGAATAGCAACAACTCTCTGAACAGAAAAGCGACCACTTT
>NC_138371.1:95800511-95820955 GCF_054177405.1 Leptonychotes weddellii | reverse complement strand
GAGGAATGAAGCGGGGGAAATCGGAGGGGTGGACGAACCATGAGAGAAGATGGACTCTGAAAAACAAACTGAGGGTTCTAGAGGGGAGAGGGGTGGGAGGATGGGTTGGCCTGGTGGTGGGTATTGAGGAGGGCACGTTCTGCATGGAGCACTGGGTGTTGTGCACGAACAATGAATCATGGAACACTTCATCTAGAACAAATGATGTAGTGTATGGGGATTAACATAAGAATAAAAAAAAAAAAAATTGAAAAAAAAAAAAAAAAAGAATACATTTCTAATTCAGTTAATTTCATGTTTATGATTATGTCTTGTGTTTTTAATTTGTACACTTGGTTTTACTCCTTTATTTGCTCCTTCATGTCTTCCTTGAGCTCTTATATACCTGCACTGGGACCTTCTTTTAAAAAGTCAGCTGTATGTTAAAAAAAGAAGATGATAGCAGGAAGGGAAAAATGAAGGGGGGCGGAAATCAGAGGGGGAGATGAACCATGAGAAATTATGGACTCTGAGAAACAAACTGAGGGTTCTAGAGGGGAGGAGAGTGGGGGGATGGGTTAGCCTGGTGATGGGTATTAAAGAGGGCACATATTGAATGGAGCACTGGGTGTTATACGCAAACAATGAATCATGGAACACTACATCAAAAACTAATGATGTAATGTATGGTGATTAACATAACATAATAATAAAAAAAAGTCAGCTGTTTCATTATCCTTTATTTCGATGGAAATTTACTTAATATCATTTTTATTGATTTAATAGCTATGATTTTATAGTGGACATTAAATATTTTCCACAGATATCACTTAGATGCATTAAATATAAATTTATATTTCTGTTCCTCATTTTCCTTTTTGGGTTAGGTGATTACTTAGAGGAAAAGAAAGCATTAGTACTTTTATTCCATCATCTTAAACAGTGACTCTACAATTGAAACAGATTAAAGATATAGTAGAGACCTTTACTAAACACTGTAATTTGTGTAACTAGTGATACATGCTAGGTTGTGATAGTACTTTCTTGCCTCCAGAACTTTAAATACCCTGAGAACTAAAACCATCTACCCCCACACTCAGCCTGGACAACAAGAATCTTAACACACTTCATTGTTTAGAGTAATATGACTTTGTGCTCTTTCCCTGTTCTCATCACCATGATTTCACGTCTCCTGCCCAGGTAAATCATTTAATTGTTTATTACAGAAACCTCCTCAAAACCCCACCAACTCTTCAGTGGAAAATATCAACAGATAGTTTGTGGCCTAAGATTCTTTGTTTTCCTCATCTCAAAATCCTTCCCTTGAGGTTTTCACCAGTCCTAGGTTCCTGTACCCTGGTTATTTTTACCCAATCCTAATCAAGACCACTGTCCCTCACCCCCAATAGACACTGCTAAAGTTTTGCAAGGTGGTGTTCTCCATTACTGAGGTAGCAATATACTCAGTTTTGTGTCATCAGTAGGTTGTGTTGATAACATCTGGGGAGTCAGTTTTTGAATACTCCATTGCCCTACCAAATGCTTCTTGCTTTGCCTGGTCCCAGGCTTATAACTACATCAACTATGTTTATAATGTGTAGCACATTTTTTTCGAAACAAGCTTTGATATAATATCTTTACTAGACAGTTATTTAGCAGGGTAGAAATTGTGATACATCAGACAGAGTCTAATAGCAGGGCATGCTACAGAATTCCTCCCCAGTACTCTGCCAAACTGTCAAGGTCATTAAAAACAAGGAAGTCTGAGAAGCTGCCCTGGCCAAGAGGAACCTAAAGAGAAATGCCAACTTAATGTCAAGTGGTTTTCTGGATGGGATCCTAGAAGAGTGAAAAACTTAGGTAAAAACTAAGAAAAACTGAGTAATCCACACAGACTATGAAATTTAGTTAATGTATTGATATTGGCTCATTAATTGCAACAAATGTATTGTGCCAGTGTAAGATATTACTAATCGAGGAAACTGGGTGTGGTGTATGTGGGAAATCTCTGTACTATCTTTTCAAAACTTCTGTGATTGTTTAAGTGTCCTGTAAAATAAAATTGACTAAAAGTTAAAAAAAAAAAAGAAAAAAAGAGTTTCTTTCTGCCCCACCTTTTTATCTGGACAGATGGTTTTTCTTTGAGTAAACATTATTGTTTCATCTTAAATAAGAACTTCCTTCTTTTATCCTCTCGGGATGGCAAACTTAATGCCCCAAACATGAATCTCATGTCCACACCAGTGGCATGAGCCCATCTAGAATCTTCTCCAAAAAACTTTCCTACCTCCATAAATCCTGTCCTATATCAAAGTCTACTTCAAGTTCTCTTTCTTTCATGAAACCTTCTTTGTTAATCCCTGGGGTCATGATTAACTCTTTTCTCTTTGTGTTCAAGTAGCTAGAATTTTCATTCCTACAGCAGGAAGAAAAGAATCTTAGGCACAGAAAAATTGTGTTTTTATTTCAAAGATGGGCAGGCAGGAACAGAGGTGAAGTGACACAATTGAAAGAGCATGGGTTTTGAGGTAGAATAATTCTAACAATGCTTTATTGGCCAACATAATTAACATCCCTGAGCCTCAGTTTCCTCTTTCTATAAAACAGTAATAACAATAATTGCAAGATCATGTGGCAATTAATCAAATGATATAATAGATGTTATGAATGGTCAACCCCAGCATTGATAGGTGGCAAATTGTCCAACTGAAAAAAATACAAATATTAATCATATACTAAATATGAAAGTATATGGAGAATCATTGCAAATAAAAGGGTGAGAAAGACACAATTCTTGTCCTCCATTAATAATTGGTTGAGACAGGCAGTTAAATATTTTTAGCCAATAATTTAAGAATAGATTAGCATAAAGGAGAAATGCTCTGTGAGTATAAAAAAAAAATCTCAATCTGAATTTTGAGGTTTAAGGTTTTCTGAAGAAGAAGACACTCAAACTGAACAAAAGTTATTAAGTTTAAGTTCATTAAACAGGAGACAGGGCTCATTAAAGACAAATAGAACAAGACAAGCCAGTGAATAGAATCATGAAACAGCATAGAACACTGGGAACATTTAAATAGTTCACCATTGTTAGAGTATGAATTGCAAATAGGTAAGTGTCAGGAGGTGACAATTGGGAAGAAAGCAGGTGACAGAAGACCTTGTAGGTCATGCTGAAATGCTTGAACTTGTCTTGTACAGACCACGAAGAGCTAATAAAAAATCTTAAGGAAGAGAAGATGAGAAGGGATAGTTTATGGGAGCAAATTCAAAGAAGTAAGAATTATGGAGAGACAAAATATTTTGGATGTCATGTTGAAATAAATGGAGTACTTTTTTTTTCTTTTAAATAAATCAATTAGTGTGGGGATTAACAGATGATACCATAAAGGGAAACTAATTAATCTGGGTCATACTAGACACTTTTTGAGGATTAATTGGCATTTCTTTGCAGTTAAAAGTTGAAATTGAAGTAAATAAAGTCTCAAGCTAAGTACGCCACACTCATTAACAAATATTTATTGAATAGTCTCCCTTGTATCAACATATTAGTAAGTATAATCCCTCTGATTTCTTCTAGTGTGTCTCCATGTGACAACTTGTCCTGTAAATCTGAATCCAGGGTAATATTTTAGTTAAAAGAAGTTAAGAGAGACAAAAACTCCCATAACCATCATAATTCAAAAAAGGTTTGGGTTGTAGCAAATAGTTTTCTTGTGAGTGGGAACTCTGGGCAGGTTAATTAAGAACCAGTAAATATTTTGTGGGTGAACTGGATTTCATCTGGCAAGCAATAAATAGATTTCCATTTGTTTTTGTTGTTGTTTTAGAAAGGCAGGGAAGAGGGTTATGGAAAGCGGAAATAAAAAGGAAAAAAACTAATATTTGTTTCTAAATTACCAAGTGCCTGGTGGATTAAGTAGTGACTATAGCTTCATGTTAAGGAAAAAAAAAATAAGGTTTTTCAAAGTTGGATAAATTGCCAATGTCATTCGAATATTGAGTTTGACTTTAAATCCAGGTATTTCTGACTCCCAGCATCTGACCTCCTCTGTCATCTGAATGGACATAAACCAGAACCCAGGTATATAAATGCTCTGACTCAGAGGTAATTTTAGGGTTATCTGTGCTCTGAATGTAGATTTAGTGAAGAGAAAGGTAAATTCTATTTCATATTACAGTCAGTTTTCTCTTAAAAATCCACATAGTAAATATTAGCACATTGTGCAAATTAGACAAATCATATTCCTCACATCTTCCCCCAAATTCCTTTGGCCAGAATTCATTTGGCTCAGAGACCTTTTTTTAACCTACATTATTCAGGTACAATACACATTTGCTTTGGCAAACTTTGCCCAAGTTTACTTTGTGTTACAAAATTTCATGAGGATAAATTCATCAAGTATAAATTACCTATCAGTGTGATTTTATGATTCCTATTATCCGTTCATCTAAGAAGCTCACTGAATTTTGCAGGAGGCAGAATCCAAATTTAACTGAGAATGTACACAAAGTATTACTAGATTTTATTTTCCCAAAATGCATTGTAAACTGTGCCGATGCAGAATCAGTTTTAACTAAAAGGACGTTTTGATAATTAACATATTAAAAAGTGTTTCAATTAAAAAAAATAACTTTTACTGAAGGATCTTTAGACAAAACTGATTGTAAATAATGAATTTCTAAAAATGTTCTTTCTGGTCTAATGTCCAAGAAGGGACAGGCATGATAAGAAAAGAAAATGGGGACATGCCATGTACCAATATCCCTTACTGTGAATTACTATGCATTTGACTTTTTAAATAAGCATTTTATTTTATAATAGTTTTAGATTTCTAGAACTGTCGCAAACGGTGGTACAGAGTGTTCCTGTAAATATGACAGGCAGTTTTCCTTATTATTAGCATCTAAGATTACTGTGGCATGTGTGTCTCAGCTATGACATTTGATATTGATACATTATGATGGACTAAATTTCCCGTCTCATTTGGATTTCCTTAATTTCTACATAAGGTCCTTTTTCTGTTCCAAGAGCCCATCCAGAATACAGTGCTTATGCTTCTCTAAACGGTGGCTGTTTCTCAGATCTTCCTGAGGGTTTTTGGATGACTTTCACAATTTTGAGGAGTATTTTGTAGAATGTTCCTCAATTTAGTTCAGTCTGCTGTTTCTCTCATGGTTAAACTGCAATTGTGGTTTGGCAGGGCAAGATTTTCAACACATCATATCAATGGTACATGCTATCAAGATTACTTTTCACTGACTTTATGTAGTGTTTGTCAGGTTTCTTCACTGTCAAGGTTCTTCCCTCCTCCCTTTCCACACTGTTTCTCTTGGGAAGGAAGTCACTAAGCACAGCCCTCACTTAAGAGGACTTATAGGGGCGCCTGGGTGGCTCAGTCGGTTAAGCATCTGACTCTTGATTTCTGCTCAGGTCATGATCTCAGGGTCCTAGGATCGAGCCCCACATTGGGCTCTGTTGCTGAGCATGGAGTCGGCTTGAGATTCTCTCTTTGTCTCCCTCTGCCCCTCCCCCTGCTTTCACTCTCTCTCTCAATCAATAAATAAAATCTTAAAAAAAAAAAAAAAGAATCCTTTAAAAAAGGGGGGATTATATACATTCCTTGAGAGGGAGAATTTACCTAAATTATTTGCAAAAAGATAAGCACTGAGGCTGGGATTGACCTGGAGATACTGCTGTGTGATAGAGGTTAAATCACACTTAAACTTAATGAAATATGAAGTGTAACATATATAAAGTCAGAAGTTTTATATGCATCCTATTCTCTTGCATCTTATAGGTAAGGAGAGTAAGATTATACAAGTCAATTAAGTGTGAGGTAACAAAGCTTTCAAGAAATAAAGTGATACTTTTAACTTAGCTATGTTTGACTCCAAATCTGTAATTTTTCTATCACCTTCTAAGGAAAAGAACACTGAGAAAGTTTAATCTTTCTCTTAAGTAAGTTGCTTGATTTGGTTTGTGTCCAAATTTGCTAATTCCCTGGCACTCACTTGGTTCTCCAGATGGCTGTGGGGTGTCGTGGGACACCCTGAGCTAACGCAGCGATCCCACGCTGCACACAGGTGCACGGCTCGCCTTGGCAGGCAGCGGACCCCCAGCTGCTGCAGTCGGGGCGAGGGAGGCAGAGCTCTTTCCTGCAGCCAGACGGTGTCCCTGTTGCCTCCGGGCCATCATTTCTTCTGCATGAGTCCCAGAGCACACCTGCTGGTTGTGGAAATATACCTCAAGGAACAAAATGAGCAACAGCTTTAGAAACATTAGGTGTATTTCCCATCGTACCCGTAAACCCTTCCTGAGCACTAGAAGCAGACGCTGGCTATGTGAGTTTTGATGTGTCTCAAGAAGGTAACAAACAGCCCGGAAAAGGATGGATTGTGGAGACAATAAGAATAGGCAAGAAGTGGTGCTGAAAACAAAGCATGATTACTTTAGCGAAGTTTGTGACCTGAGGACATGGAGAACCTAAATAAGAGGAGATTGCAAGAAGTCCAATGATACTGATGCTCGGTAATTTTAAAAACAAAAACAAAAATAAGATAAAATAAAATAATAAAATAGAGCAATGTTATTAGGTTCTATGTAGTGTTTTAAAATCAGTGCAGACAGTATTTGGTGTCAAGTAACTTTTTTTTAAGAATTAGAAAGGCTCTTTATAAACTAATAGTGGCATGGAATCTTTATGTTTTCACTTGCACTACTGTAAAAAAGTAATTAAAAATGTAGCCAATAATTAATTACAGACAATAAATCAAAAACTCCCTGGTGCTTCTCTTTACATGGTAGCTTTATGTTATTTTGAAACTCGGTTTGTTACTTTTTTTTATGGCCTCTTGTAAATGGCTAAAATTTTGTATTTCCTTGTGCCTTGCATAGAACCTGTATTGTGAGTACTTTATACATAGCAAACAAGCAAAAAATGTTTTGCCTCAGGTTCCAGGTAAACTTATGAGGATTTTGCTCCACCCACATACAATTAGGTAAGGCAGAGGATGAAGAAGGTGGCATTAGAATTGAGCACGTCTGGTATTTGGCAGGTTTGCTTGCCCTTCATCAACTGTCTTTAGAAAATTCATTTAACTGTTATCTCATTTTCCTTATCTGTAAGTGGAACTAAATGTATCTATTTGCATGAATTGATTAAAAGATTAGGCCTGTACATGTGAATCTATCACAATGCCTGACACATAATAAATGGGGACTAAAAGGATACTTAGTATTATCCTTCTTTAGCAGGTAGCCTTGCGCAACCAGACAATTTTTTTCACATTATCAGTTGCATTTTAATTTACCTAAGACTTTGAAGTCAAATTTTAAGCTGTTTTTACATAATTTTACGTCACTAGCATGAAAAGAAAAGTGGTATCACTTGCTTTGCTAGTTGTAATTTTCTTATATACTCATTAATTATTAAAAAATGAGTAACTGAATATAGTCATGATTATTAAACTCTAAATAAAGGAACAAAACTTCATCCTTGCAACTTCTTGGGGAAAGCCCACTCTAGGAACTTGACCTTCACCCTTTTCTCATATACCACCATCCCATGGCTTTAGGTTCCAGCAGAATTCAACTAAAAACTTCTTTTGTTTACCTACAGCACTGATGATTCCAGAAGCTTCCACATGTTATAGAGTAGGACGACTGTAATCTTTGCAATAAAAATGTGGGTCAGAATTTTGTGTTAATCCCCTTACATCTGTGTGAAGTTGGATAAATTACTTACCTTTATTCAGACTCAAATGCCACAAGAAAAACAAAAAGAAAACATGAGTCATCCTTAATTCTAGGGAAAATAAAAACTGAATTAAGAAGTATAATAGTATAATTATGGATGAAGAATATTTATATTATTCATGAATAAAATAAACAATAACTATTTAATTGTATAAAACTGTGATTAAAAAAGTGTCTTAGATAATGTAGGTGGGGTTGTAGGAAAGTTTATATGAATGTAATTGGAAGGTGGACTGAGGATGAGCAGAGGACAATGAATTTCATCATAAGCTTTTTATTAATAGTGTGTTTCAAACTATGTACTTGTGGAGCACCTGGGTGGCCCAGTCAGTTAAATGTCTGCCTTCAGCTCAGGTCATGATCCCAGGGTCCTGAGATCGAGTCCTACATTGGGCTCCCTGCTCAGCGGGAAGCCTGCTTCTCCCTCCCCCACTCCCCCTGCTTGCGTTCCCTCTCTTGCTGTGTCTCTCTCTATCAAATAAATAAATAAAATATTTAAAAAATAAATACATAAATTAAACTACGTACTTGTATAATGCTGCTAAAAATAAAAATGTATTCCCAAATAGGATTTAGAAGCAATGATTTAATGGGTGTGTTTATTACAAATGCTTATTTGTCCAACTCAATTTTGCCCTCTAGCTTTGAGCCTCTTAGGGCAAGTGCCACTGCTCTCTGATCAGCCGTCTGTATTTAATGCCTGATCCTTCGTCAGGGCGTAGAAAAAGATGGAAATATGGACAGATTAATGAAAACAAGATTATGTAGCCACTGAAGTCCTTTCCAGATGTAAAATGATCTGACTATCGTCACAGTATTATGAACTTGTTAACTGCCCTTTGGTTAGCAAAACAATGTGAGTCACCCTTGAGCAATACAGTCCTCCAGGAAAAGAGAACTCGGGAAATGATATTGAGCTGTAATGGGGAAGCCAGCTACACTACCGAAATAAATGAAATTTGTCCTCCATGTGCATGAGAGTTGAGTCTTATCTGGGAAGTGGTAATGCGGCCACTGGATTCTGTAGATTTCTCATTCCATGAGGTGAGGCCATGTGACTCGGTTCTGGCAAGGACATGAGAGTGAAGAGTCCACATCCAGGGATAAACTTCCCCTGTGATTGCTGCATGCTTCAACCTGTAACTACCACTCTAGAGTCCATATGTAATTAGAAAGCAAGAAGATATTCTAAACTAGTATTATGCACACAGCAAAACTATGTCAATAATTAAGGTCGAAGTGAGACATTATTAGATAAATGAAAACCTATTTCTGAGATTTCTGAAGCATGCCATATAAGAAGTTCCTTTGGGGCGCCTGGGTGGCTCAGTTGGTTGAGAGACTGCCTTCGGCTCAGGTCATGATCCTGGAGTCCTGGGATCGAGTCCCGCATCGGGCTCCCTGCTCGGCAGGGAGTCTGCTTCTCCCTCTGACCCTCCTCACTCTCAATGTCTCTGTCTCTCATTCTCTCTGTCTCAAATAAATAAATAAAATCTTTAAAAAAAAAAAAAAGAAGTTCCTTTGGAAAAGATCTTTTGCTGGTATTTTTTTTTAATGTGTTTCTATGTGTGTGTGTGTGTGTGTGTAGGAAAATATATTTAATGTATTTCATCCTTAAATGTCCATTTAGTTGACTAGTTAATTTGGGTTTGATAATTATTTTTCTCAGCACATTGGGGATTTATTATTTTTGTCTTGTGGTTCCATTTTTGCTGGTGGGATGGGTGCTATCATTCTGAGTTCTATATCTTAGAAGATAATCTGTGTTTTCTGTTGGGCTGATTTAAAACCATACTGTCTCTGATTTTTCTTTTCTCCACAGTGTACTCAGGCTGTGGGTTTCTTTTTAGTTTTTCTCTATGAATGTGCTATTATTTCTAAATCTGAGAATTAGTTTTTTTCTTTTTTAAATCTGGACCATTTCCAGGCATTATTTTCTTTCAGTTTTTCTTGCCCTCTTTTTCTAATGTTTCTCTCTCTGGATTAGTCTTGTTACAAACTTTCTATTTTTAGCTACAGTAGCTTCTACTCTTTTATTTTCTCCTTCTCTTTGTCTCTTTGTTTCCATTTCAGGTAATTTCCTTAGATGTACTTTCTTTTTCTTTTTTCTTTTTTAAAGATTTTATTTATTTGACAGAGAGAGAGAGTGCACAAGCTGAGAGAGTGGCAGGCTCTAGAGGGAGAGGGAGAAGCTGTTCCCCCATGGAGCAGGGAGCCTGATTGGGGTTTGATTCCAGAACCCTGGGATCATGACCTGAGCTGAAGGCAGACCCTTAACCAACTGAGCCACTCAGGTGTACTTTCTTTCTCACAAACTCTTACTTTGTCTAAACTTATTTCATACTTCTAATTCTAATTGTAAGAATTATGATCATGTGATTTAAAATTTTTTAAGATTTGCCTGTTTTGCGTTATTATCTTATTTCTGGCCCATCTTTATAAATCTCTCTTTTACCTTTCTAAATATTTTGAACACATGCATTATCCAAAGTCTATATTCCTCGGAGCTTTTTTCCCTGGACTCTTATTGATATGAGTCCCTTTGTATTTCATAATTTTGGGTTTTATACTCAATTTCAAAAGGCAGAAGTTACAGGAACACAGTAAGAAGGCACACCAGTGGTGATCATTTGCATTTATTCTTCCAGGCGTTCTAGGATGGTCGCAGCTTTTAACAATTTTGAATTACTTTGTTGAGATTAAATGCAACCCAGCTGTTTTTTTTTTCTAAGCCCTACTTTTCATGAAGGGTATAGAATTTTGAGGATTCTGGCTTTATTCTTTTTCCTTGTATGTTTGTTATGCCTCTCCCTTTTTTAAGCCTTTGATATATTTTTAATTTTAAAGTAATGTACAGGGGCGCCTGGGTGGCTTAGTCATTTGGCGTCTGCCTTTGGCTCAGGTCATGATCCCAGGATCCTGGGATCGAGCCCCGCATCGGGCTCCCTGCTCAGCGGAAACCCTGCTTCTCCCTCTGCCTCTCCCTCTCTATCTGCTTGTGTTCCCTCTCTCACTGTGTCTCTCGCTCTGTCAAATAAATAAATAAAATCTTAAAAAAATAAATAAAATAATGTACACATTACTTTAAGACAAAGTATGTATTTAAAAAAGATAATAAAATTTTGAAGTGAGAGGCATTTTGTTTTTCTTCCCCACAGGAGTGCATCCAGACTCAGTATGTCCAAATAACTGAGATAAGCAAATACCTTAAATGCAGCCTTAGCTGTGGTGCCAACAAGTCAGTACAACTTCCTAGTCTCTCTTCATTTTTGGTGCCTAGGGATTTAGTTTAATATTTTATGAAAGTCAATTATCCTTATAAAACTATCCCTGCTATATCAACCCACAATTTCTATCAGAAATTTATTTTTAATCAAGAGATATTTTTAAAGATAAATTCTACAGCCCCAGAAATGAAAGTTCTTCAGTGCTTTTCCCCTTACGGATTGGAAGGAGGGAAACATTAGTAATGCAGGAAATGTGAGACTATTTATAGGAGGATATTTTTGAATCATCAAGAGCCAGTGGAATACAGTACACAAATGGGAGTTTTGACCTGAGGTAAGCACAGAGATAGTACATATATTGCAGCAAGAAATGTGTGTGTGTGTGTAGGTAGTTTGCTATAATTGGTAGAGGGAAGATGGCACATATTTATCTGATGGCTTCTATTTTTCCAGTGAAATATATATAAAACTCAGTGAGACTGTGCAAGTCAGAAGGTGTATTTAATTTCAGAGAAGAAACAGAAGTGTATAAAATAGTCACTTTAGGTTATTACAAATGGAAAAAAAACTAGAAAAAATATTGAGAAATCACCAGGAAGTGCTGAAGGCATACTTGAAATTTCTTATCCTAATAGTCCAGTCAGAAAATATACCTATATAGGGGCGCCTGGGTGGCTCATTGGTTGAGCATTGGACTCTTGTTTTCAGGGTTGTGATCTCAGGTTTGAGATCAAGCCCGGTGCTGGGCTCTGTGCTCACCACAAAGTCTGCTTGAGATTCTTGCCCCCCCTCATCTGCTCACTCTCTCTCTCTCTAAAATATAACTATATTGTACAATTTACTGTGTATACAATAGTATACCAAAAATATTTTTTGCTAAAGATTTTATTTGTTTATATGAGAGAGAGAGTGAGCAAGAGAGAGAACACGAGCCAGGGAGAGAGGCAGAGGGAGAAGCAGACTCCCCACTGAGCAGGGAGCCTGATGTGGGGCTCAATCCCAAAACCCTGGGATCATGACCTGAGCTAAAAGCTGATGATTAACCAACTGAGCCACCCAGGTTCCCCCAAAAAATATATTTGTATAAAATATAGTGTGTTATGTATGCATATATATATATCTGTATATATATATATAGTATAATGTGTGTGTATATATATATATGTAAAATCCTATTCAATTATTCAACTGAATTTGTGTAAATGTGGATTAGTAAATGTGTTGCTTTTAATGGGCTTGATTTTGATCAGGTGTGTGTGACAAGGAAGATTCAAAGAAGATGAGAATCTGTAAAAAAACAACTTTCATGTCAGACTACTCAAATCTAAGTTGAGATAGAAAGGCAATGATAACACAAAGTGAAGACAACAGTGAAAAACCAGTTGGTTCATCCAATGGATGTCCCAGTATGGCTGCAAATTTGCTGGAAATGAGGTAAAATCATAAGTGAGATTTAAATATAGAGCATGATATTCAGAATGCAAAATAACAGAAATGAGAGTTTCAGAGGTGGAAAAGTGGACTCGAGGAGGATGAAGACCTGAGAAGTAAGAGTACTGCGTGGGACGGGCATGGAAGTCGTAGTCATAAAAAAATGATGTTGAAGTTAGTTACAAGGAAGAAAGTAAAAAAAAAAAAAAACAAAACAAAACAGAAAGTAAGATGCTGAAATCTCTTGTGAATAAAGGAAAATCACTGAAATATCTGTAACGTACTGCAGTATGCAATGATATACATCCGATGGCAGGAGTCTGACGGCAGACCAGAGGAATTAGCCCTTTAAGTGAGTGAAAAGAAATTTCTAGAAGGAGAGATGAGGCTTGACAGTCATTGTGGTAACAAAGATAACATATCTAAAGTGAATTTTATATGGTAAAATTAAACATTGGATGTTTAATGTTTATGTTACTGTTAATGTTAAACATGAGCTTTCCATTTGGATATTACTTTTACAAATTACAAAGTAAGCACGTACACACATTTGTTAAATATATCACCACTATTACTTGGGCAGCTTTGAACACCCAGTGTCTATTTTTCATAAGCAAAATCAGGGCTCAAACAGGATCAAATATTTTGAGCCCCTAAGTAAGGATAGATATCACAGTTCTGTTAAATACCCCTCACAGATTCTGTGGGCTTCCAGCATTTCTTCTACACCTCAGCAGAGCATGTTAAGTACCTTTCAAATACTCAGAACCTCTGGGATCTCAGCCCAGGCAGGATTCTTCTCTAGGGGCCCACCCGATTTCCATTACCAGCTATGTCAATACTGAAACTCCTACTCTTGGATGGGTGTGAGGTTTTTGAGCCATTTCCCCAACTGACCCACATTAAGAAGGCTGAAATTTATTTCTGGCTTCTTTCAGTTGTGAAAAGAAATCAGCACTTGGGGGTAAAAAACTGAGAACACAGAAAGAAAATGCCTCTAGTATCACAGGGAACAAATTATATTACGTGGTTCAAAAATTCAGGATTGGGCCTTAAGTATTAAGATTTGAGCAGTTGGAATCACTGGAGAGTTAAAAAATGATACTAATAATGATGCAATTGGTATTGAAAGGAATCTGGTGGTACACAAAATATGTAATGTTTTCAAAATATTTCTACTTAGAAATTCAGGTCATGTGAGCAGCAATACTTAAACAAAATACTTAAGCAAAAACAATATTTGACTATAGCAACAGCTTCCAGCTTCCGTCAGTTGCCAAGATTGTGTCCTGATGCAATCACCTTGCTGTTGTCCCCTCCCAGACCCATTCAAGAAGCCTAAAAAACCAAATCTACACAAGGCATGAAGTTCATCTTCATCTTGGTATGGGGTAAATTTCCACAGGTGACAAGCTCTCCTTTTATTTAAAAAGTTATTGCCAAAAGAGGAGGTGCTTCTTGGTTCTCATTTCATTTACCTATACAGTATGGTTCTCATATAGGTGCAGTTTTGTTTTGTATTTTAGGGTCACCCACTGAATGGTGTGTGTGTGTGTTTACAGGTGTTTTTTACTCATTCTCATCTTGGCAGGACAACCATTCTTTCTGAGAAATGATTTCAAGGTCAGTGTGCAGAGGGCCCTAGTTATATCACATGCCTAACTAGTCGTAAGTAAGCATCCTGTGAGGCACTATATTTATGTGGCATGATGGTATTCTCTGCAACTTCACCACTGATGCTTCACCCCATTCTCGTCTTAACGGAGATGTTGGGTGTTAGATTTTGTTTGTTTTGCTTTTAGCAAACTAATGTATCAAATTTTTTCCATAAAATGTGATCAATACACTCAAGAGTCTCAACTGCTTTTCCTACGGGTGTTCCACTGTAAAGAATTATGTAGCTTCAAGAGGTTGTTATGTGAAGCAATACTTTCAAGCTCAATCAGAAGCCCCAGATATATGGGGAGGCTAAGGCAGAAAAAGACTGAAGGAAGAAGAGAGACACATGTCAGGAGAGTGAGGAAGGGAAGTCCTGAGGGCAACCAAAGAGTCTCCAAAAGCAATCCCATGGCGGAGGGGGGGGGGTCTCTTTTGGGGAAGGAGTTTAAAAGCTTTTGGCACTTGGACACTGCCTTGGAAGGTAAGCTTCTTTGATGTTTCTAGATTCACTCCTTGAAGAGGTACCTTGTCTGTATACCCACAAACTGTGGAAATGGAGTGCTCTGATGCTAGTCCATTAAAGAGACCAAATGTTCAAGAAAGGAAAGGGCAATTGCTGTATCTCACTTGATAAAAGAGAGTATAATACAGGAGTAATTTCTTCTCTTTTCCAAGTTGGTCTACAATTTATTATCTGTTTGTCTTTAATCAAATTACTTATCATCTCTCAAATGAATTGCCTTATCTGTAAAATAGAGGTAATGGTTATCACACATAGTCCTACTTTGGTTGTGAGGATTTGGTGAAATGTGTGTGATGCTCTCAATAAAACGTCTAGAATGGAAGAATATCCAGAACTTAATAATGATAATTGATAATGAGAATGACATTGGTGATGATAATGCTAATAGTGATGGGGAGCAGTATAATCCAGGGGGTTGGGAGCAATGATGAGAGGAGCCATGCTCATGGTACTGCCACAATGATAAGCTTAATATATTTGGCTTGTCAGCAATCATAGATACTGGGGATAAAGGGTCTTGATGAAGTGAGTTGTTGTTTTAAATTATTCAATCAGGGGCACCTGGGTGGTCCAGTTGGTTAAGCGTCTGCCTTCAGCTCAGGTCATGATCCCAGGGTCTTGGGATCGAGGCCTGCAGCAGGCTACCTGCTTCTCCCTCTCCCTCTGCCCCCCACTATGCTTGCTCCCTCTTTCTCTAGTGTTCTCCCTCTCTCTCTCTCAACTAAATAAATAAAATCTTTAAAAATAAATTAATTATTCAATCAAATCTATCAGAGGTAGAAAGCACTTCCTATGTATTCTTTCTTTCAAGACAACTTCCCTGGGTACTTTATAGGAGCCCACTTTATAAACCTTGATCTTTCAGAAGCTTCTCTACTATGTAGCTGTATCGCAAGAATGAGCATAAGGAGTGACAATGACCAGTATAAGCCCAGTGTAAGCCCACGAAACTCTGGCAAGTGAGCAATAAACATGGTACATCTGACAAGGCCCGGAAGCTGTCTTGGGTAAGTGTCCCTGAAAAGCATTGTCTAGACTTACCATCAATCCATTAAACATACTAGTTATTCAACCAGTTTTGAATAAAGCATTAATTCTCATAATTAAGCATAGATTTCTTGATCCTACCTAAAAAGAAATCCTAAAAGATTATTCTCTACTGCATATGTTTATAGCTTAACAATATAAAAATATTTCTTGAGTGTCTACCAGTACTAGAACTGAGGGAGAAATTGGGATTATAAATATAAATATATATACTATACTCATGCACATATGCACACACATACAAGCGCAAATAGAAACATAAAGAAAATTATATAGATAGCTATAGACATAGACATAAATTCACACACAGTTGCTATTCTCAAAGATTCTTATATTAACATGGAAATCAAATATTATTTATAATTATATTTAGTGGCTATTATATTAAATTATAACAAATAAAATTACATTAAATTGTAATAGAACATGAGCAAAAAGGTAGAATAGGGTTCCCATATCTCATTCCCCACAGACACACTGTCTTATCCAATATACAGTTCAAAAGAATTTTATGAAAACTCCAGGAACCAGTTAAGAAATCATAGTACCCTGGACAAACACAAAGCCAATAATAGCTTCATTGAAATGGGCAAGAAAAGTCAATGCATTTTGACCACAAGAACTGTTTGACCAGGCCAGCATTGCTTGGTGCAATCAAGAGAAAATGTTCAATCTGTGGCTTCTTTATTGGGAAGGAAAAAGAAGAGTGGGATTCGTATTCAATGTTCTGGCGTTTTGAGGGTTTGCCCATGGGACTGGTTTCTGTGTCTCCTAATTCAGAGTGTTGATGAGGAATTAACATACTTTCAATGGCGGGGGAGCACTGAGAGCAAAGGAGAGCCCAGTGGCTTATTGCAGAACTAGACACCAGAAGGAGGAAGGTATCACAATCTCCTAAAAGAGAAACCAGCAATCCTCCAAAATTGGAAAATTACATGCACAGGCCCAAGGACAAATGCGGAAAAAAAAAAAAAATTGAAAAGATAGCAGAACCTTTAGCTGGGCTTATTAGTGAAGGTGTTCCCCTGTATGAAGCTAGTGCATTAAAACTGGGAGAGGTAGCTATTTTTTCAAGTATTCAAATGCCAGAAAAAAATAAAAAGGCATATAAAGAAACATGAAAACACAGTTGAATCAAGAAAACAGCATACATTTCTAGAAACCAACCCTAAAGAAACAAAGATCTATGAATTACTTGAAAAAGAATTAAAAATTAACACTTTAGGGCACCTGGATTGCTCAGTGGGTTAAGTGGCTGCTTTGGCTCAAGTCATGATCTCAGGGTCCTGAGATTAAGCCCCACGTCGGGCTCCCTCAGGGGGGAGTCTGCTTCTCCCTCTCCCTCTGCTGCTCCCCCTGCTTGTGCTTTCTCACTCACACTCTCTCTCTCTCAAATAAATAAATAAAATCTTTCAAAGAAAAAGAGAGAACAACAGACATTTCCAGAAACCAACCAAAAGAAACAAAGACGTATGAATTACTTGACAAAGAACTAAAAATAATCATTTTAAAGGAGCTCAGTGAATACAAGAAAATATAGGTAGACAATTAAACACAATAAGGAAAATGATGCATGAACAAACTGAGAATATAAACAAAGAGATAGAAACTACATAAAATAACCAAACAGAAATTCTGGAGCTGAAGAATACAAGTGAATTAAAAATTCACTAGACGGGCTCAATAACAGACTTGATCATGCAGAAGAAAGAATCAGTGAACAAAAAGACAGCTTATTTTAAACTATAGAATCAGAGGAGAAAAAAAAAAGAAAAAAGAGGAATGAAGAAAAGTGAAGAAAGCCTAAGATACTCATGGGATACCATCAAGGGACCAATATCTATATTGTGTGAGTCCCAGAAGGAGAAAAGAAAAAGGGAAGGATGGAGAGTTTATTTGAAGAAGTAATGGCCCCAAACTTTCAAAATATGAGGAGGAAAATGGAAATCCAACTACAGGAAGCAAAACTCTAACTAGGATGATCCCAGAGAAGCCCACACCGAGACACATGATAATCCAACTGATGAATGTCAAAGACAGAGAATCTTGAAAGTGGCAAGAATAAAGCAATTTGTCCTGCACAAGGGAATATACATAAGATTATTAATGGATTTACCACGAGAAATGTTATAGACTACAAGAGAAATAGGATGACATAACCAAAATGCTGAAAAGAAAACCTGCCCATCAAGAATACAATTTCAGCTAAAACACTCTTTCCAAAAGGATGAAGGAATAAAGACTTTTCCAGATAAACAAAAGCAGAAGAATTCACAGTGACTAGTTCTGTTCTATAAGGAATGCTACAATGAGGGACACCTGGGTGGCTCAGTTGGTTAATTGATTTCAGTTCAGGTCATGATCTCAGGGTCATGGGATTGAGCCCCACATTAGGCTCTGCACTCAGTAAGGAGTCTGTTTGTCCTTCTCCCCCTTCCAAAATAAATAAATAAAATCCTTAAAAAGAGAGATAGAGATGCTACAGGGAGTCTTTCAAGTTGAATTGAAAGGACACTAGACAGCAACACAAAAGCATATAAAAATATAAAGCTTTCTTGTAAAGGTTAATATATCAACAAATAGTGAAGTCTGTAATATTGTAATGGTGGTTTATAAATCACTGTTAGTCCTGGTTTAGAATTTAAAAGATAAAAACATCAAAATCACTGTAAGTATAAAACTATGTTAATGGATACAACATATAAAAGATGTAAGTTCTTACAATGATAACATAAAAGGAGGGGGTAGATACAAAGGAGTAGAGTTTTTATATGCAATTGAAGTTGTCATCAATTTAAAATAGACTGTTACAACTACAAGATGCTATATAATCTTTGTGATAACCATAAAGAAAAATACCTACTGAAAATATATAAAAGAAAATGAGAAAGAAAACAAAGCCTGTCACCACAATAAAATCAAAGGAAGGCTACAAGAGGAAAAGAGGGACAAAAACAAGCAAACAAACAAAAAAACCCACATACAAAAGTCAATGAACAAATGAACAAAATGCAATATTGATTCCTTCTTTAACGGTAACTAAAGTAATTACTTTAAATGTAAATGGATTAAAGTCTCCAATCTAAAGACATAGAATGGCTGAATAAATTAAAAAAAAGAAAACAAGATCAATAATGCACTGCCTATAAGAGATACACTTTAGATGTAAGGACACACATAGGCTGAAAGTGAAAGGGTAAAAAAATAACTCATGCAAATAGTAACCAAAAGAGAGAGCAGGAATGGCCATACTTACATGAGAAAAAAAATAAACTTTAAGTCAAAAAACTGTCATAAGGGACAAAGAAGGACATTATATAATGAAAATGGGGTTAATTCACCAGGAATATATAACAATTATGCATGCACCTAACATCAGACCATGCAAACATATAAGGAAAACACTAACAGAATTGAAGGGAGAACAGACAATAGCGTAATAGTAGTTTGAGATTTCAATACTTCACATTCAATAATTGATATAACTAGAGAGGAATGAGACCATTAAGAAAATAGAAGATTCAAGCAACATGATAGACTAGTTGGACGTAACAGACCTTTACAGAATACTCTTCCCAATAACAGAAAACACACATTTTTCTCAAAAGCATAAGTCATCCTATAAAATAGATCACATTAGGCCACAAAAACAAGTTGTAACACATTTCAAGATAGAAATTATACCAAATACCTTTTTCCAACCACAGTGGAATGAAAATAGAAATCAATAGCAAAAGGAAAACTACAAATTCACAAATATGTGGAAATTAAATAACACACTCTTGAACAACCAGTGGGCCAAAAATAAATGAAAAAGTACCTTGAGACAAATGAAAATGAAAATTAAAACACAACAAAACATAACACACCAAAACATATGGAATGTAGCAAAAGTTGCACTAAGAAGAAAGTATATGATGGTAAATGCCTACATTAGAAAAGAAGAAAAATCTCAAATCAACAACTTAACTTTAAATATCAAGTAACTAGAACAGACTAAATAATGTTAGCAGATGGAGGGGGCCTGGGTGGCTCAGTCGGTTAAGCCTCTGCCTTTGGCTCAGGTCATGATCCCAGGGTCTTGGGATCAAGCCCTGCATTGGGCTCCCTGCTCAGCAGGGAGTCTACTTCTCCCTCTCCCTCTGCCCCTCCCCTCTGCTCATTCAAATCAAAACAGTTCTAAACAAAGAAAATTCTAGGACCTGTTGATATCACTGATGAATTCTACCACACATTGAACAAGAATTATCACCAATCCTTCTCAAACATGTTCAAAAAATTGAAGAGGACAGAACACTTCCAAAGTCATTTAATGAAGCTAGTATAGCCTTGATACCAAAACCAGAAAGATACTTAAATAAATAAATAATTAATAAATAAAATAAATCATAAAAAGCTACAAACCTATATTAATGATGAATATTGATGTAAACATCCTCAACAAAATACTAGCAAACCAGATCTAATGGCACATTGAAGAGATTGCACACCATGATCAAGTGAGATTTATTTCTGTAATGTAAGGATGGTTCAACATACAAAAATCAATCAATGTAATATATCACACTAACAATGAAGGAGAAAAACTACATGATCATCTTGACTCAAAAGAAGCATTTGAGGGCGCCTGGGTGGCTCAGTTGGTTAAGCGACTGCCTTCGGCTCAGGTCATGATCCCAGGGTCCTGGGATCGAGTCCCACATCGGGCTCCCGGCTCAGCAGGAAGCCTGCTTCTCCCTCTCCCACTCCCCCTGCTTGTGTTCCTGCTCTCGCTGTCTCTGTCTCTGTCAAATAAATAAATAAAATCTTAAAAAAAAAA
>NC_138371.1:95784768-95800011 GCF_054177405.1 Leptonychotes weddellii | reverse complement strand
GGGCGCCTGGGTGGCTCAGTTGGTTAAGCGACTGCCTTCGGCTCAGGTCATGATCCCAGGGTCCTGGGATCGAGTCCCACATCGGGCTCCCGGCTCAGCAGGAAGCCTGCTTCTCCCTCTCCCACTCCCCCTGCTTGTGTTCCTGCTCTCGCTGTCTCTGTCTCTGTCAAATAAATAAATAAAATCTTAAAAAAAAAAAGAAGCATTTGACATAAATTAACACAATTTCATCATAAAAACACCCTCCAAGGTAGTAATATAAGGAAAATTCTTCAACATAAAGTTCTAGCCAGAGAAATTAGATAAGAAAAAGAAAGGGCATCAAAATAGGAAAGGAAGAAGGAAAATTATCTCTGTAGATGATGTGACCTTATGTGTAGAAAACCCTAAATGTTCCATGATAAAACTGCTAGAACTAATAAATAAATTCAGTAAAATTCTATAACACCAAATCAGCATGCAAAACTCAGTGGTATTTCTATACATCTATTTCATCATTACCATATAGAAATACAACTGATTTAATGATGAAAACTCAAAAAAGAAAATTAAGAAAACAATTTCATATACAATATCATGAAAAAGAATAAAATATTTAGGAATAAAGTTACCCAAGTTGGCCAAAGACTTGTACTCTGGAAATTACAAAATATTGTTGAAACAAATTAAAGAAGAAATAAATAAATAGGAAGATGTCCTGAGTTCACGGATTGGAAAATCTAATATTGTGGAAATGCTCATACTACCCAAAGTGATACACTCAATGCAATCCCTATCAAAATCCTAATGACATTTTTTTCAGAAATAGAAAAAAAATGCTAAATTTTATATGGAATCTCAAAAGACCCTAAACCGTGAAAAAAATTCTTGAAAAAGGAAAGCAAAGCCGGGGGACTTATCTTTCTGATTTCAAATCTTTCTGATTTCAGTTTTTTTTTAAAAGATACAGTAATCAAAACAATATGGTAATGACATGAAGACAGACATATTGACGAAAGGAACAGAGTAGAAACCCCTTAAATCAACCTTTGTGTTTATAAACAAATGATCTTTGACATGGGTGCCAAGAATACGCAATAGGGATAGGATACTATCTTCAAGAAATGATGCTGGGAAAAGTAGATATCCACATTTGAAAGAATGAAGTTCGATGCTTATCTTATATCATATAAGAAAATTAACTCAAAATAGGTTAAAGACCTAAAAGTAAGACCTGAAACTATAAAACTCCTAGAAGAAAACAGGGGGAGGCTTCATAACTTTGGATTGAGCAATGATTTCTTGCATATGACAGTGGAAGCAGAGGCAACCATAGCAAAAAAAAACATAAGTAGGACTATATCACACCTAAAAACTATGCATCAAAAACATAATCAACCGAGTGAAAAGGCAACATTCAGAATGGGAGGTAATATTTGTAAACCTTATTTCCCCAAAGAAGATGTACAAATGTTCAGCATATATATAAAAAGATTTTCAGGATCACTGATTATCAGGGAAATGCAAATCAAAACCACAATGAGATATCACCTCAATCCTATAGCATGGCCACTACCAGAAAAACAGAAAATACCAAATATTAAAAAAAAAGAAAGAAAAAAGAGAATACCAAATATTGGCAAAGATGAAAAAAGATGGAACCTTTGTGCACTGTCGAAAATAATGTAAAATGGTGTAGCCATTATAGAAAGTAATACGGAGTTTCTTCAAAATAATTAAGAATAAAATTACCATAGGATTCAGCAATCCCACTTCTGCGTTATATATCTAAAAAAACTGAAGCAGGATCCTGAAGAGATATTGGCATACTCATGTTAATTGCAGCATTATTCACAAACTCCAAGAGGCAGAGACAACTTAAATATCCATTGATGGATAAATCAGTAAACAAAATGTGGTACAGAGATGCAATATGATGCTCTTCTGCCTTTAAAAAGAAGGAAATAATGTCACATGCTACAATATAGATGAACTCTGAGTACATTACTTTAAAATAAACCAGTCACAAAAAGACGCCTACTGTATGACTTCACCCGCATGAGGTATCTAAGCAGTCAAACTCCTATAGACAGAAAGTAGAAAGTAGGTTGCCAGGGACTGAGGGTAAAGGAAAAGGGAAGTGGTTGTTCAATAGGTATAGAGTTTCAGTTCGGTAAGACGAATAAGTTCTAGGTATCTGTTGTTCAATGGTGTGCAGTGTTTTTAACACTATTGTACTTAAAAATGGTGAAGATGGCAAATTTTATGTTATGTCGTTTTTTACCACAATTAAAACAAAACTATAGATGGTATGGTTAAGCATAGGATGTTGTGAGAGCCTCCAGAAGGGATAGAAATAAAGCCTAACAAGTGTGATATAATGAAACCCAAAAGCAAAGAGTGTGTGTCAGAGTGTGATGTAATTCCTGACTGTACTGAATGCTTCAGAAAGGTCAAGGAAGAGAAGGAAAAGAAAGTACCTGTGGGATTTAGCAGTATAGAGGTCACTGATGCCTTAGCAAGAATGGTTTCACTGAAACAAAGACGGGTTCAAATGGTGACAAGGGTGAGGATTTGCCCATACAATCCAATCATGAATACTCTTAAGAATGAAGAGGCTGCTAAAATTATTAATAATTATATATCTTAAAAATATTTATTTAGCATATCACACATTGATTTTATTGTACTCATGCATCACTAAAACTCATCATTCAGCTGTTTCTGACCTGGGAATAAGGATATGGATGCAGGTTCTCTGGAAATCAAAATTTTCAGTCTTCAGGAAGGGAAAGAGTTGTTAAGAGCCTTAGATCCTGCTCATTTTTTGTCACTTCAGACGCAAAGACCTTCAGAACATTTAAAATAAATGAATGTTTTCCCCTCTAATCTTCCCAGGCTGCAATGCCCTTATTTGGAGGTGGACTGGGACCAGACAAGGGGTGATTAGAAATTCAGGGTACATTGGAGAGAGAGAGCAGGGTGATGAGGGGTGAGAGAAGTAGCTACTGGAGCAGCTGGGTTAAGTTGCATCTCTCATTTCCAGGAGCCACTGAAGTGACGAGCCCAAAGGCCTTGAATAACCACGAGATAGTTTCTCCTGATGATCCAGGCCTGGAACAGTCTTTCCTTCAGGTTACAGGCCTGTGGACTGGCCTCAGCAAGGACCAGGAAGAGGTAAAATGTGCAGCAGCCCAGAGAGTAAGAGGTTTGGCCAGTTGGGTTGGGGTGGAATTCCTCAGTTGTTCCCTTCTGCTTCCCCCAGAGGAGTAATGATTAATGCACTTGGCCTTGGGGCTTCCTTAGGAAAGCCCTGGACTCATTCTGCTCTCCCAGATTGCACCTCCCATTAAAGTGTGGTCTATCCATTGTACGTGTTTTCACCACTGTCAGGCACTTCCATTAGAAGCTGGAAATGTGAAGGTGTTGAAATAGGGCTCCAAGAACGATATTTTATGATATGAACAAATTAACCATTAGAATAGAAAAGAGCAGATGAAGAAATATAGAATATCCCTCAAAAAAGGATATGAAGTCTTCTCACAATAATTGACTTATTTGATGTAATTCCAATCTCAATCACAATGGCATTTCTCTGAAGCATGGTAAAATATCTCTAAAGTAAAGAGGAAATATAAATAGATAAACTAGCACAGAAATTGTTAAACAATGCAACCCATAGGACTCTAGCACTATTTTATATATTAAAACTTATTATATAGCCACAAGTTGATATTCTTACAGATTTCTGACACTATTTCTTTGTCCTTGGTCGCATGCTCCTTCTGCCAAATTTTGGGCTTTTTATTTTTTTATTTTTCATTTTTTTAAAAGATTTTATTTTTAAGTAATCTCTACACCCAACATGTGGCTTGAACCCACAACCCCGAGATCAAGAGTCACACGCTGTACCGGGGCTTTTTATTTTTTAATGTCACAAAAGAACACGTTGCTAATGGCTAAATAACTGCCTTATCTAACCCTTGCTTCAAAAATTCAGAGAAGTGAGAGATGTCACTTCAAGGTAAATCAATCAGAAACGGTTCACTGAAAAAGTAGAAATTAAGCTGGGTCTTCCATGGTCCAAGTTTCAAAATGAGAAGAAAACAATGATCTCTCTCATGCAAGAAATAAAGGTGGAAAATACTTCATCAAAAGACCTGAATTAACCCAAACTTAAATTAAAAAAAAACTGAATAGGTCCTGTGAGTAATCTTTCATGAACTTAAAATATCTTCACAGAGGATATACTATGTGTAAAATATGATACAAGCTACGGAATTTTACAGGAAAAAGAGAAAAATGGGAAAATGACCATGGAAATAGTCCACAGAAAAACTGAAAGGGCCTAGACTTAGTATGGTAAAGCCATCTCCCTTCATATGAAAAAGTAGAGAAAGAAATTCGTAAATCCCATTGTCATCTGCGAAGTTCCAAATGATAAGAAACTTAAGTCACTGGGAAAAAAAAAAAAACACTTTGAGATTGTGGTGTATTTACAGAATACAAATAGAAACACCAATATGTCAGATGAGTCTGCAAATGTGTGAATAATTCTTTTTCTCATTATCACAAAATCTGCTTCTCCACATTCTATACTTCCTCTGCTGGACATACATCGTATATCTTCTTAATTGGGAACACTCTTCCCATGTTTGGAAAATTTCCTATAGCGTGATTTGTCCTTTCCATCACCCAATAGTGGAAGCCATACTTTTCCTTTCACCAAAGTCTTTTCCTGTAGGTCTGAGACACATGAATTAAGCTACAGCACTTGTCTACACCTGTGTTAGATTTTATTTGGAAGAAAGCAATTTGAGGAAGTACGTATCACCTGGAACTCATCTTTTGACAGGTGTGGTGGTGGGTGAAGGTGAATGGTTTTGGGGTGACCGCAGTTGGAGGGCTTCGGGGGCAAGTGCCAGCACATTCCAAGTGGGTTATCATGCTAACTGACAGCATAGGCGATGCCTTTGACTCAAGAATGACATGGTGGTAACTGAGTGCTATTCCTCATGGCCAAGATTCAGAACTTAACCCTCTGACCCTCCTAAAGATTCTGAAATCTATTGGATATCCCTTAATATTTTTTTTTTTAGATTTTATTTATTTATTTGACAGAGAGAGAATGAGAGAGCACAAGCTGGGGGAGGTGCAGAGGGAGAGGGAGAAGCTGACTCCCCGCTGAGCAGGGAGTCCAATGCGGGGCTCGATTCCAAGACCCTGGGATCAGGACCTGAGCCGAAAGCAGCCACTTAGCCAACTGAGCCACCCGGGCGCCCCCCTTAATAATTTTTTTTTCACTTAAACTTCTGTGTCTTGTAACTACAGTATCTGACAGATGTTCCAAAAGAGAACTATACATGGCCCATGATCAATTCCTACTGCAAGAACTAGGGCATAGTCAGGGCTTCCATAATAGCAATCATTTTATGTATAAGACCAAAATCTTCAGCATCCTAATGTCACAACTCAGAGACAGGAATACTGGCCCCTTACTGAATACTGCAAACTCTGCATTAAAAAGTCTGCATTTAAAAAATAGGGAGTGGGAATAGTTTGGAGTCATGTAACCCTGGGTTTGAATTCCACTTTTAACATTTAAGAGAGGCACATTTTGGGGTCTTTGGGCAAGTTACTTATCTCCTGGGCCTGAATTTCCTTCTCCAAAAAATGGGACAACACAACCTTAGAGATGTTGCAAGCATTAGGGGATATTTATATGTCTAATACAGTGCTTAACTCAAAATAAATCCTTAGTAAATGTACACATTATAAATTCATGGGTAAAGCTGCACCTCAGTCCAAGGGAAATTTCTGACTGAGCTCCTAAGTGTAGACTGCATTTCTTGGATAGTAGTGAACTTCTTTTATTGGCAGTATTTAAATATAGCAAGGGAATTCATCTGAAAAATATTTTATAGAAGGGATGGGAACATCAGATTTAGATTGGTTCAGATGATGTCAAGGGCCCTCATAACACTTGGATTTTATTTATAATACCAAGATATAAATAAAACTTAAGATAGTTGGTCTATTCTAATCAGGTGTTTCCTATGAGAACAAAGTGCAGATTTTATCTACCTGGATAACAGAGCAGAAAAAATGATGTATTCATCTTTTTTCTCTGGATTCCTTCAACAGCAAATATTACCACTACTATGCTCCCTAAAATCTTGGCAGCTAGAAAAGTCAGAGCTTAGACTGTCCTCAGATTCATGTCCTATGGGAGATAGTCTGACATGACCTCATCTTCAAGGTTACAGGCTTCTAGCTAATGCTACAACTTGATGAAGCCTGATCTTCATGAAACAAAGCTATATAGTTCTCTTAAACCCCACGTATGTCATTCATAAGACTGACCTGTTGTAGAGAAGATAAATCTATCCTGGGAGATGGTTATATCCTCGACAAAAGAGGGTTCAGAATGTAAACATATTTTTTTGATGTGTTAAGGGAATTGATAATGACAGAAGCAAAGTATCACTGAGCTATGTGAGCTGATCATAGTACAGTGGAAAGAAGCATAGAATTTATGGTTTAGAAACCTGAGTTTATTTCTTTTCTGTTAAAAGATAATTTTCCAAAAAAGGGAAAGGTAAAAATCATAATTCTTATGCATGTACAAGAATGAACATGTGTTAAGTATTCTATTTTACTCACTAGGGAAAAAACTGGAAAGACGTTAAGACAATTCGAAGGAGACCCCAAAGAACAAATATGTTTGTAGATAAAGAATATTAAAATGAATGTGCAAATGAAAGGCAAACCTGGCATTTTTCACAGACAAGGGTGAAATTGAATTTCCACTGGACAGAATTTGCATGTCTATAGACAAGAATTACTTGCATTGTTATCTGTTATCTACAACCCGATAACCTGGAAATTATCCTCTAGACGCTGTATAGTTTTCCACTGAAGCACAAAATTTTCCCTCCACTTCTTGTGTCCCGATTAGCTGTAAGATCCTTGACGCGTCCTTTAGCATTTGATGAACTTCAGTTTTTGTTTCCTGAGTAAAACTCCACCTTGAAGGGTTATTATGAGAATCTAATGAAATACTGTGTAGAACACACCCAGCACACTACCACTTTCCCCTCCAAAACTTTTCGTTATTTCATGGTAAGCCCTTCGGCATTGTCAATTGTCTACAATGCTTGACAAACTCTGATAAAGTAGAGGAGAATGAACGTTGCTGTTTGGAATATATTAAGAACTACTGATACATGTCGCAACGTGTTCATGACATGAGTCACCAGAGCATTATGCTGAGTGAAAGGAGCCAGACACAATGTCAATCCATTTATATGAGACTCTAGAACAGGCAAATCTGCAGGGAGAGAAACAAGTGAGTGGTCATCAGAGACCAGGAATTAGGGAGAAGGAACTTCATGAAAATGGGAGTGGAGGGTGTGGGGGCTTATGAAAATTCTCTGTATCATGTTTGTGGTGATATGTATTTGTTAAAACTCACTGAACTGTGCATTTACAATTTGTGAATTTTATTGTATGCAAATTAGACCTGAACAGAACTGAGTTTTTAAAAAGTACATGTGATTTGGACCGGTCTCCTTGAGCCAGGTGAAAATACATCTCCTAAGAGTTGCTTTTCTCATTTTGTCCGCATAAAACTAAGTGTATGTCAAGATCTTGTTTCATGGGGTGATCAGTTTACCACCAAATGCCCTATCAACTTTATTAAATTGTATGTGATCGTGGACAGCAAACTCGAGGCCTGATTCTTCCAATGGGAAAAGCGAAAAAGTAAAATTCTATCATCATTTGGGACTCTGACTCTCCACTGTCAATAAGCATATTGACAGAGCTCAAGAATCATATATATTCTCCTTTGTAAAGGTGGCTACTTTGTCAATAAAGTAAAAATATATCCACGTGGGTGAGTTCCTGTTGAGTAAGTGTTGAGCATGCATGCGTGCATGTTTGATTATTATTTCGATATTGCCGTGTTTCATGTTGCTTTTCAGAATATTTATATTCTCATGGATGCTACTAAAATGAATGGAGTTTATGTCATGAGTATAAAAACAAGGGAGTAGCCCTAGCTGATGTGACGGCGCTGCATTTACATTGAAAGGCTCTTTCTGCAGAGCCTCCCTTGCCTTGTGAGAGCCAGGCATTCCCCTCGTTGGTTATTAGCAGCGACTATCTTTGGCTTGATCCCAGGTGCAGAAAACAGATGACTCGGGCTGACAACATTTCCATTTCCTTGGTAAGGATCACTTATGAAGGGCCTTTAATCATTTATGAGGACGTTTCACTTGCTGTTTGCTGCAAACAGTTTGACTCTGCTGGGTTTGACAGCTTTCTGCTGTTCTGCAAACAGCTGCAATCATAGTCTTGACAATGTCATTTACAAATGAGGCGCGGGCGGTAGGAACGAAGCAACCGATACACTCTAAGTAATATGATAATGGAATGGCAAGCTGTATGGAAAACAAGATCGAAATAAGATTGTAGCACCCTGTAGGGGAGGTAAATTCCTAGACAGAGAAAAGGATTGCTAAAATGCATCACTTTTTAGTCATGTAAACACCGTGCTCTCCAAGTTTTCTGACATGGTGTCTCTGGGACGCGTGGGGGTACTTCACCTCTTCCTATGACTGCTGCAGCCCATTCCCACTGCCCACTATAAATCTGCCCATTATATTGTTTCTACAACCAGATTTTGAGATTCCTGAAAGTGAGACTTTCTCTTATATCTGTTTCTATTTCTATTTCTATTTCTATGTCTAGGATAGTGTTTTATACTTATCATATGATCAGTTCATCTCTGATTACATGGTCACTATCCATTCTTTCTTTAGATCAATAAGCTCTAAATATATATATATACACACACACACATATAAACAAATTTCTTCAAAGGGATACATATATATACATATATGGGTGTATGTATGTCTGTGTGTGTTATTTATGGCTTTGGAACATAAATACATTACAGGATGGTTTTGAAGTGTGGGATTTGATGTACATAATCTCTTTTGCTTAACATAGTGAATTTGAAAGAAATGCATAAATTATTTGGAATCATCTGGTCTGAAGGATTGATCATCACCATTGAGATAGGTCATATGGGTGAAAAACTGATGCTTTATTTAGCATTCCTTCATTTTGAATTTTTTTTTAAGAAATAGACTTTTTTTATTTTAGAGCAGTTTTAAGTTCCCAGCAAAATTAGGAGGAACTATAAGGTTACTCATATACTTCCTGCCTCCATATAAATACAATTTACCCCACTATCAACATCCTGTGCCAGAGAGGTATATTTTCTATGATCAATGAACCTACACTGACACATCCCCAAATCCACGGCTTACTTTAGCGATTACTCTTCATAGCACATTCTATGGGTTTTGAGAAATGTATAATGGCATGTATCCACCACTGTAGTATCATCGGAATAATTTCAATGCCCTAAAAATCCTTTGTGTTCTGCCTATTCATCCCTCCCTCACCATCAACACTGGCAACCACTGATCCTCTGTCTCCATGATTTTGTCATTTTCAGAATCATTAGCTGGAATCATACAGTAAGTAGCCTTATCAGATTGGCTTCTTTCACTTAGTAGTATGTATTTAAGTTTCCTCTACGTCATTTCATAGCTTGGTAACTTATTTCTTTGGGCACGGAGTAATATTCCATTGTCTGGATGTACCACAGTTTATCCATTTGCCTACTAAGGATATCTTGGTTGCTTCCAAGTTTTGACAATCAACAATATGGCTTCAGTAAGCACCCACATGTAGGTTTTTGTGTGGACATAAATTTTCAATTCCTTTGGGTAAATACCAAGGAGTAGAATTACTGGGTCATATGGTAAACACCAGGCATTTTTAGTATGACAGCCATGTTATATTTTTCTTGTGTTTTTGTGTTTTCTATTTCATACAATGAACTTTAATGCTGAAGTATGTAAATCCAGTGTTTGATAAAATTGGATTAAAAAAATCAGTTTTGGGCGCCTGGGTGGCTCAGTCAGTTAAGCATCTGCCTTTGGCTCAGGTCATGATCCCAGGGTCCTGGGATCAAGTCCTGCATCGGGCTTCTTGTTCAGCAGGGAGTCTGCCCCTTCCCCTGCTCGTGCTCGCTCTCTCTCTCAAAAATAAATAATAAAATCTTAAAAAAAATTTAAAAATCACTTATACTTTTTTCTGAAAATGCATTTCTAATATCTGTTTTAAATTGTATTAATACCTTTTGACTTTCTTATCCCAAATAAATACATCTAAAAAAAAAAAAACTCTTATGATGGACTCTGAAAAACAAACTGAGGGTTCTAGAGGGGAGAGAGGTGGGAGGATGGGTTAGCCTGGTGATGGGTATTAAAGAGGGCATGTTCTGCATGGAGCACTGGGTGTTATACACAAACAATGAATCATGGAACACTACATCAAAAACTAATGATGTAATGTATGGTGATTAACATAAAAATAAAAAATTTAAAAAAGAAAATATAAATTGGATAGAAAAAAACACTCTTTAAAGTGATTTATTACAAGAGCATATAGAATAACTGAAGATAGAAAACAATATCAAAAAAGCATAACAATTTAATAAATGATGTAATATGTCTATACATAATACATTTAAACACATTGAAAATTACCACATTGTGGTGCTATTTTAGTAACTGTATAAAACATTCTGGAGTTCAATATTTTGTACCAAAGACTCTTATGATTTCATCTTAATATTCTATCATTATGTATTTCTATTTTGTGAAATACTTCTTAACAGCACCATTTGCTGAGTGTTTAATTTATGTTAGGTAGTGATCCAAGAATTCTAATACATTACCTTATTGACTGCTCATAACTCTGAGGTGAATACATTATCTCCATTTTACAGAAGAAAAGACTGAGGCACTTTGGACATTAAATAACTTGCCCAATGCTATACATTTATTAGGCGGTGGACCTGGAAATTGAACTCAGACCATTAGGATCCTTTACCCTTGACCCTACTTCTATACTAAATATATTCTCATTGCCTTATAAGTACATGTTAGATGCTGCCCTAATGATGTTTAAATGAGATGGAGTCACAGTAAAAAATAAATATTGGCCTTAATTACAAAAGTGTGGAAAACATCTAAAACACCACAGTCAGTGAAAAACAAAATGGTCCTAAATGCCATATGTTTTGTGTCCATATAACCACTGGTATGAACGAGAATTAAAACTAGATTATGTGCAAAAAGGAAAACTGCTTTCTTAGAATTGTGACAAAAAGGGCCTTTTTCTTTTTTCAAATTGATATTTAAGCTGTTTTATCATCTGTTCAATAGAAAGTAACATTGGATCTCTCAGACCTAATTAACAGGAATTTTTGACAAAAAATACACATTGATGCCCTTGAATTTCTAAAGAGATGTTTTTCTGACTTCCACTTAAGTATGAAAGGTATTCTCACATGTCTGGAGAGTGCATTATTTTCACTTTTATAAATTTTCTACTTCCAATTTTTTAGATTCTTCAACTCAGATCAATTTGTAGACTAGGATCAAGGGCAGAGGTGGATCTCTCTTGCTCCTCATGCCATTCCCGGGAATATAGAACCCAACACATAGTAGAATTTTCATAAATATCATAGAGGTGCTTTATTAATTACAGAGGAATGAAATCTTTTCTCCAAATAATACTCTCCTGACACTGAAGTGAAATACCCAAGGTCATGTAGAATGATTTTTAGTAAGAGAGCTGACTCTAGATCCCAGATTGTGTGATCCCAGCTCTGGCTGAGTACAGTGGGGAGAACAGGCACTCTGGAGTCAACCACACTTTGGCAAGACTCCTCACCCCTTTCAACCCTGGACACTCCCAACTCTCAAATGAGACAAATGCCCTAACTCACTGAGCAGCAGTAAATGAAAGGATGCAGAGGTAGTCCCTAGTAGAGTACCTGGAAAAATACATCTTTTTTCTTCCATTACTGCATGACCCACATCTCCACACAACCTCATTAGAGGTAGAGATTTTTCTGAGTTAGGTCAGGAAATGAAATAAAAGGTTTTTAAGTGAAGGCATATTTGAAATGAAAGAAGACACAGGGAATGAGTGCTGTGCCAACTCATAATGGAAAAGACAGAGGTTTTCTAAACACAGCTCCTGACTTCCAGCAAAAAAAAAAAAAAAAGTGTTCTGCCCTTTGCAACAGGGTGTTCTTCTCTATCCACAGGTTTGGACAGATTTCTCCACCTTACAAATGTGCCAACTGCCTTAGGCAAATTTCTCCACTTAAGCAGGACATTCATTGATAGAACTTCAGAAAATAATAAAGCCATCGTTCATGAGAATGTTGGGCTATTCACTAACTAACTCTGAAGTGCTTTGAAAATATTAAGCACAGAATAAATGTTAAGAAATATTAATTATAAGGACACTGGTTGTCATTGGAGTCAGCTTTTAAATCTAGAAGGAAAAGATCATGATTATAAACTATTATCATCCAGTAAGTTCATTTAAATCCTCCATTGTCAGAATCTGTGGTGAGGTCTGTAATAAGAGCAGAGGATAGTAAAAGTAAAAACTGAAGGACTCAGAAAAGTTGAGGGAATGAATCTTCCCTGCTATGTGCCACAGATAGAAAGCTGTGAATTGAGGTGGGGAGTCGTGCAGATGTGGTCTTAAGCTAGGACCCTGTTCACCCAGTCATTCACTTGCTTTTATTTAAGAGATAAGAGCTATGTCTCAGGCACCATGTTACCTGCTGGGCACATGATAATCAATAAAGTAGATCCACTCAGTGCCTTCCCAAAGCTCATGTGATTAGATGGAGCTGTTGGCTCTAACTTTGCTTCATTGGTCTTCAATTTCTCCCGTGTCTAATGGAGACAATTTCTTTTCTCTACCCATTTCACAGAGATGATATTGGATAAATAGAGGTAACAAATATAAGAAATGCTCGAAAAATAATAAAAAATAAAAATAAAAAATCATATGGTAATTTTTCCATGGAAAAAAAGCATGGGCATAGATATTTGAGACTGGAATTCTTTCTTGGCCCTGGACCTAGTCCAAGAAGCTAATAAATGTGAGTTTTTTGTTTGTTTTTTGGTTTTTTTTTTTAAGATTTTTATTTATTTATTTAATTGACACAGAGAGAGAGAAACAGCGAGAGAGGGAACACAAGCAGGGGGAGTGGGGGAGGGAGAAACAGGCTCCCCGCTGAGCAGGGAGCCTGATGCAGGGCTCAATCCCAGGACCCTGGGACCATGACCTGAGCTGAAGGCAGTCACTTAACCAACTGAGCCACCCAGGCGCCCCAATAAATGTGAGTTTTGATATTCTCTCTCTTCTATTCTTTGTTTTGTATTTTGTTTAAAAAAGGTTATAACTTTTTTTCTTCATTCTCCAAAAATAAAACTCAATGCAGGTCCGGATCTTAAAATAAATTAGGGAAGGGATCAGAACTCCAAATAAACATAAAAGCAAGCAAACCAGTAACTAACTGGGTTCAATTAAGGAAAGGACTCATTAATATCTGATCAAATCATGTATGTATATATTTTTTGCTTTGATTTGGGTTCCAGAAAACCATGAGCCTTTAGAGAGGCAAAGGTGTATAAAGAAACCTCAGAAAAGCTAACTTGTATTTGGTAATAACAGAACTATAAGGAATTACTAAAGAAATGTTTGGAATACATCACCCAATGGGTTTATTATTAAGAAAAATAATCACAGTGTCCCTCAACTTTGACCATGGAATTTCCTCAAGAAAAGTCAGCATTCTTGAGGATACTACATGTAACAATCTGATAGTATTACACAGAGGAAATGTCTTATGATTTGTACTCCACTAAGGGACTGTTTAAAAATTCTCTGACATCAAATATGGTATTACATGTAATATATCCTTCTTATGTCACAAGCAAAATTTTGAGGCCCCAAAGTAAACTATTTGACATATTTCCTATTCCACCCTTAAGACTACCTCTGTGTTGATATTACGTTCTGCCAGAAATGCTTAAATTCAAAATAGCTATTTATACATGCAATATATACATAAATAGCTAACATGGCAACAGTGATAATCCCACATTAGCTTCCAATTAGATTGATTTACATTTCAATTTTAGGAGGAAATGGCAAGCAGTTGGGAACTGCAATCCACACAAATAGAAATGGAAAGGATACCACATAAAACCATAATTACATGACTTAAGAAATATCTTTTCCCTGCATTCAAGGAAATTATGGGATGTTGCAGGTGATTATCAGTTCATGATCTGAACCTGCAATCTGTTCCTTTGTGTTTTCTTATTCTCCAGGCAGCATGGAATTTAGGCAAAGGGAAGGGTAGCAGAGGAAGAATTGCTGAGTTATCAAAACAGCAAAGTGGTAGATATTCAGAGACTACAAAATTAAAAAGTATTAAACATTCATTTGATTATTGCCTCTAACTTTCCCTCGTTAGCAATAAATGCAATAAAATTGTACCTGAAAGTATTTAAAACAACTAAAGTAATGTAGATTACCCTTGGTTTCTTTTTAAAACAAAGTGCACACACACACACACACACACACACCAGCCCTACAAGAAATATTGAAAGGGGTTCTCTAAGCAAAGAGAGAGCCTTAAAGTAACATAGACCAGAAGGGGACGCAGACAATACGCAATAACAGTAACCTTACAGGCAATACAATGGCACTAAATTCATATTTCAATAGTTACCTTGAATGTAAATGGGCTAAATGCCCCAATCAAAAGACACAGGGTCTCAGATTGGATAAAAAGACAAGACCCATCAATATGCTGTCTGTTAGAGACTCATTTTTAGATCCAAAGACACCTCCAGATTGAAAGTGAGGGGGTGGAAAACCATTTACCATGCTAATGGACACCAAAAGAAAGCTGGGGTGGCAATCCTTATAGCAGACAAATTAGATTTTAAACCAAAGACTATAATAAGAGATGCGGAAAGACACTATATCCTACGTAAGGGGTCTATCCAACAACAATTGTAAATATCTATGCCCTAACATGGGAGCAGCCAATTATATAAGCCAATTAATAACCAAAGCAAAGAAACACATTGACAACAATACAATAATAGTGGGGGACTTTAACATCCCCCTCAATGAAATGGACAGATCGTCTAAGCAAAAGATCAACAAGGAAATAAAGACCTTAAATGACACACTGGACCAAATGGACTTCACAGACATATTCAGAACATTCCACCCCAAAGCAACAGAATACACATTCTTCTCTAGTGCCCATGGAACATTCTCCAGAAT
>NC_138371.1:95764643-95784268 GCF_054177405.1 Leptonychotes weddellii | reverse complement strand
TAATCTCAGGAAACAAACTGAGGTTTGCTGGAGTGGTGGGGGATGGGAGGGATGGGGTGACTGGGTGATGGACATTGGGGAGGGTATGTGCTATGGTGAGTGCTGTGAATTGTGTAAGACTGTTGAATAACAGACCTGTACCTCTGAAACAAATAATACATTATATGTTAAAAAAGAAGATAGCAAGAAGGGAAAAATGAAGGGGGGGAAATTGGAGGGGAGATGAACCATGAGAGACTATGGACTCTGAGAAACAAACTGAGGGTTCTAGAGGGGAGGGGGTAAGTGGATGGATTAGCCTGGTGATGGGTATTAAAGAGGGCACGTACTGCATGGAGCACTGGGTGTTATATGCAAACAACGAATCATGGAACACTACATAAAAAACTAATGATGTAATGTATGGTGATTAACATAACATAATAAAAAAATGTAGCATATAAGGAAATCTATCATTTATTCAGCATATGCAGCATAAGAATTGTATATTTTTAGGACAGGCTAGAAGATGAGAACAATATAGTTCAGCATTTTGGTGGTTTAATCAAGCAGATGGCTTTTTCTTACTCAAATCTTCCAAGGCATGTGGTATTCTTTTTGGTCGCAGTGAGGGTTTCTTCATATGTTCATTCAGAGATCCAGACTGGCAGGATCACCCTTTGCATCACCAGAAGCCCAGGGAAGGAAAGAACACCACCAAAGAATGCATGTGGGTGCTATGAATGGCTGCTATTCTTTCAATTATAGAATGGGTACACATCTTTGCAGCTCACATTCCACTGGAAAGAACTTATACTAGCAGTGACATTCCACTGGAAGGAAGACTAGGGAATGAATCTGACCAGCTCTGTCACAGACTAGAAGACAAAAAGCTAAGAACCAGTGGAATAATATTGCCCTTCATTTAAAAATAAATAAAAATAAAAAGACTTCATGCTGAGTCATGCTGAGTCCATTGAGTATAAAACATAATGAATACAAACTAAAAGATGCATATTTAAGTGAAATTTTAAAACATATTGAGATATTTCATGTTAAAAATAATAAAACATTGTCTATGAATTTCTGTAGGAAAATGTTTTGAATCTAGGATTCTGTGCCAATGCAAAATTGGATTTGTATGGAAGAATAAACTAACAGCATTTTGGTAGGGCAAGAACTTAGAAACACTATTATTTATATACACTTTATGGATTAATTACTAATAAGTATAGTCCAGAAAAGTGAAAAAATCAGTATAAAAGGATAAAAGAAACTGGCAAACAAGTTTTAAAAAGCAAAAGAATATTATACGAAAAAATATGAAGTTGTGCATTAATGTGGGATTTGATGAAGATGAAGATTATCTGACTTAAGGTAAACTTCTTATTGGAGAATTGCACATAAAGTATATATTTAATATTAAAAGTGGAATTCTCTGTTAGTGTAAAATGTTATATAAATTCTGTTAGATATTAACAAAATAGGAAAGGTAAAATAGATTTTCAGAAAATAAGGGATGGTAAAGAAGATAAGAGATCTGTTGGACACATGCACCAAATAAAAAGAAGGAGGTTAAGAACAAAATCTTAGGATACACCATCATTCAGAAGGAAGGTCTCTGATGAAGGAGATAGACTAATGGAACTAAGTCAGAGAGCTCATCTAAGTCTTAATAAACCTATTATAGGGAGAAATAAAGCTATGTAACTCTGTAGTGTTGTAGGGAGGGGAGTTAAGGAAATTTGAAAGTACAGATGAAATTTTCTTTTATTAAAAGTAAGCTAAGGGGCTCCTGGGTAGCTCAGTTGATTAAGCATCTACCTTCAGCTCAGGTCATGATCTCAGGGTCCTGGGATCAAGCCCCGTATCTCCCTGTTCAGCGGGGTGTCTGCTTCTTCCTCTGCCTCTCCCCCTGCTCCCTGCTCATGCTCACCCTCTTTCTCACGTGAATAAATAAAATCTTTAAAAAAAAGAAATATAAATAAATAAAAGTAAGCTAAGGATTAAAAAAATAAGACATAAATGGAATTTAGCACAGTATCTGGCATATATTAACAGTAAATACTCAATAGATGGTACATATTTTTTAGGAAATGGTTCTTTATAATTTATTTTTAATTTTTTAATTGTAATATAGTTGACATATAGCACTGTATCAGCTTTAGGTGCAAAGCATAATAATTTGATATATGTATGTATTGTGAGATGATCATCACAATAAATTAATCTCTATCACCACACATAGCTACAAATTTCTTTTTCTTGTGATGAGAACATCTAAGATCTACTCTCTTAGCAAATTTCAAATATGGAATACAGCATTGTTAACTACAGTCACCATGCTGTAAATTACATCCCTAGGACTTATTTTGGTGCACCCTACCCTCCATTTCTGGGAACCATCAATCTGTTCTCTACATGTATGAGTTCAATTTTTTTTGATTACACATATAAGTGATATCATATAGTAATTATCTTTGTCTGACTTATTTCACTGAGCATAATGTCCTCAAGCTCCATCCATATTGTTGAAAATGGCAGGAATTTCTTCTTTCTTATGGCTGATTACCATAAAATATTCCACTGTGTGTGTATGCATGTGAGTGTGTGTGCATGTGTGTATGTGTCACATTTTCTTTATGCATTTATCCATCAAAGGACACTTAGTGTAAATAATGTTGCAATGAACATGGAAGTGCATATTTTTTTGAATTAGTGTTTTTATTTTCTTCCAATAAATACCCAGAAATGGAATTGTTGGATCATATGGTAGTTCTATTGGTAATTTTTTTAAAAGATTTTATTTATTTATTTGACAGAGAGAGACAGCAAGAGAGGGAACACAAGCAGGGGGAGGGGGAGAGGGAGAAGCAGGCCTCCCACAGAGCAGGGAGCCTGATGCAGGGCTCGATCCCAGGACCCTGGGATCATGACCTGAGCCGAAGGCAGACACTTAAAGACTGAGCCACCCAGGAGCCCCCTATTTGTAATTTTTTGAGGAACCTCCATATTGTGTCCCACAGTGGCTACATCAATTCATTTCCCTACCAACAGTGCACAAAGTGTTCCCCTTTCTCCACATCCTCGCCAAAACAGATTATTTCCTGTCTTTATGATAATGGCCATTCCAGCAGGTGTGAAGTAGTATTTTATTGTGGTTTTGATTTGAATTTCCTGATGATTTGTGATGTTAAGCACCTTCTCATGTATCTGTTAGCCATTTATATGTCTTTGCAGAAATGTCTATTTTGATCTTCTATCCATTTTTAATGAGTATTTTTTTTCTATTGAGTTTTGTGAGTTCTTATATATTTTAGGTATTAACTCCTTATCAAATATATGATTTGCAAATATTTTCTCTATTCCATAGGTTGACTTTTCCTTCTGTTGATTTCCTTTGATTTGCTCTCTCTCTGACCCTGCTCCCCCTCACATAGAAAAATAAATAAATAAATAAATAAATAAATAAATAAATAGCCCCTTGTTAATTTTTGCTTTTTTTGCCTAATGCTTTTGTGTCAAATCCAAAAAATCATTGCCAAAACTGATGTCAAGGAGTTTATCCTCTATGATGCTTTGTACATCAAAAGAAATCATCAACAGAATGAAGAGTCAACTAAAAAGCTTTTTGTTTAAATAGTGGGGTACATGGGTGGCACAGTTGGTTAAGCATCTGACTTTTGGTTTTGGCTCAAGTCATGATCTCAGGGTGGTGATCTCAGGGTTGTGGGATCGAGCCCTGTTCAGGCTCTGTGCTCAACACAGAGTCTGCTTGAGATTCTCTCTCCCTCTGCCCCTGCCTCCTCCCAAATAAATAAATAAATCTTTAAATAGCCCCTTGTTAATTTTTGCTCTTTTGTGTAATGCTTTTATGTCAAATTCAAAAATTCATTGCCAAACTGACATCAGGGAGTTTACCCCTTATGTTGCCTTCTAGGAGTTTTATGATTTCCAGTCTTTTGTTCAAGTCTTTAGCCCATTTAGAGTTGGTTTAGTGTGTGGTGTAAGACAGAGGTCCAGTTTCATTCTTTTACATGTGACTATCCAGTTTTCCCAGAACCACTTGTCGGAAGAGACTATTCTTTCCTCATTGTACATGCTTAGTTCCATGCATACATAAGCCTATTCTATTTTGTTCCATTGATCAATGTGTCTGTTTTTCTGCCAATATCATACTGTTTTGATTACTATAGCTTTGTAGTATAGTTTGAAATTAGGAAATATGATGTCTCTAGCTTTGTTCTTTCTCAAGATCACTTTGGGTATTCAGGAACTTTTGTGATTCCATAAAAATTTCAGGGTTGTTTTTCTATTTTTATGCAAAATGCCATTGGAATTTTGATAAGGATTGCATTGAATCTGTAGATGGCTTTGGCTAGTATGGACATTTTAACAATTCATTTTTCCATTTCATTCTTCCAATCCATAAGTATGTGATATATTTTCATTTATTTTTGTCTTCCTCAATTTCTTTCATCACTGTCTTGTAGCTTTCAGGGTACAGGTCTTTCACCTCTTTGGTTAAATTTATTCCTGGATATTCTTTCTGATGCAATTATAAAATGGGATTGTTTTCTTAATCTCTCTTTCTGAGAGTCTGTTATTGGTGCATAGAAATGCAACAAAATTCTGTGTATTATTTTTATATCCTGCAACCTTTCAGAATTCATCTATTAGTTCCAACAGTTTTTTGGTGGAGTTGTTAAGGTTTGTCTATACATAATATCATGTAAATTGCAAATAGTGTCAGTTTTACTTCTTCCTTTCTGATTTGGATGCTTCTTTTTTCTTACTTCATTGCTCTGGCTAGGTCTTCCAGTATTATGTTGAATAAAAGTGGTAAGAGTATGATTCCTGTCTTGTTCCTGATCTTAGAGAAAAAAATAAATTTAGTTTTTCACATTTGAGTATGATGTTAGCTGTGGGCTTGTTATATGTGGCCTTTATTATCTCAAGGTACATTCTCTCTGTATCCAGTTTATTGAGAGGGTATTTTTTTTTAATCATGAAAGGATGTTAGATTTTGTTACTGTGACATATATTTACTCATTTGCATATCTTTGCATCCCGGGAATAAATCCCATTTGATCATATTGTGTGACCTTTTAATGTATATTGTTGAATTTGGTTTGCTAATATTCTCCTCAGGATTTTCGCATCAGGGATATTTCTGCTCATCAGGGACACTGGCTTGTAAATTTCTCTTCTCATACTGTTCTTATCTGGTTTCAGTATCAGAGTAATACTGGCCTTATAAAATGAGTTTGAGAAGAATTGGTATTAATTCTTCTTTAAAAGTTTAGTAGAATTTGGGGCACCTGGGTGGCTCAGTTGGTTAAGCATCTGACTCTTGATTTTGGCTCAAGTGGTGATCTCAGGGTCATGAGTTCAAGCCCTGAGTCATGAGATTGAGCCCTGTATCCAGCTCTGTGTTGAGCCTGGAACTTGCTTAAGATTCTCTTTCTCCCTCTTCCCCTCCCCAGCTGTCACACACATTTGCATGCATTCTCTCTCTCTCTCTCTCTCTTTCACTTCACCAGTTAAACCATCTGCCATCTGGTCCTGGACTTTTATTGGTTGGGGGGTTTTGAATACTGATACAATCCCCTTATTCATAATTGGTCTATTCAGGTTTTCTGTTTCTTCATGATTTAGTCTTGATAGTTTCTATGACTTCTAGGAATTTATCCATTTCATCTAGGTTATCCAATTTGTTGGTTAGTAATTGTTCATAGTTTCTTATGATCCTTAGTATTTCTGTGTTATTGGTTCTAATGTCTCTTTTTTCTTTTTTTTCTTAAAGATTTTATTTATTTATTTGACACAGAAAGAGAGCACAAACAGGCAGAGCAGTAGTCAGAGGAAGAGGGAGAAGCAGACTCCTTGCTGAGCAAGGAGCCCGATGTGGGGCTCTGTCCCACAACCTGGGATCATGACCCGAGCCGAAAGCAGATGCTCAGTGGACTGAGACACCCAGGTGTCCCTCCTTTTTCTTTTCTGCTTTTATTTGTTTGAGTCTTCACTTTTTCTTAGTCTAGATAAAGGTTTTCATGATAGCAATATATATATATTCATATTATATATAAAACCTGACTAATAAAATGGGCAAAGGAACTGAATTAAGTATTATTACAAAGACAAATACTTTGTTACTTATAGATAGAATCATAGAAAAAATGTTGAACTCATAGAAATAGAGAGTGGAAAAGTGATTGCTGTGGACTAGGTTGTAGGGAAAATAGACAGAGATTGGTAAAAGGGTACAAACTTTCAATTATAAAATAAGTAAGTTCTGAGGATCTAATGTACAGCATGGTGAGTATAGTTGATAATTGTACATTGTATAATTGAAATTTAGTAAGATAATAGATCTTAAGTGTTCTCACACACACACAAAGTTAACTATGTGAGGGCTGTATGTATTAATTAACTTGGTGAGAATCCTTTACAAATACACACATATATCAAATCATCACATTGTATACTTTAAAAATATTTCAATTTCTTTATCTTTTATATTTCAATAAAGCTGGAAAAGAATAAAAATGGCAAAATTGACAAGAACTCTTAGAATACTGGTATCTTATAATCCATGTGGTAGCATTTGTGTTAGGGGAACATAAATCCCTCCATTTTCTTTTAAGATTTTTTGTTTATTTATTTGAGAGAGAGAGATCGAGCATGAGCTGGGGGGAGAGGCAGGCAGAGGGAGAGGGACAAGCAGACTCCTCGCTAAGCAGGGAGCCTGATGCGGGGTTCCATCCCAGGACCCTGGGATCATGACCTGAGCTGAAGGCAGACGCTTAACCGACTGAGCCACCCAGGTGCCCCTAAATCCCTCCATTCTTCAAAGCTTTTCCTGAAGTCTATTATGCATAAAAGCCAACTGTGACTTTTGTGTTGAATAGTAAGGGATGCATAACTCCACTAACATAGGAGAAAAGAGGAACTGCCCATGCAGAATGGTAGAACAATTTAAAAATTCAGTAACTAAATGAAAATAATATGTTTAAGATAATAGCAACCATTAGAAAGCAAACATCCTGGAATAATGAAAAATCTTGGAGAGAAAAGAATTATAGACCACATATAATAGAGTGGAAGTTTGAGCCTCCTTCTTCTAGATATTAAGGGCAAGCTGATCAGAACAATCCCAGGATTTGCATCAGTTAGGCATCTAGCATGAATTCTCGTCATGCGTATTGCTAGGCTGAGTTACAAATGGGAGTCACTTAACTAATAACGAAGCCTCCTTGAGACCACTAAGTGTCTGCATCTCAACTGATGACTGTCTGCAATTTGGCAAATTATGAAGGTCTCACACACCTCCCTCAAAAATGTCGGTTTCTTGTTATATAGCAATAATCAGAAACTGGGCTCAGGCTCTGCTTTCACATACACCAGGTGGTGAAAGTAAAACAAAACATGTGACTAGATTAGAATCCTTAATTTAGTTATGTCCTTAAAATCAAGATATCGGCTGTTAAGTTGGAAAATTATCAAGTCCCATTTCTCTTTATTTTTGCCGTCATACTCTATACATTTTCTCCAAGCAGTAAATTAGGGGAAGAAAGGAGATTATTCTGCTGAAGAAGATGACTAGCAAGAATGTTAAAATAAGTGCCTGAGGGAGCATTCCATAGAGGATCCAACATTTGACCAAGAGAGAGCGCTTGGGTTCTTGATCTTTGTTCACATGCCCTTTGGCATTTGACTCTGTAGTTCAACCCCCTCTTCTATAAAATTAAAATAATAAGACATGTCCAGTCTTCCTGGTGACAGTAAAGCACTCATAAAATTTTACGTGACAAGGTGCCTTTTTATTTATTTATTTTTTTAAGATTTTATTTTTTTATTTGACAGAGAGAGAGATAGAGAGAGCAGGAACACAAGCAGGGGGGTTGGGAGAGGGAGAAGCAGGCTTCCTGCTGAGCAGAGAGCTCGATGTGGGACTCGATCCCAGGACACCGGGACCATGACCTGAGCTGAAGGCAGACACTTAACGACGGAGCCACCCAGGCTCCTGACAAGGTGCCTTTTTAAAGTAAAATGTATATTACAACTGCAAATAACATGAAATTTCAGCTTTGAATTCTAGTTTTTTAATCCAGTATAAGAATTTAAGTCTTCATGTGTCTTCCTTCCACTGAAAAATGGAGTGTGGGTAAAGATTTTGAAATGACTTAACATCCTATCATCACCTTTCCAGGTACAAATTAACATTCTCAGTGAAAGGAACATGTCTGCTATGTCTTAGAAAGAAGCATCCCGACGTTTATTGGAATCCAGAATTTGATATTTTTCTTTTTAAAAAAAACATTACACTGACACATTTACAGAACCAAAGTCGTGAAGGCATTGTTCCCCTTTGTCATATTACATTGATCTTGTGACCCTTGGGCATTTCTTTGAGTGTCTACTGATTTTGATCTAAGATCACCAATAGCTGCTTCTTCTTCTTTTTTTTTTTTTTTTTAGATTTTATTTATCTATTTGAGAGAGAGAGAGCACGAGCAGGGGCAGAGTGAGAGGGAGAAGCAGACTCCACACTAACAGGGAGCCCATCATGGGGCTTGATCCCAGGACCCTAGGATCATGATCTGGGCCAAAGGCAGACACTTAACCGACTGAGCCACCCCGGCACCCCTAAGATCACCAATAGCTTCTAATGATCTATTTTGCAAGCTAACTTCTGAATTTCCATTTTAGTCCATTTCCCTCTGATATTTTGCAATACAGGCTGCTTTCTCTTTCCCGATTTCCATATTCTGATAGCCTTTTTTTTCTTTTTCAAATTCCCCTCTCATATTCTGACTGTTGCTTATGTGTCTCCTTTACTGTTTTTAATTTCCTCAAAAATGCCACCTTTCTAGGACCCATCCTCTTTCTTCTGTATGATCACTAAGCTCTCCTGTTTCTTCAGTTCAGTACAAAACAATCCTATGCCTGGTTTAATGATCTGCTGTCAACGTCTCGAAACTTAGTAATTCTTAAACAGGGGCTCTGCATTTTCATTTTTTACTGTACCTTATAAATTATGTAGCCAGTCCTGCCTACCGGCCGTTTCTTGAGGCATGCTTCACAGACACCTCTATGTGTCCCTGAATACTTATCATTTTGGTAACATTTTCTCTTCAATTTTCTTTTAATAGTCACATAATATTATTAACACATATCCAGCTAAAATCGAAGTCATTAGTGACTTCTTCCCTCACCAAGCAAACAAATGAACAAAAGTTTGAATACATTTTATTGTCTTAGAATTTCCTAAATCCCATTTCTTCATTTGTTTACAGGATTAATTCAGGCCCCTGTCTTTTTTCCTCCAAAACTGTGACACCATTATTATTGCCAAAGTGCTGAACCTTAAAACCATATAGGATCACGTCACTTCTAATCTTAAAAGTAAACAATGGCTCCTTATTGACATTGTCCAAATACATTAACATGGGCCACTTAGGTCCCTTATGATCACTTTTCTGCACACCCTTCCTTGTTCTATTTCTGCGGTCATTGGCAGTGCAACAGCATTCCGGGTACATTTAATTATCCACTCCCCCAGAAGCACGCTCCTACATATCTTTGTGAGCTTTCCAGTGATGCTTTACCTGCCTGAAAAGTCTTTAGTCAGCTTCTTCCCCAATGAGATACTATGAATTCGTCAGGAGTTAATTTAAATGCCATCTTTGCTGCAAAGCATTTTTCTTCTCCCAGCCACATGTATTTACCCCTTCTCAGGGCTCACCTAGTGAGTATATTTGCATATATTTCAGTTACAGAATTTATCACTTGGGTCGTTAAAGGAATATGTATTATTTTTTATTGTATTGTTTGCTTTACCACAAAGCTCAGCATAATGTGGACAATAAATATTTCTTAAATATTATTTTATTAATATTAGTTATAAAATTAGTCCATAATATTTTCTGTTATAAATTAATATACATACTTTTTCTAGAATTAAATACACAATTAGATAATTTAAATAGAATTTTATTTTTAATAAAATTATTTATGCTAATTATAATTCAATGAATACAATATTCTTTTATATTGGTTTTATTACAATGCAATATATTATACAATATGTAATACATAATATGTTAGAAACATGGAAATATTTTTGTGTATGAAAAATGTAAGAAAAGCTATATCAAGTAACCAAAAATTAAATAACATGTCTCCTCATATTATAAAATTTTTTTTTAAAGAATTTATTTATTTGAGAGAGAGAGAGTGAGAGAGAGAGCCCAAGAGGGGGTAGGGTTAGAGGGAGAAGCAGACTCCCTGCTGAGCAGGAAGCCCGATGCGGGACTCGATCCCGGGACTCCGGGATCATGACCTGAGCTGAAGGCAGTCGCTTAACCAACCGAGCCACCCAAGTGCCCCATATTATAAAATTTTAAGTGTATTACATTTTTCCCTTCCATTTATATATTAAATTTCATATATTACTCATATAAAGTCTGTGAAGAAGACAGGGGTAGAATTAATACCACCTGATTACAATTAGTAGAAAAACAAATGGGGAGTTTAATGTTTTTTATTTCTATTATATTATTTTTCCCTTGTAAAAAGACTTTATTTTAAAGTAATTTTAGGATCATAGCAAAAAAAAAGTACAACAGAACTAGGGAGTTCTCATATAACCCTTGCCCTCACTCACATACAGCCTCTTGAACTATCAACATTTTTCCCCAGGGTGGCCTATTTGTAACAATTGATCCTGCATTGACACATAATTATCATCCATACGTTATACATTAGAGTTCCCTCTTGGTGTTGTGCATCCTGTGGGTTTTAACAAATGTATAATGACATATATTCATGATTATAGTAGTATACAGAAGAGTTTCACTGCACTCAAAGTCCTCTGTGCTCTCTATGGCTTATTGTTGATAATATGGCAAATTATGGGAAGAGCCAAGTTTGATCATACAAGTAGGTACACCATACATAACACCTACTATGTGCTCACAACTTCATAAATTTATTTATACACATTTATTTTTGTTCTCAAAACTACTTTGCAACATGTATATACTATTTAGAGTTCCTCGTGTTAAGACAGAAATAGATTCTGGCTCGATTGATTGGAAGATTATCAGTTTATGGACTCCTAGACAGACTTAAATAGTCAAGCCTTGGAAAGGAAGGAAGCAGGACAGTTCCAGGAACCTCAGCAACAGGAGCTGATCTGGCTCTGTCACTACAGTGCTGTTACATTGCTCAGCATCAATGACTTACCATTTATGCCCTTAGGATTGTATGTCAAGTTCCTGGGGTTAAGAAGGAGGAGGAGAAGAAGAGGAAGAAGATAAAGTGTACTTATCTCATATGAGTCCTGGACTAATCAGTTCTACACAGAGTGAACAGGGGGAATTGTCACCTATGGGACCATGGCCAGCCAGTGTATTCAGGGACTTTTCACAGGAGAAGGGAGAATCAGACAAGCTCTTCAGCTAGCCAGATGCATTTCATCATGGCTGCCCAAGCACATGTATCGTCTACACCTTCACTGACCACACACACATTCTTCTTTCCATATACACAGTGATATCAACCAATTAAAAAAAGACTGACATCATCACCACATAAGCTTTTGCTGCTCTTTCTCATGGGAGAGAATATGAAGCTATATCTTCACCCACACTGATGCTATAACGTCAGTGTTCCCCCAAATTCAAAGGCTTTGGATGGTGTCTCTTACTTCTTCTTTTTTTTTTTTTTTTAGATTTTATTTATTTATTCATAAGAGACAGAGAGAGAGAGAGGCAGGCTCCCCGCTGAGCAGGGAGCCCGATGAGGGACTCGATCCCAGGACCCTGGGATCATGACCCAAGCCAAAGGTAGATGCTCAACCATCTGAGCCACCCAGCACCCGGTGTCTCTTACTTCTAAAGCCACACTGATATCCTATCTCAATATTTTTCATCTGTAGTCTTTAAAAAGTTTTTTTTTTCGAAATATAATAACTATACTGAAAAGTACATCCTATAAATACACAGCTTCATGAATTTTCATGAACAAAACATACCTGTTTAACATCTGGAGCTCAAGAAATAGAATATTACCAGCTTTCCAGAGACTCTCATCATAGTCTCTTCATTACTATTCTCCAAGGGGGATCACTATTCTGGCCAATAACAATATGGGGTATTTTAACTAGCTACAAATAGTTTCCAAAAATTTGGACATGTAGTATGTATCTGTATTAATTTGCTAGGGCTACCATAATAAACTACCACACACTGGGTGGTTTCAGAAAAGAATATTTATTTTCTCACTATTCTAGAAGCCAGGAGTCCAAGGTCAAGGTGTAGGCAGTGTTGGTTTCTTCTGAAGCTCCCCTCCTTGGTTTGTAGATGGTTGTCTTCTCCCTGTGTCTTCACATGGTCTTCCCTCTGTGTGTGTCTGTGTCCTAATCTCCTCTTCTTATACAGACACCAGTCATATTACATTAAGGCCCACACTAATGGCCTCATTTTAACTTCATTACCTCTTTTGAGACTTTTTTCCAAATACAGTCACAATTCATCCCATGCCAAGACCCCTTTTTTGTTCTGGTTTTCTTTTACTCCTCACCATTATGTTTGTGCGATATATCCTAAAACGTCCATGTAACTGTAGAGGTTATATTTGCAAATTTGTATGTATTCTTTGGTGGGAATATACCACAATTTATTACTCTACTGTTGATGGTAATTTGTATAGTTGCTAGTATGAAGCTATTACATAGTACTATTATAAACATTCTTATATGTGTCATTAGTGAATATATGGATGCATTCCTGTTAGATTTTTACCTAGAATGGAATTGTGGATTTATACTGTATAAACAAAAAGTCTGTTCTACTAAAGACAACAAATAGTCTTGCCCTCATTTGTATTCCTAAGAGTAAATTATGAGAACTCTGGTTGCTCCACATTCTAAGAAATACTTGGTATTGTGTGCCTTTTAAATCTTATTTCTTCTGAGGAGTGTGAATAGGCTAGCCTTGTGATGTTATTTTAAGATTTCCTGACAAAAACTGAGGTTGAACTTTTTTTTTTATATCTAGTGGTCAATGGGATAAGCTTTTTTGTGAAGCTTTAGTTTAATTTTTTGTTCATTCTTCCATGGGTAGTTATTCTCTTATCTATATAGGAGCTCTTTATATAATACATATTAATTCAATATATATCTGTCAGATTCCTTTTATTAAACTTTTTTTTTAATTTTGAGATAATTTTAGATTCACATTCTGTGGTAAGAAATAATACAGAGATCCCATGTAGTCTTCACCCTGCTTCCTCTAACAGGAACATCTTGCAAAATTCTAATACAACATTACATGCAGGATATTGACTCTGATACATTGAAGATAGGAATCATTTCATCCCCACAATTATAACTCATGTTGCTTTTTATAGCCACCCACACTTCCCTGCAGCCTCCCTCCTCCTTGATCTCTGACAACCATAACCTGTCTTCTATTTCTATAATTTTGTCATTTCATGAGTGTTATATAAATGAAATTATACTGTATATGTATTTTGGGGATTTTTTTCACTTAGCATAATTCTCTGGAGATTCATTGAGTTGTTGCTTCTATCAGTAGTTTGTTTCTTTTTATTGCTGAGTATCATCCCATGGTATGTGCACACCACAGTTTATTAACCATGGAAAGATACCTGGGCTGCTTCCAGATTTAGTTGTTATAAACTTTTTTTTTTTCCTAATAACATAGGTTTTCATTCATTTAGGATAAATGCCTAAGTGGGCAATTGCTGGCTTGTTTGGTTGTTGCATGTTTAGTTGTGTTTTTTTAGAAACTTCCAAACCATTCTCCTGAGTGGCCATGTCACTTTACATTCCTGGGAACAATGTATGAGTGATCTGGTTTAGCTGCATCCTCACTAGCCTTTGGTATTGTCACTATTTTGTATTTTACCATTTGGCTGGATGGGTAATGTTATCTTGTGGCAGTTTTCATTTGCATTATCCTAATGGCTAATGACATTAAACAACTTCTCATGTACTTATTTGCTATTTGTATATTCCCTTTGATAAAATGTCCCCTGTGTCTTTTTCCTATTTTCTAATTAGATTGTTTGTTTGTATGCTGTTGAGATTTTGAGAGAACATTGTACGTCTCAAATCTTGATCCTCTGCTGGATATATGATTAACCAAATATTCTCTCCCAGGCTGTAGCTTATCTTTTCATCCTCCTAACAGAATCTTTCACAGAACAAATACTTTTTAAAATTTTGATAAAGTCTATGTAATCAATATTTCCTTTGATAGATCATGGGGTTTTTTTAATTGATTTTTTCCTATTGTTTTTCTAAAATCTTAATTCATAGTTTACAATTTAAATCCATGATCTAATTTGAGTTAATTTTGGGGAAGAGTGAAACTTAGATCAAGGTTACTTTGTTTGTTTGTTTATAAATATCTAATTGTTCCAGTCACTTTGTTGAAAACAATATCCTTCCTCAATTGAACAGTTTTTGCTACAATGTCAAAAATCAATTGATATATATGTGTGGGTTTATTTCTAGGCTCCTAAGCCTTTCTATTGGTATATATGTCTGTTCTTCTACAAAAACTGCCATATCTTTTTTTTAATATTTATTTATTTATTTGAGAGAGAGAGAGAATGGGGAGAAGGGCAGAGTGAGAGGGAGAGAACCTCAAGCTGACTCCCCACTGAGCATGGGGCCAGTCATGGGACTCAATCTCACAATCCTGAGATCACGACCTGGGAGGAAAACCAAGAGTTGGACACTCAACCAACTAAGCCACCCAGGCACGTGAAAACCACCAGATCTTGATTATTGTGACTATGAAATAAGTCTTGAAATATATAGACTATTGCATTTTTATCTCTTTTTCCAAACTTGTTTTGGCTGTTATAGCTTCTTTATCTTTAAATATGAACTTTATAATAATCTTACTTATGTCTAGAAAATTCTTGTTCGCATTTTGGTAGGAACTGAGATAAACATGCATATCACTTTAGGGAGAATTTTTTACTTTTGAGATGTTCAATTTATAAACACTCTGTTTCTCCATTTATTCTCTTATTTCTTTCATCAGTGTTGTGTAATTTTCAGCATACAAGTCCTTCTCATGTTTTGTTGTATTTACCTAAGTATTTTTTTTTTAAGATTTTATTTATTTATTTATTTGACAGAGAGAGAGATAGTGAGAGCAGGAACACAAGCAGGGGGAGTGGGAGAGGGAGAAGCAGGCTTCCTGTCGAGCAGGGAGCCCGACATGGGACTCGATCCCAGGACCCTGGGATCATGACCTGAGCCGAAGGCAGACGCTCAATGACTGAGCCACCCAGGCGCCCCCCTAAGTATTTTTTTAAACTGATTGTTTAGTTTGTATATGCTCACGGCTAGTATATGGAAACATAATTTTTTTTTTATATTTACTTTTTGTATCCTGCAAACTGGAAACCCCTACATTAATTCCAGATTTTGTTTTTTTATAAATTTCAGGGGTTTTCTAAATAGTGATATCACCTGGAAATAATTTTATTTTTTTTCTTTTCTAATACGCCTGCCTTTTGTTTCTTTTTCTTATTGCACTGTCAAGAGTTTGAAGTACTATATTGTGTCAGAATGGTGAGAATAGACACCCTTCCCCTTTTTTTTATCTTAGAGGTTGTGTTCAGTCTTTCACCATACAGTATAATGTGAGCTGAAAGCTCTTTTATGGCAGCATTTTTTATCATCTTAATAAAGTTCTGATTCATATGATCATATGATTTTTGTTTTGTATCCTATTAATATAATGGATTATATTGGTTGAATTTTGAATATAGAATTATGTTGTCTGGAAGTTTTTTTTTTTCTTCTTTAAAGATTTTATTTATTTATTTGAGAGAGAGAGTATGCACAAGCAGGGGGAGGGGCAGAGGGAGAGGGAGAAGCAGACTCCCCACTGAGCAGGGAGCCCAATGCAGGCTTAATCCCAAGACCCTAAGATCATTACCTGAGCTGAAGGCAGATGCTTAACCTACTGAGCCTCCTGTCTGGAATTTTCTTGTGTGAGAGTTTCTAGCTACGATTTCAATTTCTTTCATAGTAACACTGCTACTTAAATTATCTATTTCATATTGGGCGCGTTGTGGTAATTTGTGCGGTAGGACAAATTGGTCATTTTCATCTAAATGATCTAATTTGTTTGCAGAATGACCCTTGGTATTACTTTATTATCATTTGATGTGCATAGAGTCTTTAGTAGATTCTAGATTCCCTGTTTCATCTCCATTATTAGTAATTTCTGCTCTCTCTCTTTCCAACAATTTTGCCAAGGATTTGTCAATTTCATTGATCTTTTCAAAGAACTAGCTCTTTGTTTCATTGGTTTTCTCTGTTTTGTTTTCAATTTCATTGATTTTTACTCTTATCTTTATTATTTCCTTCCTTATGCTTGCTCTTGGTTTACTTTTCTCTGCTCTTTCCACAATCTTGAAGTGGAATTCGAGTTGATTTAAATGTTTTTTCTCTTTCCTAAAGTGTGCATTTAGTGCTATAAATTTCTCTAATGGTACTATTTTGCCAGCTTCCTGCAAATATTATGTGTTGAATTTTCATCTTCATTCAATTTACTGTATTTGAATTTTTTTTCCTTGAGACTTTCGGTTAGATACATGGAGTATTTAAAAATGTGTTTTTTAGTTCCCATGTGTTTTGAGATTTTCCTGCTATTTTTATGCTGTTGATTTCTAGTTTGATTATACTGTGGTCAAAGAATACACTCTGTATGAATTCAGTTCTTTTAAATTTGTTTCAGTTTGTTTTATGACTCAGGAAATGATTTATTTTGTTGTATGTTTCATGAGTACTTGCAAAGAACATGTTTTCTGCTGTTGTTGAGTAAAGTGTCCTATAAATGTCAATTAGATTCTGTTGCTTGATGGTGTTGTTAAGTTCTTCTATATCCTTCCTGATTTTCTGTCTAGCTGTTTTATCAGTTGTGGATATGGAGATGTACCAAATTCTCCAAATATAAATGTGTACTTGCCTTTTGCTCATTTTAGTTCATCAGTTTTTGCTTCACATATTTTGTAGATCCATTGTTTACCTACATGCACATTTAGGATTACAATGTTCTTGGTGGATGGACCATTTAATCATTATATAATGTCCATTTCTGTCTGAGGTGAATTTCTTTGCTCTGAGGCCTACTTTACTTGATATTAATATAGTAATTCCTGATTTCTTTTGACTAACATTTGCATAATGTAACTTTTTGCATCTTTTTAATTCTTCCTTCCTTCTTTCTTTCCTTCCTTCCTTCCTTCCTTCTTTCCAGCTCCATGCATTTAAGGAAATCTTTGTCTAATCTGACTCCAAGCTAAAGGGAAGAGGCTTTGGAGACCATGACAGCAAGCAATACCAAACACTGAGGAGGGGAAGAATCTGATTAGAAGTGTTACCATAGGGCGCCTGGGTGGCTCAGTTGGTTAAGCGACTGCCTTCGGCTCAGGTCATGATCCTGGAGTCCCAGGATCAAGTTCCACATCGGGCTCCTTGCTCAGCGGGGAGTCTGCTTCTCCCTCTGCCCTTCCCCCCTCTCATGCTCTCTCTCTCTAATAAATAAATAAATAAATCCTAAAAAAAAAGAAGTGTTACCATAATATTTACAATGTCTACTTTTCAAAAACTAAAATTATGAGGCATATGAAGAACAATAATGCATGGCCCTTTCATAGGAGGGAAAAGAAATTGACAGAAACTGTACCTGAAAAAGACCAGACATGTGATTTACTAACCAAAGACCTTATATCAACTCTCTTTAATAGATTCTAAGAGCTAAAGGATAACATGAACAAATAACTAAAGGAAACTAGGAGAATTTTGTCTCAACAAATAGACAATAGAAAGAGATAGAAATAAACCAATAGAAATTCTAGTGTTGAAAAGTATATTAACTGAAATTAAATATTCACTAGAAGTTTTCAACATCAATCTGAGCAGGCAGAAGAAATATTCAGTGAAACTAAAACTATCTAGTCTGAGAAACAAAAAGGAAAAAAGACGTAAGAAAAATGAATGGGGGGGCGCAGAGCAAGATGGCGGAGCAGTAGGAGACCTGGATTTTGTGTGGTCTCAGGAATTCAGCTGGATAGGGATCAAACCATTCTGAACACCTACAAACTCAACAGGAGATCGAAGAAAAGAATCGCAGCAACTCTCTGAACAGAAAAGCAACCACTTACTGGAAGGTAGGACATGGGGAGAAGTGAATCCTAGGTGATATTTGGGAGGATAGACGGCGGGGAAGGGGACCTTCGTCGCCTGCTTCTGGCAAGTGATAGAGCCGGGGAGCACAAAATCGGAACACTTAGAAGTCTGTTCTGCTGAGGGACGTCGCTCCAGTGGCTAAGCAGGGGGTGGAACCCTTGTGGGACAGAGTGCTCTCAGGACCCTCGGGGTCACAGAAAGACCATGGGTGCCTGAGTGCAGCAGACTTCCCAGGTATCGGACCGGGGAAGCTGGCTGCAGAGACGGAGCCAAGGAGGGGGCTCTCAGCTCGGGGTTGCCATAAACCATGATCCCCGGCACAGTTGGGCCACTGCTCCTCCAGCAGGGACCCAACAAGCGGCAGATCGGGGGAGACTCACCTTCCTCCCCCAGGAGGAGCGGTGCAGGAGTGCACTGCAGGGATCTGCTGGGTTTGGGGACTCCACACCGGGTCGGGTGCCAGAGATAGAAATGCTTGGTCACAGGTCAGGTGAGCATGGAGTGAGGCCAGAGACCGGGGAGACGGGAGTGACTGACCGCTTTTCTCTGGGGGCTCACTGAGGAGTGGGACCCCGAGTTCTCGGCTCCTCCAGGGCGGAGATTGGGAGGCCACCATTTTCACTCTCCGCCTCCAAAGCTGCACGGAAAGTTTGCAGGGAACAAAAGCTCCTGAGTGCAAACCCGAGCAGATGACTTAGACCGGACCAGGCAAGGGCGGGACAATTCCCCCTCAGGCAAAGACATTTGGGAACCACGGCAACAGGCCCCTCCCTCAGAAAATCAGTGAGAACAGCCAGCCAAGACCAAGTTTACCGATCAATGAGAACGGGAGAACTCCAGCGCTAGGGGAATAATGCACATAGAATCCATGGCTTTTTTACCATGATTTTTTAGCCTTTCAAAGTTAATTTTTTTTTTAATTTTTCTTTTTCCCTTTTTCAACCAACATCTTATCAATCCCTTTTTTAAAAAACATTTTTATTTTTCATTTTTAGAGTCATATTCTATCCCTTCATAGTAGTTACCCTTATTTTTGGCATATATATATAAGTTGTTCTCTCTTTAAAATTTTGAGATAGTTTCTTCTAACAGATTAAAATATACCCTAAATCTCTAGTATATGGTTTTTTTCTACTCCCCAGCCTGATCACATTCTTTCCCTTTTTTTTTCTTTTTTCTTTTTTTAAATCCCCTTCTTTCTTTTTTCAAACAACTTCTTATCAATTCCTTTTATAAAATTTTTTATAATTTCCATCTTTACAGTCATATTCCATCCCTTCATCATATCAACCCTTATTTTTGTACATATATAAGTTTTTCTTTCTTTAAAATTTTGGGAGGCACTTTCTTCTAAAAGACCAAAATACACCCCAAATCTAGTGTGTGGCACTGATCT
>NC_138371.1:95726161-95764143 GCF_054177405.1 Leptonychotes weddellii | reverse complement strand
AAAAAAAAAAAAAAAAAGACTCAATTCTACTCTTCACCATAAAAGACTTCCCCCAAGTAGTGCCAACTTCACATCTCCAAAATTTATGAATTCTTCTGGTCTTCAGGATAAGATCCTATAAGATACTTAGCACAGAATAGGAAGGCAATACAATTTTTTCAGATGAATATATTTTTCTACATTTTATTATTTTTTTCATGTCTACACTGTGGAGATCCAGCTTGAGCCCAGTATGCACCCACTGATGAGATGTAGTCCTTTCTGTAAATGTCTTGCAGACCAGCCCCTCTTTCCATTAGTTTGAGGCAGCAGGAGGATAGTATCATTGTTCAATGCAATGTTACCGGTACCTGGATAATGTCTTTCTGTGGTAATGACCTCCAAAGCTACTGAACTATAACAAGAAAGGTATGTTATTAAGCTTCTTGCCTATTGAGGTCAGCCTAGGGACACTACTCTATGTCTCTTACTCCAGCCAGGATGACAGAGAAGCCACATCGTGGTATCATCACTAAGAATGGAAGAGAGAAAAAGACTTTGGGGGGAAGATCTTACACTCTTTGTCCGTCAGTTAAGTGCTCATGCTCAGAAGTTACACACATCAATTCTGTTCACAAATCCTTGTCCAGAGCTAGTCCTATAGACTCACCCAACCACAAGAAGCTAGGGAGTTTAGTTAGAACCATGTGCTGGCCGTATTTGATGAACATCATTCATGATTATCATACCACTAATAGAAGCAAGAAACCAGGCACAATTATCCTGACATAGGAACAAAGTCTGATCATAGGACATTTTCTGACTCTCAGATTGGTATCTCAGCTTTATCCCTGTCGAACTCACATCCAGACGTAGGCCTATGATGATAACGGCAAGGAATGGAAATAAAGTCTTTAATGAACCCTCTAGAAAAAATGTCTAAGGCATAAGTAACCCCTCTTTTATGCTTCTTTTTCACAGCGTCTCCCAAGTTGTGAGAGACAACACTCTTCGTTCCTAACAAAATTCATCGCACATTGTCATCTCATCCCTGGAACACTGTGGGCCTAGCTGTACTGTTATCATCCTGCATTCTTTTTCTCAAGGCAGGTATACAAAATTTTGTATGCATCAGGAACCATGGAAGATCTATTCGCCCTTGCCAGCAGCATCCCCTGCCACCAAGGAAGTGTACAATTTTGGTCTGGTGACTTAGTCATTCCTAGTGGCAAGGGACTCCTCTGCTTAATTAATCTCATTGAGCAAATTCATCAAGTCTGAAGAACCAACTCTTTTCGGGGCCAGTTTCCCTTGTTTTCAGAGCACATATACATAGATTAAGGCCTCACAAGACGTTTCTGGCTGGAAATTTTATTCTAGAAGTGCAGCAATGGTAAATGCATGTGAACCGGTTACTAAAGGCACAGACGGCACTGTGACAGGACCACTGGAAAACAGGAATGCATCAGCTGTTAGTCTTTATTTACTAGGTATTTATGCATCTTTAGGAGAGAAACGTAACTGGAATTTATGGCAATTTAATTAAATGCAGTGAAAAAAATAATCATGTTTGTTATCAGCTATGCACTGTTAGTATAGAGAATATATATAAAACCCAGAAAATACATTTAAAACAAAGAGGTCATATATGATGTCTTCTAGAATCTTTTAATATACTGCTTTGCTCCTCAAAGAAAAGTGGCTTCTGACTGTAGACATCTGGAAAAATTTTCTGCAGACGGCAATTTCAGAGACTTCCGGAGAGTGAGAAAGAAGTGCCGATGCTGCAGGAATAATCGGAATGAGATGTCATTCTGTTCAGGATGGGGTGAGAAGCATTTTCTGCTTACTAAATTGGAAGAAATGGGTAATCCACATATAGGTCATGGCAATTCCATCTGTCAGCGCCCCACCCCCTACTACTTTGCCCCACTTGCTTGTTTCTAATTGAACTTCTTTTCTAATTCACACTCACAGGTCAACTTCATGCACAAGAACTCATTTGACATTTCTCCTGGTGTGCTGCTTTGAGTGTGGTAGAGACCCAATAGCTATGGTTCTCATGCTAAGCAATTTCGACTTAAAAAAAAATCTCCACATATATTCACTTATGTGGTTTCCATGTTTGCCCTGTGAGTTTCACTTAGTGGAAATATCCTTTTCTTCATCTGACAAAGGAGGGTGTAGGAATTTCCATGATCATTGGCTGCAGGTCAACCAGGAATCGGGTGCCTAGCTTGCTTCTTAACTGGCAGTATTACCTTGGGCAATTTATTTAACTTCTCTTAGGCCCAGTTGGTTTAATCTCTAAAAAAAAGACAATAACTGTATATATCATAAGCTTGTTGGGATATTAACTGAGATAATGTATATAAAGCACGTGGTACAATTACCGACACATACACAATTTTAATAAATGGAAGATCAACATCACTTCCCTGACCAACATAAAATGTTTCTAAGGAATAGGTTTTACCTTGCACTTCACTCCATTTGTGAATCCTTGCCATCATCTGATTGCATAACCACATGGATATAAAGTAGCTACTGAAGAGAGCAGGATGTCCAACTGGCTTGCGAGAGGCCACCTTGGTTTCATGTGCAACAAAAGAATGATTTAAAAATGGGTGATGTGGGGTGCCTGGGTGGCTCAGTCAGTTAAGCATCTGCCTTCTGCTCAGTCATGATCCCATGGTCCTGGGTTCGAGCCCTGTTTCTCCCTCTCCCTCTGTCTGCTGCTCCCCCTGCTTGTGCGATCTCTCTCTCTCTCTGTCAAATAAATAAATAAAATCTTTAAAAAAATAAAAATGGGTGATGTTGAGAAAGGCAAGGAGGTTTTTGTTCAGCAGTGTGCCCAGTGCCATACTGTGGAAAAGGGAGGCAAGCACAAGACTAGACCCAATCTCCATGGTTTATTTGGGAGAAAGACAGGTCAGTCCCCTGGATTTTCTTACACGGATGCCAACAAGAACAAAGGCATCACCTGGGGAGAGGAGACACTGATGAGTATTTGGAGAATCCCGAGAAGTACATCCCTGGAACAAAAATGATCTCCACTGGCATTAAGAAGACAGGGGAAAGAGCAGAATTGATAGCTTATCTCAAAAAAGCGACTAATGAGTAATAGTTGGCCATTGCCTTATTTATTACAAAACAAAAATGTCTCATGACTTTTTTTTTATGTGTACCATATTTAAATTGATCTCATACACCAGAATTCAGATCATGAATGGCTGATAGAATACTTCTTTTAGACAGTCCTGATCTAAATAAGATTGGCTTGTGGTTAAATGAATATGATCAGCTTTTTGAACTTTGATACTAAGTCTGGTTCAGCAAGTGCTGCCACTGTTTTCCCCTCCTAAAAATATGATTGGAATTGACTAGTAATGTTCAGCTTTTCACAGAGATGGTAACTGCCATCTCTAAACTTATAGGAGATTGGTTTTATATTTAGATATATATAAATAGTTATATTAATATATTTAAATACTGAGGAAATCCCGCCCCGGTCTCAGAACAGCAAGACTCAGCTGTGTTTCAAGTTTGCTCGTTAGCCTGTTAAAAGCAAGGGATGAAGACAACCTGGCAGTGTCTTTTTGGTCTCACCTATGCCAATTTGATTAAAATTCCCTGCATCTAAAATGTTGTCTTTTGCTTAATGAAAGGTATTTTAGCATGGTTTATGTATAATATTAAATAAAGAATATTTAACACTTGTCAAAAAAAATAGCTACTGAAACCAAAAAAAAATAGCTACTGAAAAGGTAAATGAACTATTTCGAACATAAGCTTTTCACAAACTGTCCTCCAAATTGGTGAGAGTGTGTCTTCCAAGGCTAACAGGGATGCAGGCTTAGCGGTTCAGCAGCACCTTCTGGATTCTCCGGCAATGGGTCCAAGTAAATGAGGTTTGATTTGCATTTCTTGGCCTTATTATTCCTGTGCCAATAGACTGATAGTGTGTATTAGCAAGAGTTATTATGGCCAGTATCTGGGTTAATGGACAACTGATGATGTCTTACCCTGGGCTCCCTTTTGTCACTTTGTCACACTGAAGCACAGACCTGTCTATAATAACTTCAAATACAACGAAGGTCCACACACAAAATTGTTTGGCGCTGTCATCAAGATAAGTCAGAAATCCATTTAGTTTCCCTAATCACATTTCCAATCCACAAAAGCATGCTGACCAACCTTTGTGAAGTCATCATCATTACCAAACAGAGCAAATGAAATAGAAAACTGACAAATACTGACTTCCTGCTGTGAGCATGAGTCACAAGGAGAAGTGTTTGTATACACTTCATATCAACTGATCCTAAGAATATTGGTCCCATTTTAAAGATTAGAAAATTAAGTCTGAAAAGCAAGCGGCTTACCTATGATCACACACAAGTGTACAAAGACATGATCTCAGCCCTAGAAGAAATTCTTGCCTGGAGACTAAGAAATATTACAGGAGTCTTTAAAAAGGATTAGCTAGTAGGAAGAATAGACTCAACCTTGAGAAGGCCAACTCTCAAGGTCCACTGTTCACAATCACAGAACAACTGGCCACCTACCAATCCTCACTACCTCAGCATGCACCCCAACATACACTCTGCCCTTGCAACAAGTTTGCCCATACCAGGAAGAAAGGTCAGCCCAATATTTACGATTCTTTGGCAGTCTTGCTCTCCAAAGGCCTTCACATGTTGCCATTTACAGAGCTTTTCCATTTTCCATTTCCCTCCCTCTTTGTGTTCCTTGATCTGTCAGTGGTATTGACTTGCTAGACTGACTGATTTCTAATATTCTTTTGAAAATGTCTGCTTTGAGTGTAAAATTCATCCCTTTCACCCCATTACATTCACCCCAGCACAAGCTGACTGCCTGACATCCAACCTCACCTCCTTCCCATCCCTCTTTGATCCCACTCTTCACTGTTCACTGTAGCAATGTAAATGCTATCTGACTTCTCACTCATCTCAAGCCTTTTCTGGAATCTGGACTATTCATGTTGTTCCTTTTCTTGAGAGACCCTTTCTTTTCTTTTTTTTTCTTTTTTTTTTTTTTTTTTGGTGGGGGAGACCCTTTCTTTGTCATCTAGCCATTGCCCCTGCATGTCCCTTCCTGAACACCCCAGCAGGCTCTTCGCCAACACAAGCTTACCGTATTGAACACTCTCCTTTTGTGCTTATAAGATACGATGGGCTTATCTTCACCACAGAAATGCTGACATCAAGTTACAATGACCTATCTCTCTGTCTCTACTCCTTACTATATTCTGAATTCCTTGACAATAGGAATTATATCTATTACATCTATCTAGATATCTATTATATCTATTTATTATTATACCCCTGATCCCTAGCACAATGTATAGAATTAAATACCAGTAGCTATGTTTCAGCTCAGTGTTTGAGAAATGATTTGGACTTTTACATCAATGGATATGATTTAATTGTTATGTTTTCCTCATAGGTATTGGGAAAAATATCTTTCACCCATGTCTTATTATACTATCTATTTTTTATTTAGTAATGATGAGAAATTTCCTTTTTAATAAATATAGAAAGTTATTAATATTGAGCTTTCTAATGCAGAAATTTTGGTAAGGTCTGTGAGAGATGCATTTTAGAGCAAGGAGTCCCTTTGGAAGCTTGTAACATCCTGTATCAAGAGATCTGCTTTGCTCAGAAACAGCCTGCTTCCAAGAAAGAGTAGGGCAGATATCTGGAGGATTGCAACAAAATAAGATTTTAAATTAGATTTGAGTGAAATCTCTTCTGCTGGAAGTGGAAATTACAGCGCAGACACAGGGCATGGTCACCCGGTGATCGCAGTCATGAATCAGCACATCACTGAGCTTGCATCCGTTTTAGAACCTCTGTGGAAGCGAGGTTTAGGAGATTCTAGATGAAGTACTGGGGGCACGTTGCAGCTGCTCCCATTCTTTCAAGTCAGAGGAGGTCATTATATTTGGGGACATGCAAAATCTTAGATCAAAATATGACTAATATTCTTCATTTTCTCATGAAGAGAAACTCAAGCCTTCAGGAGAAAACCTGAAGCTGAACGTGAGCCTAACGAAGCTTCAAATTGCATGCCCTTCGTCTCATGGGCACTGAAGTCCGCCTCTGTTGTGACCATCAAACCAAAGATCAGGGCACGTCACCTGTTGGGCTGGAGCAATTCCATGGGAGCAGGTTCAAGTACAAAGAGCAATAACCTACCTTGTGGAACCCCAGGAGAGCATGCACAACAGCCAACTGCAGAGGAAATGGTATGGGGCAGGCAGTTACGGACACTGGAGAGACACGAGTGAGCAGGACGGGATGATTTGTTCCTGCAAAAGGGATGGGCATGGCCCACAAACTGCACAACTCTCCTGTCTCACCTTCGAGGATTTCAGGTGCTGTTGGCTTTTACTTACCAAAGTGAAAAGCATTCCACAGGGCCCCTGGGTGGCTCAGTCAGTTAAGCGTCTGCCTTCGGCTCAGGTCATGATCCCAGTGTCCCAAGGCCAGATCCCGGATCGGGTCCTGCATCAGGTCCCGCATCAGGCTCCCCACTCAGTGGGGAGTCTGCTTCTCCCTCTGACCCTACCCCCTCTCGTGCTTTCTCTCAAATAAATAAATAAAAATCTTTAAAAAGAAAGAAAAGCATTCCACAAAAGCTTCTAGAGAATTGTTTCTAACTCCTTCAAGCCCACATCCCAGAGTCTTCCTCACCAGCCTGATGAGATCCTGATGAGCTCTAGACATTCACCACCAGGCTTGCTTGCCCCATGCTTGTAAGGCCTCTGATTTAAGAGCTTAATCTACTCTGCAGAATTACTAATATCGCACAAATGGGTGTGATTCAATCACTTATGTCGTAATCATCTTAAGTTTTATTTATGACAGTTCCAAAGAGCTTCCTAACTTTTAACATATTCAGCTCTTGAAGCCTGGTATGAAAGTGGCAGTTAAGGGAAAACCCCATTTCCCTAATCAGTCCTAGGTGTGTTGTTCTGTAGAGCCCCAAACAGAGGTTCTTTAGGGGCACGTCTTCCCTGATGCCAGATGGCACCTTTTTGTCCCCCTCCCACCAACAAACATCCTGCTGAGTGTTCTCAACTGTTCAGCACACATCTCTGGGCTAGAGGACTCTCTGTAATCCAACCAAGATGCCCTAAATTATCTTGACACAAAAAAACCCTGGGGAGAAGGAAACACCGTGGTTCCCTGGAATCTGTTTTGCCTTTAGGATAAAGCTCCCTAGCAGAACCACTCACTCTGTGATGCTGTTCCAGAGTCATTTTTTGTGTGTGTGGCTGTCTGAATACAGACCTATTTCCCAAATCTTGGAGGTCAAGTTCTCTGAAGCATCCAGCACTCCCCATACAGTTTCTCCCATTTAGTATTTCTCTTGCCCCTCACCTCCACCCATATTCACTTGGGTAAGATAAACCTGTTCTTGGAGATTCAGTTCTAAACTTAATCTCTGAGAAGGCCTTTTGATGGCTCTCCACTGCCATTACTCAGTTAGAGATGAAACGGAACATAAAATTTACGATTTTCAATCGCACATTGGATTTCTCTTTCTCTCCCATTAATGAGTAAACAGTTTGAAGGAAGCAGTGGTAGAACCTCAACAAGTAGGGTTTTGCAGTGCTTGCCAAATGGTGGATTCTCAGTACATCATTGATTAATGGAAAAACGTATCTAAACATTCGTAGCTAGTGCTGGTGACCCAGAGACTTCTACACATGGTTCCAGTGTGCTTAAGCTATGGGCCTAGAATTGTAAAAAAAAAACAAAAGCAAACAAACAAACAAAAAAACTTGCCTAGGTGCCAAACAAGCAGCACCGAGGCAATTATTTATTATAGAATATCTGTCTCAATCACCTCATTCTTATCGTACTTTGGCGAGAATTCATGGTGCGGTTTTCTGACTCCAGGATAAATATACTAACATATTCCTAGACACACTGAAAATAAACCTTAATCAAAGTCAAACATCCAGAAACGGCCTTTGGTTGACCCCTAAGTGGCACACCATGCCAGTGGAGCGACGTGACATGGCACAGAAGCCATAGGGCAATTAACGTTCTTTCCCTTGATTTCAATTTGCATTCTCCTCCTTAAAAGGTGGTTCTTTCTCTCCCTTTGTAATTGGAGGTAATTAATATAAGCCCCTCTTATTCTTTCTAGATGGACCAAAGTCATCTTTCTTACCTTTGTCAGTTACTCCATCCCAGCCAGGGTTTGAGTACGGCCCACTGGGACCCTTATATTTTATGACTTCTGAGTCTGGCCGAAGAGATTCTAATTACCCCCTAGGAGGCCTCTGTGCTGGCTGAGTTTGCCTCCGCTTTCAGCCGCTCAGGTTATCAGCTTTCCAGGGGACTCCGCGCTTTGGCGCTCGGTGCTGCTGGTCAGTGGGACTGTTCCTCCCCACCCCATACAATACAGCCATCCACAGAGGCCTGACAATTCAAACGGGTCCATTTTTTTCCTATGCTGTTTTTTTTTCCTGTCAGTTTCAAACGGTTTTAAAATATCAAATTTGCCAGGCATGCAATGCGGTTAGAATGAATCAGTGATCAGAAGGAGACATTTTAATGGGGTTTTCACTAAAATGCCCAGAGTGATTTTTGAAGTAACAGCCTAGACCAGCCAAATTGTTTAATTCTGTCTTGGCAAATCAACACCTTTGTAAGAAGTTTCTAAAAGTCATCAAGATATAAAATTTATACTTATCCTAACTTGTTCACTCTGCCAGTAACAATCACCCTCAACAATGACTGAACACGTATAATAACCAGGTGTCTTGAATCCTGACAATAGAGCAAAATGGCAGATCTTATTATCTTCATTTTGTTGTTGTTGTGTTGTTTTAAATTCACTGCTATAACTATAGCCCTGGGGATGGTGTCAGGCAGACACGGTACACCCTAAGTAAATAAAAAAAAAGTAATCGTTTAATTTAACAGATAAGAAAACTGAGGTTCACTATCTTGCTGCTAATTCCTCACTTCAATCAGGAATGTCACTATTTGCCCGCTAGATCTCAACAGCTGCCAACATGTGCGTACGTGCCCACACACACACACACACACACACACACACACACACAAACAGGCAGTAAAACCAAAAGCCAGCTTCAAAAACAGTCAGATCAGAGCAGAGACACTGCCCCAACATCTCCATTGATGTCATTTCTATTCTACACTTCCATTAACACAGCTTGAGATGAAGCATAATTGATAGCCACATTGTGAATCATATTACAATTTGACCAACAAAAATATTCAAATTTGTGTTCCCCAAACTGGTTAAGAAATCAAGATTTATCATCCTCTATTTGCTTTCTTTTTAATTTTGTGAAACTTAAAAGGTACAGATAAGCACCCTGAAAAACACATTCCATGTGCTTATCTCATTCTTCTCACAAAATGCTAGCAATATTTACAATTTTTTTGAACTAACATACACATCTTTATATTGACCCCAGCTGAATTTCAAGTGTTTACTTGTCCCCATTTTTTTAGCCTGGCATGATATTTTGAATACACCATCTAACACATAAAATATTTATCTGCCTCTGTATTATGTGTGAATGTGATAAGCATGCATGATATGCGCTGGAGTTGTGTTTGAGATGATAGAATAGCACAGAGCCTTGTGGCATTTCACCAGGACACGCCTTCCCATTAGAAAGTGAAACGCTCCTTGGGTGTGGTTGTTTTGATATCTGTAATTCCAGGTATTTGCAGTACCAACCAGCCAACCTTTCTCCACCACATCCCCAACACTGTTCAGAGTCATCATTGGAAATCAAAGGAAATTGTTAACTTTATGCAGAATTTTGTTTAATGCCTTCTCATTTATTTCTTAATTTTCATGCCCCATGACCTGTAGGCCTGGGTTAATGTTATGTATTCTGTATGTAGAAGCGGTGTCTTCAGAAAAGTGTTTTTTTTTTTTTTTCCTCTGAACAAGCCTCAATTTCATTATCCATCAAGTACTCATTGGTACTCATCAATGTGAAAATAAATCACACATGTTAAAGCTTAGAAAAGAGCCCCAGTCATGCTAGTGCTCAATACATATCAATATTTGCTGGCCCTCTTCTTCACTCCCATCAATTCCATGGACCCTATAAACCCTTAATGGTACTTATGTCTGCAGGACCTTCAGTTGATCCAGACATCATAATTGTAGGCATTCATAGTTAAACCAAATTAAAATAGACGTTGTTTGCCAAACCAATCCATTATATGTTTTATAATTGTTTTTGTTTTTTTTTTAATTTGTGTAGTTTAAAATTAACTCTTCATGGTAGATAGCTCCATGGGTTTTGGTAAATGATTGGAGTCATGTATCTACCACCACAAGCAAGATACAGAAGAGTTCCTCACCCCAAATGATCCCTTCTTGCTGCCCCTTTGGTCAGATGCTCTTCAGCCCCACATCCTGGTAGCCACTCACCTGTTCTCTGTTCCTATAATTTTGTCTTTTTCAGAATGTCATATAAATGTTGTATGAGCATAAGTTTTCTTTTATCTTAAACATTCAGAGGGTGGTTGCTGGGTCATGTGGCTAATTATGTTTAGCTTTATATAAAACTGCCAAGTTGTTTGCCAAATTGTTTGCCAAAGTGGTTGCCCCAGTTTGCAATGTATGAGACTCACAGTTGTTCTGTATGATCACCAACCCTGTGTAATGTCAGATCTATGTACGATAAAATTACACTTAATTTTAGTCATTCTAGTAGGTGTCTAGTACAATCTCATCGCAGTTTTAATTTGTTTGCTAATAACGTTGAACATCTTTTCATGTGTTCACTTGCCAAGCATTTTGGGTAAAGTGTCTGTTGAAGATTTTTTTACCCATTTTCTAATTGGATTTGTTATTGTTGTTGAGTTTTTTAAAGTTTCCTACATATTCTGCAAACAAGTCCTGTCAACTGTGATTTGCAAACATTTTCTCCCAGTCTGTGGCTTTGTCTTTTTAGTCTCTGAACACAGTGTTTTTTGTTTTTTGTGGGTTTTTTTTTTTTTTGGCATAGCAAAAGATTTAAAATTTGGACAAGTCTAATTTGTTATTTTTCATAAGTTTTATAGATCATGCTTCGGAGTTATATAGAAGAACCCTTTGCCTAACTCGAGTCACAGATATTTTATCCCTTTTTTTTCTAGGAGTTTCATAGTTTTACAGTTTATTTGTATGTGTATGATGCATTTTGAGTTAATTTTATACAAGATGTGAGGCACAGGCTGAAGTTCTTCTTTTTTTCAAATAGATGTCTGATCTTTCCAGCACCATTTGTTGAAAAGACTCTTGTTTTTTCATGGAATTGTTTTTGTACCTTTATCAAAAATAAGTAGACTATACTAATGTGGACCTATTTCTGGACTCTCCATTCTTTTCCACTGGTTTTTGTGTCCATTCTTACACCAATTCCAAACTGTCTTGATCACTATAGTTTTATAATAAGACTTCAATGAGGTACTGTGAGTCTTCCAACTTTGCTATTTTTCAATATAATTTAAATTTAAAAATCAGATTGTTAATAGCTACAAGAAAATCCTGGCAGGATTTGGATTGGGATTGTATCGACTTTATAGATTTCTCCAACTATACTGACCCATGACACATTTTATGGAGCTTTACCATCCCTGGCCCTGGTCATTCATGTGTGATGGTATCCTTTTTATGTTGTTGTTTCCACAGCCACCAGCAATAGACCCTCTCTCTCAACCCCTTCTCCACCCTGTCTTTCATTTGAATCTTACAGTATTAGTTATAGTTAGAATGCAGTAGATTCATCTCTTTTTGTTTCTTAAATTTCACATGAGTGAAATCATACGGTATTTGTCTTATGCAACTGATGAATCACTAAATTCTACCTCTGAGACAAATAATACAGTATATGTTAACTAAACTGAACTTAAAGTAAAAAAAAAAAAACAAAAAAAACCAGAATGCAGTAAGCAAAAGATTCATCTGGCCCCATACATAGTTCAGGAGAAAAACACTATAAAGAACACAAAGGTAAAGTGACATTAAAGTTAGTAATCTCTCCAGATAGCTCATCACCAATCCAGCCACAACGCTCTGTAATATGCCAGCCGAAACCTGCCAAAACCCTATCAGACCCAAACAGATACTCAATAGCAATTTCCCCCAGTTACAAAATCCAGCCAATAGATCTGCTTAAGGCTCAGCCTAATGCATTCAGTGACTGACTGGGGTCTGCAACAGCAGGCCCTTACTCCAGATGGTTGTAGCTCTGATAGTTAGATTTGCCAGTGCTCTGATGGAGCCCTGGCTCTCCTCTTTGGCTTCACAATGACTTGATCCCTATCTCTGATGAGATAAGACATCTAAAGGCAATGGAAATATGTCTTGGCCCAGCATTAAATTGCAACCAGCCCCTTAGAAGGGAACAATTCAAGACATTACATTTAAAAAAAAAAAGAAAGGAAGAAAGGAAGGAAGAAAAACCATAAAATGCAAACCAAGACAATTATAACAGAAAATTAATGTCTCTGTTATTTTTAATCCAGGCCTCTCAGGTCACTTTGCTAACAGAGCTCTATGCGACAGAACATTAAATTGGCCAATTGTACACTGCTGCAGCTGTGGCCCTGAGCCCCATCCAATATTTGTTCCTGAAACGGCTGTATTTTTCCTTTCAGGTCCTCCTGAGGTGAGGTACCCTGAAGATTTGCTTTCTTCTCAGTGCTCATTACTCACCTTAAAAGAAGCCTCTTCACATTTGACTTAAGGAGCAGTCATTGTCTTTCATATTGGATGAAAAAAGGAAGAGATGGTGGAAAACAGAGATATCCTGAAGTAAGAGCGGTTCGATGGAGAGAGGCCCAGGAACAAGGCTGGGGAGAGCCTGTCGTGAGGCTTCGGTGAGTCACATGACCCTGGGACTTGCCATGATGTATCTTGTGTTTTTAAGTGAAACTAGCAGATCCAGAATTAAATCCAGAAAAAGAAAAAAAAAAAAAAAAAAAAGATCATCTTAGGAGATCTGGGTGAATAAAAATGTTTCTAATATGCTAAACATATTCTATTTATAATGGTAACAAAATAATTTGCGCGTGCCCTTTCTGCAGGACATCTTCTTTCCGGCAGCAATTTTCTCACCAGCATTTCAGGCATGAGAAATGCACTTGTGGAGACTGAAATTTGAGCAGGGGAAGGTAAATAGTCTTGAAAGAATATTAACAAGGCTGTGATTTCTGACTTACTAAACCATCTTGTTTTCATAGTTTCTCTGAATCATACTTCTTAAGCTCCTTTGTTCCATTTACATTTTATTGATAACTGTTCACTTTCTGGTGACTTATATTTGCCTTTGGATTCCATTAAAATCATAGACTTATCTAACATTCAGGCACTGCCTTACAGCCCTTAAGTAGCAACTCCTGGCTATCCTGCCCCAAACACGTAGTCTCCATTTGTGGCTTCTGGATATCTTGGATGCCCAAGAAAGATCCAATCTGATATCCTAGGCAATTGGCAAGAACATGCACATTATGATACATTAAGTCATTTATTCATTTAATCTGTATTTAATAAGCACCACATATTACAAACTGAGTGACACAAGAAAGGTGTGTCTGATTTTAAGGTGGTTGCCTATCAGCTCCCAAACCCCTAGAATCTGAATTCATCTTGGCTTATAGTTTCCTCTAGATAAAACCCAACTCAAATACAGTTCTTGTATCCAATCACAGCAGGAGGCTAGAAGCTAAATTTCTAACATCCATCTTCGGTTACATTTTCCTTCAGCTCTCTATCTATCCAGGATATATAGGAATCAAAAAAAATGTTTTTTTTCTGAGGATTTGGTCTTTAGATGTTGGACATTCCCTTAGAGGATAGGTTTCACTCTTTCTATTTATTTCCTCTATAGAGATTAGCTTTAGCTGCCTATGCAACCTCAAATGTCATTTGTAGCTGGGAGGTCTACTAACCTATTTTGGAGAAATATTTTGCCAACGGAGAGTATTTGGAAACAAGGCCAAAAAGGTAAGTTGGGGCCCAGTCTTAGAAAGCAGTCACTGTCAAGCTAATAAACCCAAATTTATTTATTAGACAATAATAAAAAACTCTTAGAAGTTTTGTTTCTTTAATTTTTTGAACACATAATCATAATGAAGAACAAGCAAGGTTAACCTGATGAAAATGTGTAGTTTTGGTTTTTACATGCAAGAGACTATCTGAATTCAGGGAAATTGTTTGAAACTTAACAGAATATTCCAAAAGTAAAAAACAAAATAAAGGGGCGCCTGGGTGGCTCAGTTGGTTAAGCGACTGCCTTCAGCTCAGGTCATGATCCCAGGGTCCTGGGATCGAGTCCCGCATCGGGCTCCCTGCTCTGCGGGAAGCCTGCTTCTCCCTCTCCCACTCCCCCTGCTTGTGTTCCCTCTCTCGCTGTGTCTCTCTTTGTCAAATAAATAAATAAAATCTTTAAAAAAATTAAAAATTAAAAATTAAAAAATAAAACAAAAAGAAGTGATTATTTAAAATATTATCAAAAATAAATAAATAAATAAATAAATAAAGGATATTATCAATCATCATGAAAAAAATGAATATAAAAAATATTGAGACAAAAAGTACATCTGGACTAAATAAATAATAATTTAGTCAATCATGCATTAACCAGCTTTTCTTCATTTTATTTCTTGAAGGAACTAAAGTTCATTAATGTGGAAGACAGAAGAGAAGCAAAGAGCATAGGATGATTCTCATGAGTGGTGACTGAGACACAGATCCTTCAGTGGATGTGATTTTCTCATCTTTGCCCTCTCTAGAAACAAAACAAACAAACAAACAAACAAAAAACCAATACTGGGGCCCAAGAAAAGAAGTAATTTTCTATTCTATGGTAACACCATGGAGTTCAGCCAATTAAACTTTACTTGAAATGCAGAGTTGTTATTTCTGTCTCAGCATGCTGCTGGCACAAATACACAAGAACCAGAGAGAGGGAAGGACATAATCTTTCAGATACTTTTTGATAAACGCACTCTAGATTTTTGATCCTGAGAAGAATAAAGATGAAAATTAAGGACACGAGAAAAAATAATAAATTCAAATGATTAAAACAGTTAACATCCAGCCCTGGAATTGGCCCATCCTAACTACTCATGGAAAACCCATTTGTAATGGTTTCTAGTTAATGTCTAACTTCTTACACTATAGCTGGTGTTAGTCTTTAAAATTGTAATTAAGTGACTAATTTAATTTCTCAAATTGCCATTACATTTTCTTTTGGTGTGGCCTGAGTTTAAATTATTAATATACTTGCAATTTATTTTTCATACTTTTCTTTTGTGAACAAATGTGCTCTGGCTTTTGTAAGGGCTAATGAACTTAGGGTTTCAGATTATGAGTTTATTTCATAATGTTTCATATTATTTTGAACTCTCGACATCTTATTTTTCTAGGCACATTTTCCTTTTCTCTGTAGTTTTGCAAGGACAATCAAAGCATGTATTGTATCTTATTATCCAATGTGTGAAGGATCATTTGTTGTCCAAGAAGTCTTTTATCGCTTTTCTATCCTTACAATTACTTTTTCTATCCAAATAATACTTCTTAAATGCTAATTTAGTCACATGTGACCCAATGGAGTCTTAATGCCTCAAGAACAATGGCACAGCTCACTTCTCAGTGGCTCCCAGAAAGTCTAGACGGCAGTGTTGAGTGCTCTTTCAGATGTCAATGAGGAGAAGTTTGCAGGGCCAGGGCTCTGAAGAGAAGGAATTAACAGGCCAGGGGCCAGGATCTATTGCTCCCCAGTGAGAACTGAAAACAAAATAGACAAAACTAAAACCAAAACCCAGAAGGGCCTCTCCCATATGGTACTGATGTCAGAATTTAGTGCAGAAAAGAAAGGATTTGGAGATTAGTGCTACACCCACAGAGTGCAACTGAAAAATCTTTAACATTGCCAGAAGCTCTCTCCACATGACATTAAACATCTGTTTAAAAATTAATCTTTTAAATGGATATTCCCAAATAACTTCATAGTTAACAAAATGCAGACAAGATTTTTTTTTTCTATTTTTCTCGGTTTTGTTAAGGCAAAACAATGCACACACACACACAAGCACACACACAGCTTTTTGTGTCCTGTATTTTTCTAACTTTTCAGGTCTTATAACCAAACACTTCTGTGCTCAATATACCAATCATACATGATAACCAAGTATTTGAAGTATATAATTAGACAAACAGACAAGCACATACATGTGTACACACACACACACACAGAGGCATGCTGAGAAAGAACTGGTTCTTTTGTTTGATTTTTAGGAACTGTCAGAAAGATTCCTTTCTAGATGGTAATGAAAATGAAATCAAAGCAGAAGTGGTTTATTGAAGTTAATCTATGAAGCAAAAATTTTAAATCTCTTCACAGTGGACTTCTAGAGAAGCAAGGTGGTGTGACTAATAAATTATTAGTGGGAATTATGAAAAAAAAAAGACCTGTACCAGTAAAAATTATGAGGAAGCCTCTAATCCACCCCTCAGAAACCTTGTAAGTAAATGTCATGTTTGACAAAGTAGTTCATGTTGAGAAACACCATCTGTGAGGAATATTAGAAACTAGAAGTAGATGTCATGCTTGATAAAGCTGGTAATGCCGATGCCCATCAGAAGAGCTCACTAATATTTCAACAGCTCTGGGAAAAGATAGTCAAGAGAAAAAAAATGATGGGTTTGAAGGAAACACCTGAGACCACTGCTAATGAAAACAAGCACATGAGAATATTCTGTATAAAAATGTTTCCCATCCAAACAAGTTACTTGTACTTCTACTAGGGGACCATGCCACCTAATATTTATTATTTCCTCTCTGCTTCCAGCTAACATCTTGATTTGTCCTCTGACACTCATTAAATATGGTTTCTGTGCACATACTAATATGCAACAGCCTTGAAAATTCAAAAACAAAACAAAACAGGAAGCCAACAAGTCTCATTCCCCATTCTGGACACATACTACCATTCAACTCAATAAGTATATTTTGGGGGTGTTTTCTGTGGCAGAATCTGTGCTGGGCACCACAGGCACATGCCTGCCCTCAGGGAGCTCACAATCTAGTATAAATGCGCATGGAGAGAGGATAGCTCATGACAAGCCCATGTGGTAAATCCTCACAATGAGCATACACAGTCAGCAGCATCTGTAGAGGAGGATACGGCACTAGTTATGCTAGGAAGACTCACATGAGCCATGTGGTGAAGGATGACTGGTAGTGTTACAGGATCGCAGGGTTCTTGTCTCATGGAGTCGAAGAATGAACCTCGCAGACACAAAAGGGTGAAGTGAAATGAAAGTTTATTAAGTGAAGGTAAGAGCAGAAAGGAAAAAAGAAGTTCTCTAGAGTGACAGGGGTCCCGAATGGGTTGCCACTGAGGTCTTTTAGTGGCAGTCTTTTATTGAAACTGACTGGGAAGCTTGTGGCCTTGAGATTCTTGTGCCATCTTGGTTTGAGTAAGGACTATTGATAACACCCTTAATGACTTAATTCTTTGAGGTTTATTCATTGTCTGTGATACACTGTAGTTGCCCAAGAAAAATACTCTGGACCATCCCAAGGCCAGGTGGTCTGTGTTTTTTTTTTTAATCTCTTATTCACTCTGTCTCAGCACTTCTGCCTGCCAGGTATAGTCTCAGAGCCCAGACAGGGGCCCCCTATCTCTCCCTGTCTATACCTTAACCCTTTCCTTACTCAGTAGTTCATCAGGTGGTAAGAACCTAGATAAGGTCATGCCTATATTTCCCTGAAAGCTCAGACAAATTCCACTAATGGTCTTCTCAGTGCATTGTGCCCTTGTAGTTATCTGTAAAACAAATGTTAATTTTCAGCCGTCTCCACTTAACTACAAATTCCATGTTGGTGGTGACAACTGTTCTGTTCACCATTTTATCTGAAGTAATTAAGACAAATTCAATAAGTTCAAAATCAATTAACTGACAGATTGTTCTAGAAAACCCTTGGTAAATTTTCCTTGTACAGGTCTCCTGACATCCACTCTATAATTAATGATATACTTCCTTTACTCAAACATAAATAAACAAATAAACAAAAGATGGAAAAACCAAACTATGTCTGTTAAGAAAGTTGTACTAAAATGTGTCTGTTCCTTTCTTTGGAAGGTGACTTTCTCGTATACTGCACCACACAAAGCACACTTGCAAAGCTGTTGTTGGAAGGAAGGAAGGAAGGAACGAACAAACGAATGAACGAACGAACGAACGAAAGAATGAATGAAAGAACGAACGAAGGAAAAGGAAGGAAGGAAGGAAGGAAAAGGAAGGAACGAACGAACGAATGAGTGAAGGAATGAACAAAGGAATGAACGAAGGAAAAGGAAGGAAGGAAGGAAAAGGAAAGAAAAGTAAAAAGGAAAGAAAAGAAAAGGACAGAAACTTGCTTCAGTGTGTGTTTGCTCACTGTCACTGCAGCTATAAGGATGGACAGGAAAGTGGCCTCTCGACTAACCTCAAATGCCTAATGTAGTTATGAGATTGGGTTATGAAATAGGTCTTCCCTTTGAAAAATTGTCTTCAGTATGAAAGAAAAAACCTTTCATCTTTGTTTCTCTCCAAAACCAGGAGTCAAGGACTGCTCAGACTTTTGGGAAACAAAACAAAAACCCTCACAAAGCAAAAGATTACAACATGTCAGTGGAGGGCTGGATTTAGTGTAAGTATTATCTGATTATTATTTAATATCATTTGGTAAAGGACAAAGGGCAATAGATATGTACCTGACCTAGGGCTGAAGTCTCCTCTGCCATAAAATTCCTCTTCATTTCTCATTTTAAAAGAATCAAAATTAAATTTGGCCAGGATTTTGGCCAGCACTTAAAACTTTAAGTACGTAGGGATTAGTAGGTAAAGAAAGCATAATAAAAGGGATCAGTATTATTTTCCGGAAGCTTTCCATGTACCAGACAATATGCTGATCTTAAAGGGACAGCATTTACCCCCACAGAGCTCTGTTCAGTTATGTGAGAAGTTTTAAGTACTGGGTTGAGAAGGGTGTCTACTGGGTCAAAATACCAGAGGGTGTTGACAGTCTGTAAAAAATGTAGTGGGACACATGGCTAGTAGGACAAATACAATCATAATAACCCGGCTTTGGTACATATGGCTGTCTTGAAAAGAATTTTCTGGAATTGGGAAGAGAGAAAGAAAATCATGACCTACCTCTTCTGTGATCATGGATGACTTAAATAGAACTAGAGATGAACATCTACTATAATTCAACATCAAACCAATTTTACCTTTTTGAAGGCAAGCGTGCTGACAACAATATTAGGATTTATCTTCTAATAAGTTATCTAAGAGAGACAGTCTCTAAGTGTCTCGGTGATATATATGTGCCTATTAGAAATAGGATACAGCCATATATTCAGTAAACTGGAGAGAAAAAAAAATAGCAACTCTGTATTATAGTCATTTTGGTATTAGAGCAAAATGTTTTAAGTTCAAATAATCCTGTGTTCAGATTCCAACAAATCCATTTGCTGTTGGATAAGACAGAAATCAAATGTAAATATCTACACTGCAGACTTTTCATGGATATTAGAACAGTACCTCGTACATAGTTGGTCAATAAAATTTGCCCTGGATTAGCCTCCATAAAATAGGATTCCCCTCTCCTTCTCCATTTTTTCTTATGACCCTTCTCCTTTTTGTATCTTCCTTTCTTTACTACATGTTCCCCACTTGTGAAGGCTGGCATAAAGCATCTAGTGGTTAGAAGATGGTGATCTTTAGTATTGCTTCTAGGGCAGGAAGCTACCAGTAAGAGAAGCACGGGTGGAGGATCTATTTTTCCTTCCCAGTTGAACACACAAGGGACTCCTCCAGCTGAAAGAGGTTTAGAGGGCCTTCTGCTCACCACATGTCACAGAGTTTATTGATCCACTGAGAGTGGCAGCTCACAAAGAACACAGACAAAATGTTCACACTTTGTCTCACAAAGATGGAAGTGAGACAGTCATGGAGCCTCAGTCCCACAGAGTTACTCCCATTAACCAAAAGAACAGGAAGTTAACATTCTGCAAAGCATATGTGAGAAAAACAAGTACACAGAAATAAATAAATAAATAAATAAATAAATAAATAAATAAATAAATATCAATTAAGGTACATCTTTTGGAGATTGAGGAAAACTAAGACCTTTTAGTTAGAAATTATAAGGGCTAGGATCAAAGAAATGGAGTTATAAACTGGCCAGAGTGTGTAAACACTGTTTACATATATTTATTCTGCCTGAGACTGTTACACATCAAATGTTTTCTCTGCATGGTCTTGAGCTTCAGACAGTTCTCTCCCTTCCAATCACTGCCTAAGTTTAGGCATTGCCTGTTCTGTGGCTTATTTTCTCAGAAAGTTACTAGCTTTTAAGGATTGTTCTGATGAATTCTATCAAAGCAAGGCACTCTTTGTTTGTGCCCTAATGTTTCTTTCTCACTACTCTCTTTTTGGGAAATCAATTACATGCCTTTTTTCCTAACCTCCTCCATATGTGTTTTCCATTTCTCTCTTAGAGTTTCAGTCTGGATTAGTTTCCTGCGAATCCATCTCATTTGCCAATCCTCTACTCCAGTATCTAATCTGTCATTATACCCATCCAGTACAATCATAATTTAGAGTAGTGACTCAATCAATCCTACAAGTTGTATTTGTTCCCTTTGTACAGATTGCAATTCTCTGTTTAAAACCTCAATCACTCCATCTATTCTCTTATCATGTTAATTACGGTTATTTTAAAATTATGCATGATGACTCTAATATCTAGGTCACCTGTGAATGTGTCTATTGTCTGGCTTTTTTGCTATTGATGTGGCTGTTTCATTTGCTTGTTTATTTAGTGAATATAGGACATTTGGACTGAACAATTGTGGGGATTCCAAAATCTCCTTAGCTTCTGGCAAGTGGTTTGAATAGAGATACATCATATTAATCTAATTAGGCCTTGGATTAAGTAGACCTAACTTACCAGTCTTTATATGGGCTCAGTATTTTCTTATCCCTCCTTACTCCTGGGATTTATTCCAGGAGCCTTCTCTCTTGGCTGGCTGTGACCTACGGTTTTCATCTCCCTGGTACCATGAAGCTGCCAAAAGCCCTGCTAATATTTTAGTCTCCTAGATTCTGCTTTCTGCGTGGGTTCTCTATCTCTTGCCATATGGTACTTCTGAAACCATGTAAAATGTTGTGCTCATTTCAATATAGAAATATCTCCCATTTTTTCTTTATAGAAGCTTGGCTGCTCAAGTTCTGGCTCTCTTGATAGGTCTTCCATGCCTTCAAATACATTTTTGGAGAGAGTGGAGGTATTGTGTCCAGCTTTCATAATTGTTATCAGCAGGAAATTGTTATCTTACAAGCTAATTTGTCCCAGAACATGTAGTCTGTTTGTGTATTTTTATACCTAGCTATTTACTAATTTCATGAAAATGACCAAATAGAAACATTTTTGTTTTTAATTTTCTTTTTTAAATATTTTATTTATTTATTTTAGAGAGAAAGAAAGAGAGAGAGAGAGACAGCACAAGTGGGAGGAGCAGAGGGAGAGGGAGAGAGAGAATCTCAAGCAGACTCCATGCTGAGCACAGAGCCTGATGCAGGGCTCAATCTCACCACTCTGAGATCACCACCTGAGCCAAAACTAAGAGTTGGATGCTTAACTGACTGTGCCACCCAGGTGCCCCTGTTTTCAATTTTCCACATTAGGGCATTTAATTCTACTACAACCTTAGTTGAGATATGATTTAGATGTTCAGTTTCTAGATTGATGGGAGTGGTAACAATACAGGACTATTTCATGCAATGCTTTCCTCAGAAACAAAATGTTCATTCAAAACCAAGGTATGGTTTTTGGATACGTGAACTCAAAGGGTCTAAGATGGTCTAAATTTACCATTTTTCCTTAGCATAATACCTTGGCATATATTTATTACTTTTAGAATCACTTCTGTGGATTGTAGTTCAGTATTTAAAGCCCACTATTTTAGGATTTTTGATGTATGGAGTTGGAAAAGTGGAGGTATCCAAAGATTTAGAATACCATACTGTTGTAGAAAGGTCTGAGACTTGCAGAGATGCCTGAATCTCAAATTATTTGAGGTCCTAAAAACCATGGAATGTCTAAATGGGAGCTAAACCCCAGGATTACCATCTACCTCGTTCCTATTTTGTACCTTGCCATCATGGCAATGAGGGAAGTAGAAATGAGTCCAGGGTTTGTACACGTCTGAAATGGGATGGGTAAAACATATTTCAAATCCCTGTCATGTGCTTTCCCTCAATTAGTTAATAGCTTGATTCTGTTGCTACATCAAAACCTGGGTCATTAGAAAAGGTGGAATCTAGAGGAGATCTCCACAAAGGAGATCTGACCACTCCATCCAAAACACATATGAGATGCTGAGCCTACACCTTGGGGTGGGGGGGCTTGTAGGTCTTCATGAAGGTTCTATTGATCAGGAAAACCACAGCATGATGTTGTTGTCTGCTGTTGTCACTGAACCAGAAGGGGTTTTTCCATCCTTCTTTCATGACACCATTTGTGTGACCACTAATTTCCTCAAAATAAACTGAAAAACCAGAGTGAAAAAAAAAAGAAAAGAAAGAAAAACCAAATGTAAAATCAGTTTCCCATATGGCTTATCTCTTCAAGTAGCCCTCTCCACTCCAAGCACAATAAATATATCAAATGAAAATAAAACTAGTTTTCTTAGTCTATATATAGTCTATATATAAAAATAGTCTATATATAAAAATATATTTTTTTCCTTACTGAGAATAATATTGAATAATACTGGAGTAGTCACACTTCTTGCCATGTCCCTACATGTGATAAGAATTCCTCTGCTTTTTTGCTTTCCACTGTGAGATGAACTGTTGGTTCAGGATAGACAATCTTTATTATATCAAGAACATATCCTTATGATACTAGTTTTCAGCTTTTACCAGAAATAATTATTCCACTTTTCCATGTGCTTGCTTATTATCAAAAATATGAGCATACATTTTTTTCCTTCTACATAATGATCTAATTATGGAAAGAGATTTCCTAATATTAAATTAACCTGGAAACTCTGTTTTGACAAAGTAAATTATACGTTTAATATACTATTGGATTCTATGTATGGCAATTTATGTAAGATTATTATATCTGTACTTGCATGTGCTCATTCTGTAGTTTTCTCTTTTGGAAAAATAATTAATTTTTCAAAATAAATGATAAAACTTTTCATAGTTTTCTCTGCCCTAGAAAAACTTTTATAGCATTAGAATGTGTCAACACTAAAAATCCGAAAGGATTCACCATAGAATAATTAGGAACTTGTTTTTTTTTTTTTAATTTTAATTCTTTGGCATTTTTTAAACTTATAGTACATGGTATTTATGTATTTATGTTTCCTACTTTTTTTTTTTTTTTTTAGAGAGAAACAGAGGACGCCTGTGGAGGGAGGAGGGGCAGAGGGAGAGGGAGAGAGAGCATCTTAAGCAATTTCCACACCCAGCTCAGAGCTCCACCTGGGGATTGATCTCACAACCCTGAGATCATGGCCTGAGCTGAAACCAAAAGTCGGACATTTAACTGAGCCAGCCAGGCACCCCTATGTTTTCTACTTATGATAAATTTTCTCTATTTCTTTTGTAGCCCAAATATGATCTTAGTTATAACAGCCTACAGTACCTAATAAAGTCTCTGTAAGTCTCTGTACATTCAAATTCTGGTGCTATCATACATTTAGTTTCAGCATCTGACCTATCAATTAGCCCTTTTCAGCTTCAGCTCCTTTATCTTTAAAATGAGAAGAAATGACCATGTGGCTGTTGGAGAATTAAATAATATAATGAATGTAAATCATTTAAAAATGCATGGTACCTGATAAACATTAAAAAATTATTATCAGTTATTGCTACATAAGGTTTTATCCCTGTGCCATTTCGATCAATAGCATCACTGCTTACTCAGGAAGACCCAAGTCCGTAGTCTTTGTTGCCAACTCCCACACAAATAATCCACATCAATATTTGTGTCTCTGTCTTTGACATTCATTAAAAAAAAAAATTTACTGAGGGGATGCTGTGCACAAGGTACTATTCTAGGCACTGTGGATCTGACAGTGATAAAAATAAACAAAAACAAAAATACAACTTGCATTCATGGAACTTTTATTCTAGTAATCTTTCCTCTGTATACCTGCCCTCCTTTGTCTGTCATCTGCTGATGCCATGCTCCTTTCTCTTATAGGCTTCTTGAATTTTTTTTTTTTTATGAGGATTGTATTACTTTCCAGAAATCAATCACATTTTGCCACATATCTTTCAGTGCTGCCCTTGAATTCCAGGCCAAGCTTTTATTCTTGAAAGTTCTGAGGGGGCAGGGGGAAGTCTTGAAGGACTTGGTCTGGGCTGTGGTATGATTAGAGCTAAAGTCTGAAATTTTCCATTGCACAGCAGGGAATGTACAGAATGGGACAGTGAGTGGGAGTCAGGGCAGCCTGACTCATGAACTGGCATGAGGGTATAAAAATTGAGGAAGGAAAGAAAAAGGGGAGACTTGCAGATGCAGACCAAGCAAGTATTGACCAATTATTTATGCAATGAGAAGGAAAAGGAAATTAGAAAAGGTGGGGCCATAAACTTCAATCTAAATAATTGAGATTATCAGAAGTGCTACTAATAAGAACCAGAGATAGAAGAGAAATGACTAATTTTGAATGGTGAAATTATTTTTTTTATTTGTGTTGACCTTTAAGTCTTAAAATACTACCCAGAGGAAAAAAGGAACTGTGAGTTACTTGTTTGTGGCTCTATGGACATACCTAAAATTGTGCCTGAAATACAGTAAGTATGTGTGGACTGACTGAATGATAGCTTTGTAATAGATTGAAATCTCATTTGCCCCCCAAAATTTATATATAATCAATTTAAATTTAAATCAAAATCAATTTAAATCAAAACCAAAAGGATTCTTCAAAGGAACCTAACAATCTTAAATTCTGTTAATAAGTAAATACTTCAAATATTTGTAATTTGATTTTGATTGTGAGTGATTTGAATATATGAAAACAGGGCACTCTATCAGAGAAAAAAATATTAACAAAGTGTTTAAAAGAAAGGCTAGGGCAAAATGTGCAATATTGAAACCAAAATTAATATCCAGAACATACAAATGTTCTTATGAATCACATATTTCAATATAAATAATACAATAGAAAGAAAACAAAATATCTAAATATACAATTCATAGTAAAAGAAACACAAATAACCAGCAAGTATATTAAAAAAAAGATGATCAATATTACCAGTAATACAATTTTGTCTGATTTGATAGAACAAATGAAATATTTATGGTAGTGTTAAGTAAGTATAGGTAAATAGGAAATCTCAAATGTAATAGTAATGGTATCTATTGAATATTACAATAAACTTTAGAGAAACACAATTTCTCATTATCTAAGTTCAAAATGACTCTATCATTAAACTCCAAAATCCCACTTCTAAAAATCTGTCCTTTGAAATATTGCAAGATAAACATATAAGAATGTTGATTACAGTATTATCATTTGTAATAGGAAATAAATCAGGAAGAAATTTAAAATTCATCAATATATAAATAGTTAAAAGTTAGAGTACGACCATATGATCTAATACAATGCAAATGATAAATGAAAAATAGGTAGCTCTTGACACATTGATATAAATCATCTCTGATATCCATTATAAAAATAATGCAAGCTGCTAGGTGTAGGATAGTGTATGTATGTATATATGTAAATGTATGTATGTATATATGTAAATGTACCCTAGCTGCTAGGTGTAGGATAGTGTATGTATGTATGTATGTAAATGTGCCCATGTCTGTTCTCCTGGTCTGAAGGAGTGTTGGTGCAGGTGTGTTGAGTTATTTGTGTGTGTACACTTGCAGGCAAATATCAGGAAAAATATTCAAGGAGTGGGAAACAGAGGCCACTTTATGAAAATGGAGAAAAAGACTAGGGGGAGGGAAAGAGCATGCACTTTATGTTTTATGTGTCTGTATTTCCATACTCCTTGTAAAGACAATGTATTACTTTGAGGAAAAAAAAAACCAAGGGTCTTAAAAGCAAACAAATGAAATAGATAGTTATTTGAAAGGAGATAACTTTAAAACCTCTGAGAGTAGGAGACCTCATTTCATAGAGAAGTAAGATTTTTGTTTCTGTTATTACTCTTTCTGGTAAATATATCATAGACTGCTATATTGAAAGTATTTATATACACTAATGGAAAAAACTTCATGTTCCAACCATTGCTGAGTAATTCCTGATAGTGTACAATTCATCAAAATTATGGCAACTTTATCCTTTTCTATGTTATTGGAAATAATTGTGGCTTCTTTAGATTTTCCATAGATGTTCTTAGAGACCTCAGTGAATTAAAAATGAGAGTTAGGTGGGCGGACTAATGCAATTAACTGGAAATTAGGAGAATAATTTAGATTTAGTCACTAGCTAACACAAACTGTGGCTTGTTTCACCCATAAAATGTGGAGAGACTGATTATATTGTTTACGTTTTTCAGAATTGCAGATTTAAAGAGTTCTAGAGTCTTAGCCAACTATATTCTTCTGGAATTCTGTTTGTCTAATTGCAGTGGTTCCTTCAAAATGCTTCACCAGTCTCGACAGATACTGTCTTCATGTGTTTCTCAAAAAAAAAAAAAAAAAAGATTTAAGTTGCAGTTGCTTATTTGGGAAATAATCTCAAGAAATACCAGTAAAGAAGCAGGGTCTTGAGGGGTGTCTGGGTGGCTCAGTCAGTTAAATGATGTATTCTTGATTTTGGCTCAAGTCATGATCTCAGGGTCCTGGGATCTAGCCCAGCATCGGGCTCCCCGCTGAGTGGGGAGTAGGCTTGTTTCCCTCTTCCTCTGTCCCTCCCCCTACACGCTCTCTCTCTCTTAAATAAATAAATCTTAAAAAAATAAATAAATAAAAGAAGAAGTAGGGTCCTGAGACCTAGAATAGAGGCAAGCTGAGAAAAGTATGACATGTTATCTAGCTAGTTACTACTGTGGGCATTGGAGCTCAGACCCACTGGGGATGACCTGAGAAAGCTCAGCTCCATTCTCCTCATTGGTTGAGAGCTGGGATTGGCGTACTTAATGCTTTGGCATATCTGTTTGCCCTGTGCAAAGATAGCATGCCCTTAGAGCCAGAAACGTGCCCCAAGGAATATGCTCACATATTCCCACTTAAACAGCCTTCAGCATGTAGCGGCACATGGGGATAAGGGCAAGGCACTGAAGTAGCTGTTATATTTCACCACCTGCAAGTTCATTCTGTCAGGTTACTTATTTTTCAAGGGGTAGTAAGTCACAAATACTTAACAAAAAAAGTTCTATGAGAGCACTTTCGAGGGGAACAGTTGTAGTCCCTGATGCTCCACTTAATCCCAAAGCTATAAGTGACATTCATCCTCTCTGTTCCCTCCCGCTCATTCTATACCCCCATCACCTGGGACTGTTATTTCTTCTGGCCAAGGCTGCCTGTGCGCTAGAGTAATCCAGACCTTTGTTCCCGAGTATTTGATCCGAACTCTATCTCTGTCAAACTCTACCTCTTCATGAATGAGGGTCTTGTCTTTTCCATCCTGGTTCCTCCTTCCTTTGCCCACTAATCCCACACAGCAGGAAAAGCCCAAACTGACCAAGCAGCAGCTATTGCTTTAAATCTGAAAAGGAGACAGATCTAACTTGTTTACTACTGAGGAGCTTGCTGGCCTTTTTAATAGTCAGAAGCATAAGGAAAGCGCCACATTAGTCTCTGCTGTTAATAGGTTGGACGTTCAGCTCCAGGAGCAGCTATATTTCCATTGGACCTATTCATATTCTCCATTCTGGCCACAATAGCTGCTTTGTTCATAGACCCACTGTGACTCTGGTCTTGCTTCTGTCCTCAGGGTGAGCAAAGACAGAAGATGGTCCCGCTCCCCTGGATGAATTACTGTATTCACCTTGTTGTTTTGTGCTTTCTCTTGATAGATGCTCCTTGGTGGGCATTGATACACCTTTCAGAGACCCACACACTTTATGCCCATAGGTCCATAGAACTTCCCGTCTCTGAAATTCCAAACTTACTGCTTCTGTGTTCCCCTCAGCTAGTCAAGACATTTGTCATTGCCCTAGAATCTATGTATATTCTTATTTCAGCCAATTTTCTGTCCATACCATATTGATAACTTTGTGCAAATGTCAGCAAACTAATGGCCAATGGCCCAGCCATCTGTTTTTGTAAATAAAATTTCATTAGAATACAGCTGAACCCATTTGTTTAAGTATCATCTATAGCTGCTTCCATGTTACACAGACACATTTGAGTAGTTACAAAAGATACCCAATGGCCCACAAGCCCCCCATATTTTCTATCTGACTCTTTAAGAGAAAGTTCGCTAACCTTGGATCTAGTATATTGCTAGAATCTTTTGGGGAGAACTACTCCTCACTACTGTTTTCCAGGGCCAACCCTGATTGAAACTATAAGCTTCAGCAGTGTATTTTTGCCTGCATCAACATATCTAGCCCACTCATCATCCATGACCCAGGCATCAGTTTTATCTTATTCTGTGGGCTAGTTTAGGCAGCCCCAGTGAATCCACCTATGTGAGCCAAGGGAGTGGTGTCCGTGCATCTGAGGTAGGTGACATAGGGTCTGAGCTACCTGCTTGTGCAACTTCTTTGTGCCCTCTGTATTATCATGTTTTTAATTTCTGTATCTTATGTTTTGGAGAGAGACTGCCTTCCCAGGGCTGGCTAATTCCCAAAGATAATAACAGCCTGCCTACAAACCTGCTTTTCATATTCAAACCAATAATCCCAAGCCCACATTTCCCAACCACCTCTTTATCTAACTCACACACCAACCCAATATTTCCCCTTCCCTAAATCACCAAAGTCAGGTACCAGGCAACTAGAGACCATCCCTATAGCCCCCAGCCTGCCAGATGATTTAAACTGGCCAATCCTAAACTATTTACGCTGCCCTACTTTGCTGTTCCCATGGAAACCCAAATAAAAACTCTTGCCTAGGCTTTCCCATTGCTCCTGCTTCTCCTCTTGATCAAAACTTGATGCTTTTCCCCTAAACTCTCTTGAGAAATGTAAGTAATAAATCTTCCTTCACTGGTATTGGCCTCTCCATGTCATCATTCAGTCACCTTCATAAATTAAAATCCCATGGGTCCAAATAAAACGCCCTCTGGATCTGCTCAAGTTCATTCCTGAATGTTCAGTCTCCAACTTATGATGGATTTACTGCTATTCCCACCCAAACTTCTCAGGCTCCCAATAAATAGATCAAAGTTGTATTCCCATGTTTAATGTGTGCTATGTTCAGAATTCAAAGGGATCTAGCAAGCGCAGAGCCTCTCTTTCTTAGTATTATGGAGTAAAATGTGCAAAATCTTGTCTTTTAACTTGAACGACTTGTCTTGACATTGATTTCACTAGATCCCTAAAATGTCCATTGATGTGACAGTCCTTAAAACTTTGCAGGATTTATCTCCCAATCTTTGATTCATATAGATCTTACTAGGATACTGGCCACTTTTATCTCACCACACCATTAGCATAATGTCATCAAAATAGTAGGCCATTCTGAGGAATTTCCAGATAATCAAGGTCCCTTCAGACTATACTGTGACAAAGGCACATAAACCTGGGGCAAGAATGTGACTTTGTACTGCTGTCTATCCTAGGGGATGGTGAACTGCTTCTCATCCTTCTGCTTGATGGATATTTTAAAGACTATTTCACCAAGTAAAACCAGGGAAATAGTTGCATATCAAGTGGTAGAAAATGTGTTGACCTTTTCTAGGAAAGACCCCGCATCCAGTATCACTGCTTTAGGTGGAGCTATCACTTAGTTCAGTTTATAATCATCACCGTCATCCATTATGGTTCTTCTGTGTTTTGCAGGCACTAAGCTAGAAGATTAAGTGTGGATATGACAGGGACAACAACCCTTGCACTATTTAGCCTTTGAGGATGGTACTAATCTGCCATCCCATGCATGCTTTTGATTTGACATCTTGGCTGTAGGTATGGGCATTCCCTTTCCCTGGTGTACAGTAGTTATTCTGGCATATTGCTATAGGTTCCTTAAGTAAATTAGGGACATTTCTATTTGAGGTGCTTTCCATGGACTTCAATTCATGGGCTCTGCTCTGAGAGCTAGCTCCAATATGGAAACTCAGTAGCAACCATATTTTTCCTTTATAATAGGTGATACAGTAGTCTTCTCCTCTGCTCTTGATCTGTTGGTTATACAGGTAAAGAAATTCCACCAATCGCTCTTATTTCAGTCTCTACTAATGGCCTGGTCCCTGTGAGTCAGGGTATCTTGATTAATAGTCTATCTTTTTGGCACATTACATTACTTAGGTTCACCTAGTCTCTATTAACTGGCCTCTGCTCTTCTAGAATCCTCTTATTCCCAATGACACAAAGGAACCCATTTCCATAGTAGATTTTGTTATTGTCCATCTAGATCTACAGAAGCCTACACTGAAATTCTCAGCAATGCCAGTACTCTCCTCACTAGCACATTCCTTATTGTCCATGAAGGGAGATTCTATGGGCCTCCCCAGGGAACATGGTCAGCTGGTAGATTCTCGGCTGTCATCTATCAATTTTAACATGCTCAGTTCTTTGAGCCTTTTTATCCATTTATAAATATTCTTCCAGGGCATTTCTGTCATCTTCACTTCATTTTCAATATGTCATAATTTTCTTTAAGCTTTGACAATCCATTCCATTCCAGCAGTAGACTGGGGCCTGCTTTAGTGATCCTTGCCAGGACATTAAAACCCAAATTACAGAAGAATACTCCCATATTCATCAAATCTCCAGTATCAATCCTTATGATCAATCTACCACCAGGGTTGAGCAAACTCCAGAGCAATTCCTAAACCATTCTCTTAGTTCTGTCCATCCATGCTAGTCAGTGCCTTTAGCACTTTAGTAAATAACGTCTTTTCTCCTGTAGTGGGCACAAAACCTCCACAATGAGACACACTGAGAGTTGACCTTAACTATTGCTCATAAAATAGTACAAGAATTTTGACCAGAGAAACAGCTGATGTAATTTATCTTTTAATAGGAAAACTGTCTACTGTAGTAAATTTGTGCATTGAATGAATGAGGGCAAGGACAAAAGGAAGAAGATGAGTCAGGAGGTTTTAACAATAGGAGAAGACAGAATGATGGCTTAAGCATGAGTGGTAGTATAAGTGGTGAGAAGTAGTCACATTATGGACATTTTTTTAATTAATTAATTAAGTAAGTAAGTAATTTCTACACCCAACATGGGGTTTGAACTCACAACCCCAAGATCAAGAGTTGCATACTCTTCCGACTGAGCCACCCAGGCACCCCTGAACATATTTTAAAGCAAACGCTACCATAATTTGTTAACAGATTTGATGTTAGATTTGAGACAAAAATTAGAGACAAAAATAGCCCCCAGGGTTCTTGACCAGAGCAGTTCAACTCATCGTTAACTAAGATAGTAGAAACCGGAAGTAGTTCTGTTTGTTAGTGATACAAGTGAACACCTTGAGAATTCTGTTGGATACATAAGCACAAAGGTAAGAGGAGTTGTCTGGTATAGAGAAAAACATTTAAGTCAAGTCAAAGTTAAAGGAGAGAATGTTGGGGGAGCAAATAGGTCTAAGGTCTGAGCTCTCAGCCATCCTACCTTGACATGTCTAAGAGATGAGGAAGAAAAAAAAAAAAAAGACAGGATAAACAGCCAGAGAAATAGGTGGAAGATGAGGAGACTGTAGAGCTTAATATTTTACTGATAGCTGTGAGAATAGAGTGTGTACAATGTCATTTTTAAATGGAGCTATTTGTCTTTTGTTATTGAGTTGTATGACTTGCTTGTATATTTTGGATATTAACCCTTTGTTGGATACATGGCTTGCAATATCATCCTTTTTATGTTTTGCTAGATTCACTTCGCTAGCTGAGGATTTTTTTGTATTTATATTCATAAGAGATATTGGGCTGTAATTTTCTTTTCTTGTAGCATCTTGTTTGGGTTTTGGTGTCAGGATACTCACTGGCTTTATAGAATCAGTTGGAAAATATTCCTTTCTCCTCTATTTTTAGAAAAGATCTGTGAGAAAGATGGGCGTTAATTGTCCTTTGAATGTTCCTTAGAATTGTCCATTGAAGCAACTGAGTCTGTACTATTTTTGTTGGAACATCTTTGATTACTAATTTCATCTCTTTACTTGTTCTAAGTATATTCATTGGTTTATTTTTTCTTAATTCAGTTTCAGTAGTTTGTACCTTTCTAAGAATTTGTCCATTTTATCTAGATTATCTAGTTTGTTGGCATACAGTTGTTTACAATATTCCTTTATAATCGTTTTTCCCCTTTTATTACTGCGATGTCAGTAGTAATGACCCTCTTCAATTCCTGATTTTAGTAAACTGAGTCTCCTTTCTTTTTTTCCTCAGCATTCTACCCAAATGTTTGTCAATTTTGTTGATCTTTTCAATGAAAAGATCTTTTGTGGTTTTGTTCTTATTCCTATTTCTTTTATTTTCACTCTACTCTTTATTATGTCCTTCTGTTTTCTTTGGGTTTACTTTATTTTTCTTTTTTTAGTTTGTTAAGACAGAGAGGTTCAGTTAGTAATTTGAGATTTTTTTTAATGTAGCCATTCACAGTTATAAATAGTCAGAAAACAACAATTTTTTAGGAATGGTGCTTTTAGGAAGCTCCAAATCCATCCTGGCTCCTGCAGTGCATGCTGCCTTGCTGGCTTTCATTGTGCTTGTGGGAATGTTGGTTTTCAAGGCTACTAGGGAGGTGAGGAAAGGATGATGAGAAAAAGGCAAGAAAAATGCCACAAAGCTTTCTGTTCTCATTGAGACTCAGCTATATTTTTGAATAATGTTCCTCTTATTTTTTCAAGCCCTTGGTCAATTGACAAAGTTCTAAAACGAATTGATTTTGACAGTTTTTGCTAGTGTTCTCTTTGCTTTCAAGGAAGAATGGATTTTTAGAGATCCTTACCCCACCATTCCCACTGATCTCATTTAGTACTTTTATCATTAACCAGAATTCAAATGGGGGTATTCTCTAAATCCTGAAGGATTCCCACATACTCACATTCAAGGGAGAACCCAATAGGAAATCAATACAATTATTAATTTGCAAGTAATTTGGGAATCATCTACCCAAACTTCTTCAATGTCTATCTCTCTGACTTCATACTTATTAAACTACAGAAATATTCTTTTAAATGAAATTTTATGCAGAGGTTTCATACATATGAAACAGTTCAAAACAGAGTTGCCTTTTCTTGAAGTAGGGGTGAGACACTGTGGATTTCTGCCTCCTCTTCTCTGCTTGTGGGAGGCCTTGAGACAAGTCCACAGAAACTTTGAGCATCCAATAAATACAGTTTAGAAAATAAAGTAGCAGCTGAATAGGGGAGGTCAGTAAAGAGATGGGAAGGGAAGATGGCTTGCCCACTATCCACAGGTGGAGATGTAGATCCCTTGATTTCTAGCCCAATCCTCTTGTAGACCTTATTATTCAATATTCTGAAGCAGTGCGCTCTTAAAGTGGAACTACTTATTATTCATCTATTTATTTGAAGGCTATTATAGGTAACAAGAATGTTTCTCATTATTCAACATGGCTGAGTAGATGTTATGCGACCTACAACCATTCTTATAATAGATGTGTCTATTATGTTTGTAACTAATACTGAACAAAAGTATCCATAACAAGCTAGATGAAAAATACAAAATACTCCTTTACTTTCAAGACTACTAAATTGTAAATGAACTACCACTGCAAATTTGCCTTGGGAAAATGACTTTTATTTAGCCTCCATGTTGTTTTGTTTTCCTGTCAGTGTAATAAAGGATAACTAAAGAAGTGGCAATGTTTAATAGCATCCTAGCACGGAACAGTGGAAAACATATTTGCCTGCACACAGACAGATGAGTTAAGTGACTTGCCATAAAGCTATGAAAAATAAATTAATTGGTCTTATTGAAGGCTTGTGGGTTTTGCTTTTTTTTTGTTTGGTTGGTTGTTTTGTTTTGTTTTGTTTTAGGGAGGGTGTTTGTTTTGGTTTTGGTTTTTTTCCACATCAGGTATGCCCAGTGAGTCTAACATATGTGTCAGTTTCTTTATTTTGTAGGAAATGACACTTGGCTTTTTATTCTGCCAGAAATAAACTTTGATATGTTCAATAATGCCAATCAAAGTTGTTTTTATTTATTTTTAAAACATTCAATGGAAAAGTAATCCACAATTCTCTTTCATTTGCCAGATCTTCTAACGTCTGTGTTTCTAAATTTGGAGGGTATATCTTCAAGAAAAGAAACAGTCATTCAAAGGGAGTATGTTTTAAAAATCACAGCAGTCAGAAATATCTCAAGACTGCTGCAGTAGGCCTCCTATCGTACCCATGTTGATATATGAAGCCATGCTCTAAGTACAAGGTTGTAAGTCTGGGATCTGCAAACCACACCTGGTGGGCCAAATCCAGCCCAGTGCTTACTTTTGTATGACACACGAGTCCAAGATTTCATATGTTTTATTAGTTGGAAGGGGAAAAAAAGGAAGATGACTATTTGGTGACATATGAAAATTGTGTAAAATTCAAATTTATGTCTCCATAAATAAAGTGTTATTGGAACACAACCAAGCTCATTTGTTGACATAGTATCTATGGTGTCTTTCCTGCTACACTGGCAAAATTGAGTAGTTGCTAAGACTATGATATTTACTACAGAAAATGTTTGCCAAACTCTATGCTAAGGTTACAAATTTAGTAGAACCACAGGCTAATTCCTCTTTGACTTCCTTATTCTTTTATATCACCTTTCTTTTCACTCACTCATATATCCTAGAGCCTTGATTTCCACTTATACTCATATTTGTTACATTTGGAATTAATGAAATGAAATTAAATAGGTAAAGCATGGGGCAAACAGATGACATTCAAGATGTATCAATTTCTGTTTTTCCATAATTTTCTTTCTCTTCTCCATGTGTCTACTAGAGCAGTGGAGAGTTTTAAATATACTGTAAGTTGATTCTCTTGGTGCCTTGTGATTTACTCACAGGTCCTAACTTCTAACTCCAACTTCTCCTCTTCTTAATCTGGGTCTTTAGTAGGGGCCATGCCTTTTCACTTAAAAGTTCTGCACAGAGGGACGCCTGGGTGGCTCAGTCGGTTAAGCGTCTGCCTTCGGCTCAGGTCATGATCCCAGGGTCCTGGGATCGAGTCCCGCATCGGGCTCCCTGCTCCGTGGGGAGCCTGCTTCTCCCTCTGCCTCTGCCTCTCTCTCTCTCTCTCTCTCATGAATAAATAAATAAAATCTTTAAAAAAAAAAAAAGTTCTGCACAGAGTTTCCTTGTTTGGGATTGGACTTTGAAGAAAACTCCCAAGAGACATAACCCTATCTCCTTAGAAATGTCTAAAAAAATAATGATAACGATGAAGTTAGCGCCAAAAGTCTGCATTCATGGAGGACTGAAAATGTACCATTTTCTCAAGACATTCTGTTTTTTTTTGGTTTGTTTTCTTTTATTTTCTCCTTTCCCCTTCTCCTCCTCCCACTTCTTCTTCTCCTCCCCATCCCCTTTTCCTCTTCCTCCTTCTCCTCCTTCCTCTTCTTCTTCTTCCCCTTCCTCCCCCTTCCCCTTCTCTTGTTCCCCTTCCTCCTCCCTCTTCTTCTTCTTCTCCTTCCCCTTCCTCCCCTTTCCCCTCCTCTTTTTCCTCCTCCTTTTTCTCTTCTTCCTCTCTTCTCCTCCCCTCCCCCCTTTCTTCTTCTTCTTCTTCTTCTTCTTCTTCTTCTTCTTCTTCTTCTTCTTCTTCTTCTCCTCCTCATCCTCCTCCTCCCTCCTCCTCCTCCTCCTCCTCCTCCTCCTTCTTCTTCTTCTTCTTCTTCTTCTTCTTCTTCTTCTTCTCCTTCTTCTTCTCCTTCTTCTCCCTCTTCTCCTCCTCCTTCATATCAGTACTTTCCAGAAAGCTGGTTTGAGAAAGTATTTGAAGTTGTCTCCAAAAGAACAATTACCTAAGATTTTAAGATCATCAAAACAAAGAAGTATTGAGAGGTATTTGAGGACAAGTCCAGGAACTGCCATGCCTATATTTGGTGAAAGTAGTCTTTATAATGTGTATGCACAGATACACAAAGACCAATGATGTTTGAATACATATTTATAAAAAGCAAACTGTATAATCTAAACCCCTAGGACATTTTAGCATGTAGTAATTAATTTCTTCAAGAACTACTGATTTAGAATACTGCAAACTTTGGTAAATACATTTTATTTTACTCTTTAATATGCAGAGAAAAAACAGACCATCTTTGTCTTTACAAATAATCTAAATGGATTGAAACGGGTTGTTCAGGCAAAATTAAAGTTTCTCTGTTCAGCACATTATTTAACTTTCCTTTCAGAGTATCAATATATATTTTAGGTGAAAGGCAGAGCCCTTCTCCAAGCTTGAGAGATCACTGGCTTTGGATGGCAGCCTAGGTTTGAATTCTGGTCCCAGTTTTTACTACCTGTATGGCCATGGACAAATTTATCTAAACTAATTCCATTTCCACATGTGTAATATGTGGATGATAACATTGCAAAAGGCTACAGTGTGGGCTATAATGAGATCATATCAGTTAAACACACTGTAGACTTAGTAAGAATCACTGTTTTTCCTCTGCCTTTCCCCTGAAAAAGTTTATTATTCCATCATCCCTTCAGTGCAAGGCCTGATATCTAAGCTCCTTCCCAGTTCTTCCCAGATACCCCCTTTCTGGCTTCTACTTTTTGCTAGTTAAACTATCTATAAATTTGCATTTCAGGATGATTTGTGTTTTGTAGTTTGTTTCCACTACTAAGAAGTAGCCCCCATTCTTTCCTTCTTGCTATTCTTTGTACCTTCTGCAAATGATTGCCCTGCAATAAGAATAATCATGCTGTCGTCATTACAGAGCTCAGTGCTGAGGTGATCTCTACATTCTGAAGTTTCTGTCAGCGGCATTTACTTTACCAGAATCATATTTTCCCATTGTGAAAGAGTATGTTCCATATTTCCCTCAAATCAAACTTCTGCCCTCTCTACAACTTAAGACAAATTAAAGTTTCATGCAAAAGAAAATCTATATATTCTTCTCAACTATGCCTGATTATTGAGAATTTTGTTTCTCACCACTCAGATTCACTTGATCTTAGTATTCAGTGATACTTCGCCCAATCTGATACACACATACACACTTTGTGTGTGTGTGAGAGAGAGACAGAGAGAGAAAGGAGGTTTATATAATATGGTAAAAGTTTTATAATTTTTAAATAACTGTAACCCCTATCAAATAACCTCTTTGAACTGGTCTAGAAATACTGAATGTGTAGATACATATTTTTTATATTTTTTAATCCTTCTCTCTGATTGGCACAAATAGGATAGATGCTGAGTGTTTTGCTCTCCAGCTGCTGGCTTGGGAATCTCTGCATTGGAACTTAAACCAGAAACCCGGGGTCACATTGGCTGCTGCTCAGGGAGAGAAGCCAACAAAACAGTTTGCTTCCATCTGGATAAGCAAGAATTTAGCCTGTCATTTCTGAAAGCAGGAATATATTAATTACCAAAAAAGAGGTTTTTGCAAACTTCTAGAAGGAAGTAGTGAGGACCATTCTATTTTTTTTTTATTCTTATGTTAATCCCCATACATTACATCATTAGTTTTAGATGAAGTGTTCCATGATTCATTGTTCGTGCACAACACCCAGTGCTCCATGCAGAACGTGCCCTCCTCAATACCTACCACCAGGCCAACCCATCCTCCCACCCCCCTCCCCTCTAGAACCCTCAGTTTGTTTTTCAGAGTCCATCGTCTCTCATGGTTCGTCCACCCCTCTGATTTCCCCCGCT
>NC_138371.1:95666388-95725661 GCF_054177405.1 Leptonychotes weddellii | reverse complement strand
AGTTGTTGCTCTTCTTTTCTTCAATCTCCTGTTGAGTTTGTAGGTGTTCAGAATGGTTTGATCCCTATCCAGCTGAATTCCTGAGAGGAGACGAAATCCAGGTCTCCTACTCCTCCACCATCTTGCTCCGCCCCCCGTGAGGACCATTCTAAAGCAAAGTGGTGCTAGTCTGCGAAACTTTTCAGCCTCCCTTAAGACCAAGGTGATGCTGTACCACGTCAAACCTGTTGTCTACCCGTCAACACTTTGAGCTCTCTTTCCAGAGACTCTTCAAGACTGGAAGGAGTGGTGAATGAAAGTCGTATTTCCTTTCTGTTATTTAAAATAGATTGCAACACTTTGTTTTCATAATGAGAAAGCTGAGGTTCACAAGCTATATTAACTTAGATCAAACAGAGAGTTTTATTCAGTTTGATCCTGAATAGAAACAATGTGGGTTTCCTAAGGAAGGGATCAGATAGTGACTCTATGACCTCACAGTTATGTTCCCATTTTACTAAGCTTGTTATCAAAGCTAAGTACAATGGACTGAATATTTGTGTCTTCCCAAGGTTCAGGTGTTGAAATCCTAACCCCTAATGTGATGCTATTAAGGGATGGGACCTTTGGATCAGTGTTCTTATTAAAGAGACCCCAAGAGCAACTTTGCTCAGTTTCCACCAAGTGAATATAAGAGGAGGACAGGCAGGACAGAGCTCTCATCAGAACCCAACCATGCTGGCACCGTGATCATAGACTTCTAGCTTCCAGAACCATGAGAAGAACCTATCTGTTGTTTATAACCCACCTAGTCTATGGTGCTTTGTTACAACAGCCCAAACTGACTAAGACACTGAGAATTTATTTAAAATAAGATATTTTGACTTTAATGGATACATTTGAGTCTTATGTCTTATTTTTTACCCTGGGATTCAGGTAAAGACAACATTCTCGCTGGTTGACACAAATTAAGTCTGATGTAACTGTATGTGCTTTTCCCTCAAAATCTGAGCTTTACTTGCCCCATCTTGACTTAACGAATTATACTTTTTGCCCAAGATACATCTTAGCTATATTACATCCTCTCTGTTTGATGTTTGTTCCATTCATCAAATCATAGACTCATTGAACATTAGGACCAAAGGGATAGATTTCTATCCCCAAACCTTCAGGAAATACGATAATGACACAAGATAATAAAATCTTGTTGGAGATTATTTTAAAAATAGAGCAATGTGACAACTCCTTGCATCCTCTGGCTTCCCCCATCCTATTTGATGTTTCTGTAAAAATTATACCAATCTGGCAAGATTTATACTTTTAATTGGTTGGGCAGTGTCATCTCCCTTCAATAATTCAGTCATGTTTTCATTTAATATTTAAAAGCATTTTCTATGTCTGCACCAGGCACTGAGGCGACAGTAGTAAATAAGGTAGTTATGATCTTAGACCCCTTGCTATGTGCACAGTCTCTATTGTACCTTGTTCCCTTTGCTCTATTTCCTACCTGTTCCAGGTTCTTCTGGTTAGGACCTCTTGTCTTACTGATTGCTGTTGCCCTTTACCTGCACCTTTGGTCTCATGTTACTCTTCAAGGACTGACTTGGTTAACATCTGTACAGACTGCTTACTGACACAGAAGACCTCTACACAACTCATGTCTCAGTCCTCCCAGGCCTCAGCAGCAGCAAAATGCCTACTGAAATCAAAGGACTTGAGCTCTTTTTCATGCAAATGTTCAGGACTGGGGTCTACCAGCAGGCTATTTTTGCTCCTGCTGCAAGACTTTGTCTCTGGAGTGTCCTTGAAGAAGAATCGTAACAGTTCCTACAGATGACTGCCTGATTTGTTTTCAGGCCTCAGTGAAAATTGAGCATAGGATATCTGCACCTCTGTATGGGATCTCAAGGATAATGACTATCCTTTTTCCTTTTCTTCAGCATTATTATTTCAGTTAGTTTGTAACTAGTACTCATTTCTAAATGCTTTACTTGGTAGGACTCACTGTGGATGTTTTAAAAATTGGAGAGGGTAGCAAAAACAAGTCGTGCAAATGTTGGCCCCTTTATTCAGCAAGAAGTCATACTCTCCAAGACATAGGCTGGTACATTAATGTTGAAAAATTCTGAAAGTAGTGCTAATAAGAACCTCCTCCTATCATTATCACTACCACCTCCACTAGACATACACACACATCCACAGAACCTCAATTCAGTAAATTATTACTAAAAATAACATCTAACACATGGAACATCTATAACCTCCATAGACAGTAAATGTTGGATCTAGATTTAAACCCAAGGAGTCTAGCTTCAGAACCTATTGTCAAATTGCTCTCATTATTGTTTCTCATGTGATTTTAAGAGAATATAATGCATTAATTCCTGAATTAATATTACTCTGAAACAAAAATATATAGATCTTCCATCTGGTCAGTCACTCTGCTAGTTGCTAAAGATTTAAGTGAAATAAGAGACTCTGCCTTTAAGATATCCATAGTCTAATGGGGAGATTAACAGATATTTGTATTATAATAAAGGCTATGATAGGTCACAAAGGCCTACCCAGCAGTAGTGATGACTAACTCCATGACCATAATATAGTGTCATGACAGAACAGAAAGACATTTAAGGGATGTAGAAAATTTATGGGATATAGCAAAAGCAGTTCTAAGAGTGATGATAAATGCCTACCTCAAGAAACAAGAAAAGCCACCAAAAAAACCCACTTAAATTTACACCTCAAGGAATTAGAAAAAAAAGCAAACAAACCCAAAGTTAGTAGAAGGAAGGAAGTAACAGAGATTAGAACAAAAATAAGTGAAATATAGACTAGAAAGACAAAAGAAAAGATGAATGAAACTAAGAGCTAATTTTCTGAAAAGGTAAACAAAATTGACAAATCCTTAGCTAGACTTACCAAGAAAAAATCAGAGAGGATTCAAATAAATAAAATCAGAAATGAAAGAAGAGATGTTACAACTAACACCACAGAAATACAAGTGGCTATAAGAAACTACTATGAACAATTTTCTGCATAGAAAAAACAAAAGAACAAACAAATAAAAAAAACAAAAGTTCACCCTACTAAATGGGAGAAAGTAATGGCAAATCGTTTATTCTGATGAAAGGCTAATATCCAAAATATATAAAAATTCATACAACTCAATAGTAGAAAACAAACAAGCAATCAATTTAAAAATGGGCAGAAGATCTGCATAAATATTTTTACAAAGAATATGTACAAATGTCAACAGGTACATGAAAAGATGTTCTATGTCACTAATCATCAGGAAAATACAAACCAAAAACACTGAGATATCACCTCACACCTGTTAAAATAGCTATTATCAAAAAAGACAAGAAATAAAGTGTTGGTGAGGATGCAGAGGAAAGGAAATCCTTATACACTGTTGGTGGAAATGTAAATCAGTGCATCCACTGTGGAAAATAGCATGGAAGTTCCTCAAAAAATTAAACATAGAACTGCTGTATGATCCAGGAATTCCACTTCTGGGTATTTATTTGAAGAAAATGAAAATGAAAATGAAAACACTAAATCAAAAGATATATGCACCACCATGTTCATGGCAGTGTTATTAGCCAAGATAGGGAAACAGCTTAAATGTCCATATAGATGAATGGATAAAGACATTTTGGTGTGAACTATACAATGGGGGGGCACCTGGGTGGCTCAGTAGGTTAAGCGTCTGCCTTTGGCTCAGGCCATGATCCCAGATTCCTGGGATCAGACCCCACACTCAGAGGGGAGTCTGCTTTTCTCTTTCCCTCTGCCCCCCCCTACTCCTGCTCTTTCTCTCTCTCTCAAATAAATAAATAAAATCTTTATGCAAAATAGAATCATTATTCAGCCACAGAAAAGACTAAAATCTTACCAATTGTGACAACATGGATGGACTTCGAGGACATTATGTGATGTGAAGTAAGTCATACAGTAAAAGACAAATACCATATGATCTCTCTTGTACATGAAATCTAGCCAACAAATAAATAAAATACAGAGAACAGATTGATAGTTGCCACAGGCAGGAGGTGAGAAGTGGGAGGAATGAATGGGTTGGTTTTGGTTTTGTTTAGTTTTAAATAAATGGATTTATGTTTTGAAAAGACATTTAAGATGTCACCTGTCTTCCAGAAAGTTACCAAGGTGGAATGGGAAGAGCATGGGTTTTGTAATACGAAACTTCATATAGAAGCAAATGGCAAAGATGATGAACTGAAAGCCTTTGAGAATAAATAACAAGATAAAAAAAAAAGGGAAGATGATAGATTATAAAAGACTTTGATGACATATCAACCAAATGCAACTTGTCACCTTCATTTGGGATCTGATTTGTAGGAGTCAAATTAAGAGCAATAGTGTGATGGGGTTAAAAACTCTCAGATATTGGCAATTTGATTTGGTTCATCTTAATATTTACAAAAAAGATGCTCTGTAAATTGTTTTTCATTATGTACTTGCCAAATCTTCACCTCTATGAGTTTCAATTTTATCATCTTTAAGGGAAAACAACAACAACTTATTTCTTTTCACAGTGAGTTTTACACTTCACTGGATTAGGCAAAACTGAGAAAAACAAATTTTAATGCAAAATCCACATGGTGGCATATGAAATAAGTTTTATAGGAGTTTAAATAGAGCATAAATCCTCTGGGCTTGTGTAGATGATTTCGTAGTAGGAAATGATTTGGAAAGAATCTGATTAGGTGAAGAGGAGCACAAGGAGGACTGTCCCATTTGCTTATGCATTCTCAACATTAATATCGTCTTAAATGGTGAACATTATTGGCATTTATCACTAATCATCAATTTCTCCAGGAGGACTTCTACATCATATGTGGATCAGGAGACTTGAAATTTGAAAAGTAAAACAATTTCATTAGACATTTCAGACAGAAAATTAATTGCAGGGTTTTCTTTTTAAAGAATTCAAAAATATGTGTTATTTTGTATCTTTGAGGATGGAGATTTTTGAAACCAAGTTTATATTTGGGCTCTTAAAAATTTAGGTCCAGACTGTATCCAAGCCACTTTATTGCAATAGTTCTTGCTTTCTTTCCAAGAGTGATAAAGTTAGAACTGTGGACTCCAAGGTCCCCATCAAACTTCCAGATACTCTGACTCACCTCAGGCTCTGGTCTCCCTACATTTATTCTCTTCAGAGCAGCCAGAATCATGCCTTTAAAATATGTCAGATCATGTCACACCACAACTCAGAATTCTCAAAAAGTGTATTATCCCTCTTTATAATAAACTCAAATCCTGACCATAATAAAGCACCACAAAATTTGGCCTTCACCACCTCTCTGGTGGTTGTCATTAAAGACTAGTTAGAGAAATAAATACAAATCTAGATTTTTAATAATTGGATTTTTTTTCTTTATGATATGTGTGAAAGATGACATCTTAAAGTGTGTTTACTCAGAGGCGATTTTTGAACTTGAACTAAGATCAAAATCTTGTTACCAGGGCACCTGGGTGGCTCAGTCGTTAAGCATCTGCCTTCGGCTCAGGTCATGATTCCAGGGTCCTGGGATTGAGTCCCGCATCGGGCTCCCTGCTCGGCCGGGAGCCTGCTTCTCCCTCTCCCACTCCCCCTGCTTGTGTTCCCCTCTCTCACTGTGTCTGTCTCTGTCAAATAAATAAAATCTTTAAAAAAAAAAAAATCTTGTTACCAAATTATAATACTGTTACAGGAAGTTAGGTCATCTGAAAACAAGATAGGAAGACATTTGTAAATTTTCACACTTTCCTGATGGTATGAGTGACTAAAGCCCACTTTTTTTATGCTGAAGTTCATCTCGATACTTCCCCCCCACCCAAATTTGCTTTGTCTGAGATCCTCTGTGATCAGAAGGAATGAAGGTCTACTTTTAAGATCCTTGCAGATATTAGGAAATATGTCCTTACGTAAAGTGGTCTTCTCAATAAAACTCTGGTCTCCTCGCTAAGGCAGTGGGTATCATGTCTATGTATAAGACACAGTCTTATACTGGTTCCAGTATAAGAAGATGCTGGGTGCTTTATATAGAGGGAAGGGAAAAGTTTGATAAACTCAAAGTCTTCAAGAATAAATTACAAGATGAAGAAGGAGAAATGATAGATTAAGAGAGACTTTGACATCAACCGATGCCAACTTCATTTAGGTTCTAAATTATACTTGTCGGGTTAAGAAAAATTGCATCATAGGATATGCAGGAGATATTTAGGAGTGAGAAAGAGAATTGTGGAAATTTTAATATACTTAATATTTGATTCTATTAACTAATTTATTTTTCTTTGCACATGGTATGATAAAGGTTTTGCAGGTATAATTTTTAAAGTAAAAGTCTCTTACTTTCTTATAAATATGAGCTATTTAAAGATAAAATTATATGTTGTCTGGAATTAGGGTCAAAAGAGTCCATTGGATGGGACTACAAACAAGATAGATAAGGCCATATATTAACAATTTTTGAATACATGAAATCTCATATTACCATTTTATTTTACTTTTGTTTATTTCAAAAATTTTGTAATTTGAAGATCCAAGATTATACAGGGGGTTATTCAGGTAAAGAAACATGTGGTGTAATAGGGGATTATAACTGAATTGTATATATACCACATTCCAACTAACTCAAATTGAAATCTGCTTCAAACACCATATGGCTGAAAAATATGTGATGATGGGTTATATCATGCCAAAGCTCGTCCATTCTTGATCTTTGGAGTATAGAAAAAACCTCAAGGCTCACTAGAAACAGACAAAGATGTTCCTCTGAGAGTTGTTCAAAAGTCGTTTGAGCAAAAGATGAACGATAATCAAGATGGGAGACTTAGACAAGGTGGGCTAGTATATGGAGGCGTGAGGAAGGGTATATGTGTAGCCATGTCACCAACCACAGAGGATAAAAGAAATGAGGAGCAAGGTAGATAAAGATAGGAGATGAAGTAGAATCATCCAGGTAACTAATTCCAAAAACTCTGGGCATGCCTGGAGCCTAGAACTTCCTATGTTGGCTGGGTCAATCCTTAGCCACCATGCAGTTTAGACAGATGGCCCTAATTAGACTGCTTCAATAAGATGACTTCTTCTCTTGGGGATGAATGATTGATTTTATAACCCAGACTTTGCATCTGTGAAACTAAGTGCCATTCTGGAAATGTTGACTATCTGCATTGCTAATCAGATGTAGTACTTGTAGATAAAGCCTAGGAGTTCATTAGCAGATGGACAACTTCAATACACAGTTCCTTTGAGAGAGATGGAGAAAATAAAATCTGATGAGGAGCTGTCTTGGGATCCAATTTTTGATGGTTTATTGATCTTATTTGTGGTTCATTAAAAGTCACTTTTCTTTTAGTCCATTAGATGATGTAATTAAAGGCAGGATTTTGGAGGTCACAGGCACTATCCTGACCTAGCTTTTTGGGCAGCAGGAACAAAGTGTTCTACTAATATGAGGTATGAAATATAGAATCTGAAACTTGTGACAAGAGATAAAAAGAACCTAATAGCTACTGAGTTAGGTTTGAACAACCCCGGATCATTTAATTTTGGAAAGAGTTTTGGTGAGACCAGAAATTTTACTTTGCATTCTCCTGAGTATACCAATCTAAAATAAAGTTTGAGTATTAAAATTAACTTTTTATTTTTGCCTATGGAAAAGAAAGCACCAACTTTCTCTCACATATATGCTCCCCAAGCACATAAGTATATATAAAAATAGTGCTGAGATTGAGGTATTAAAATGAGATTTTTCCTGAGAAATGAAAATATGACCAGAAAAGACATCTTTCTCCAGAGAGAAGCTTCAGGATGAGAGATACTGAATAAAGATGGAAGGGTTTCAGAATGATAATGTACAAAGGAAAATGCACCAAAAGAGAACAGACCTATATCTACCAAACAGAAAACATCTGGATTAATCTTTTCTTAGAAAGTATCTGGTTACATTTGTGAATATAAATATTGGTCAAACATGAAAAACTGGTTTAGGTCACACATTAAACTCAGGTGAAATAATTTGTTTTCATTGATTGCAGCTTGGGGACCAGGCCTGCATTAAGAGTTGGGGGTAGGGAGAGGGGGATGCTGGAGTTAGAAATGTTGGTAATAGGATTGAGGTATTACTTAGCTGTTTGCAGAGAAGGGACTCAGTGCCTGGGGGAGAAGTCACCTGGAGAGAAGGATGGGCTCTGTCTGCTGGTACAGACAGAATCTAAACCCCCAAGGACACCATCTAAACCCCAATCAGCACAAACACCAAAAGAAAGAGGCGGGCTGCGTCAGCTCCTTCTTCCATGCTTATGCTTATACAAACTAAATTTTAGTAGGCTGACCATTCTTGTTGCATTGTCCCTACAGTCCTATTTTATACTTGTCATTATGGCATAATTTTTCTAAGTGCTTTCTTCCTCAATCTCAAAGTATCCACTTGGTAAAAACAATTGTACTATCATTCTAATTTTCTGGGGCATTATTTTCTCCTTTATGAGTATTTTGATATTCATTAGAAATTTTTAAAAAACAGATGGAGTGGCATTCAAGAAGTTAACAGTGAGTTTTTTTGCAACAACAATCTTTTTAGATAAATAAGTCTTGCTAATGTCACTCACAAAATTGTATATGGCTGAACATAAAACATTTGATTAAATGTATGTGTGTGTATAAACCAGGTACGTATATAAAATGTATCTACCTAAATATGATGTATATACATTATATATATATATTACATATTATATAACATATAATGGAATATTGTTGCATATATTTTATGTTTCATCTCTATATATAAACATATGTTCACACACATATACACACACCCACATAAACACATACCTAAAATGATAACTGGTTTGTTTTAACAGAACTGCTATACATGTAATTATTCAATTAAAAAGCTAAGAGTTAAAAAAAAGAGCAAGAGTTATAGGCTTTTGAATAATGGGGGATATATTTTAGTTAATAGACTATCAATGACTTTTCTTCAGACGGACGTAAAGAATATTTTCTATATTTTCAGTTATAATTCTAAATATAATTCTATAATTCTAAAACAATTATAATGCCAGTCTTTTCTGAGCTCTGCCCAGTTGGGAAAAAGAAAATGGGAGAAGGGATGGCTGATATAATACTAAAAGCGTTAATAAAATTCTGGGTAAAGATTAAAATTGGGAGACCTGCAAAAAAATTGAGACTATGCTGCAATTAGTATTTCGGCCATATTTCAAAGACATTAGCAGCTCAATGTAAATTGTGGGTGATATGAAACAACAAAATCCATGTGTAATATAGACTGAGGTATTGATCAATAGATTCCTGATCAAATAATGGCTTCTAGTTGGAGAAAACCACTGGAGGGATAACTGTACTGTCAATAAGACACGTGAATATGTGCACACACATCTACATATGAATATAAATGCACACACAAATATTGTATATGAGGGGATTCGTGTGTGGAAATACAGATGGCAATTTAACTGCACTGCCAATGCATTTTGCCTAACACTGATGGAGTGTTTCTTCATGATCCTCTATCTGATTGACATAAAGAAACACTTATTTAGTCTAATCTGATTCAGGAAATGTTTTTTTGTAGATACTTGCTCAGTCTCATGGCTTCTGCCACTTCTCCCCTCTTTGTGCTCATTGTGGCATCTGACCATTTGGAGGAAGGAGGGTTTCTGTGGCCCCGTGGTATACAGAGTAAACAGAGACCTGGAATTCTTTCTGCGTTTTGGGGGGTCCTTACTAGTCCTGGGCTCACCTGGCCTTCTTCCCCCCACCAGGTTTATTAAGAAAGCCATGGATATACATCACTGTATAAGCTTAAGGGATACATCATGATAGTTTGGCTTACATATACTATGAGATGATCACCATAATTCATTCAACTAACATCCATCATATCATACAGATACACCAAAAAGAAAAGAAAAAGGAAAAAAAAATCTTGTGATAAGAACTCTAGGGTTAACTCTCATAACTTCCCTATACACCATACAGCAGTGATAGCCCCATTCATCAAGTGGTACATTACATCCCTAGGACTTATTTATCTTACAAGTGGAAATTTGTACCTTTGATCACCTTCCTCCAAATTTCCCCTCTCCCCACCCTCTGCCTCTTTTAAACACAAGTCTGAGTTCTTTTTCCATGGGCTTGTTTGTTTGTTCGTTTGGATTCCTCAGATAAGTGAGATCATACAGTATTTGTCTTTCTCTCTCTTACTTATTTCACTTATCATATTGAATTCAAGGGCCATCCGTGTTGTGCCAAACAGTAGGATTTCCTACATTACAACTTCTTTATCCACTCATCCACTGATAGACACATGTTGTTTCCACGTCTTGACTACTGTAAATAACGCTGTTATGGAAACATGGGGATGCAGATGTACATTTGGATATATTCCCAGAAGTAAATTGCTGGAGCATATGGTAATTCTATTTTTAACTCCTTGAGGATCCTCTCTACCATTTTCCACAGTGGCTGTACCAATTTACAATCCCACTATGGAGCACAAGGATTCCCTTTTCTCCATATCCTCACCAGCATTTGTTATCTCTTATCTTTCTGATGATGGCCATTCTAACAGGTGAGGTGACATCTCATTGTAGTTTTAATTTTCATTTCCTTAGTGACTAGTGAAGATGAGATCTTTTCATGCACTGGCCGGCCTTGCATATATTTTTTTTGTAGAAATGTTTATTCAGGTTCTTGGCCCCTTTTAAACTTGGGTTATTTGATATTTTGCTGTTGAGTTTATGACTACTTTATCATTTTAGGTATTAACCCATTATCAGATATATGGTTTGCAACTATCTTTTTCTCATTCCATAGGATATATTTTCAATTTGTTGATGGTTTCTTTTGTTGTATGATGCTTTTTAATTTGATTTAGCCCCACTTGTTTATTTTTTGTTTTGTTGCTTGTGCTTTAGTTGTCATATCTAAAAAATCATTACCAGGACCCATATCAAGGAGCTTTGTTCCAATGTTTTCTTCAAGAATTTCATGATTTCAGGTCTTACATTTAAGTCTTTAATCTATTTTGAGTTAATTTTTGTGAGTGGGGCTAAATTTCTTTGCATGTGAATATCCAATTATCCCAGCCCCATTTATGGAAGATACTGCCTTTTCTCCATTCAGATTTTCTTGGTCCCTTGTCAAATATAAGTTAACTATATATGCTTGGGTTTATTACCACACTATTTTTTTTTAAGATTTTATTTATTTATTTGACAGAGAGAGAGAGACAGCTAGAGAGGGAACACAAGCAGGGGGAGTGGGAGAGGGAGAAGCAGGCTTCCTGCCGGGCAGGGGGCCCGACACAGGGCTCGATCCCAGGACCCTGGGATCATGACCTGAGCCGAAGGCAGACGCTGAACGACTGAGCTACCCAGGCACCCCTATTACCACACTGTTTTGATGATTATGTCTTCATACATACCTCCTGCTTCATTCTTTCTTGGGATTTCTTTGCCTATTTGAAGTCTTTTGTGATTCCATATAAACATTTTTTTGTGATAACACTGAATATATCCCAAATAATAAATTTATAGATACACAATATAGTTCATGTACATAACTTTCAACATCAAAGCTCATTTCTCATTATATAGAACAGAATGGGCAGCCCCAATGACACTGTCAGTTTATCTAGTTCAGTAAAACAACAAAAATTCTTCTTACTGAAAATGCAGTAGATAGGTGCTCCTGAGTTTCTCTCCCAACACCCAAAGCACTTGGGTGAAGCCACTTTACCAGCTGAACAGTATAGTTTGGTCTTGAGGATTCATGGCTTGATAATTAGATAGTTCTAAGGCAAAAGTAGCAGAGTCAGATGTTAGTGTTCCAAGCACAGTTGAATAACCCATAATTTCTGCTAAGGGAACAAATCCAATAACAATTTTGTTTTTCTGACAAGTCTGGATTTCCCAAATGGTCCCTCTTCTTTTTGCCAGATCTGCCAGGACAGGGCTGAGGTAATCTCTAGTCACTGTAACCTTGAGATTCAACTGGGGCTCTAAAACCTGCTTATCAACTTTCTTTAGAACCTTTTGTATGCATCTTGAGATACAGACAGAAATCATAGTTGTAGAGGTACCAGGATGAAGTATCAGTGAATGTAAAGTAATTGCCACATATTGAACTGGGGACCCAAGCAAGGGTCTTGGAGGCACACACTATAAATTCAATTTTCAATGGCCTCTTGGGAAGCCTTAGGAAGGTGTTCACTAACAATCCGAGCACACTTGGTAACTGGCATAACAGAGGATGTTTCAACTGGTTTTACTTCCAGTTCTATAGTCAGAAGATGATGTTTGTCTCCTAAAGTTCTATTTAAGGGATCTGTGGCATGAACTACATTTAGGATGGTCTCTTGGTATGCTACCTGGAGAGGCCCTTGATAAGTTTCCAATCCGTACTCCTTCTTGATTTGGTCATGAATAATCTCAATATGTAATTCCCCCATACTACACAGGACAGTCTGCCCAGAGTCAGGATCTAGCTTCACTTTCAAACTGGGATCTTCATGCTGAAAGCATTTCAATGCATAATCCAAATTTGGCTGCTCAGTCACTGAAGGGGGTTCTATGGTTTTAGGCATGATAAAACCCCAGTTGGCCATCTATAATATTAGTGGAAACTGCACAGAGAGAATAAGTCATCTTCTTTTGTCTTTCGCTGACCAACATATAGAAATCGCTTCACTGACTGCTGGTAACATTATTTTGACTGTTGGCCTTAAAACGCACTGCCACTGGAGACACCATTGCCTCATCCAAGTCCAGTGCATTACTGCAGCTCTTCCAGCCAAGAGGGAAGGAGATAAGAAGCATAGACAAAACAATGAAGTAGAGAGACTTATTGCCTGGGGTGGAGATTCCAGAACGTGTTTTGTTCAGTACCAAAGAACCCCCTTCAGTGGCTAAGGATTATGATCCCACATAAACTTCAGGAGTGTTTTTTTCTACTTCTGTAAAAAAGAAAAAATGCTATTGAAATCTTGATAGGGATTGCATTGAATCTCTACATGGCTGATGGTGGTATTTACATTTTAGCAAGACTAATTCTTCTAATCCATGACCATGGGATATCTTTCCATCTATTTATGACCTCTTTGATTTCTTTCATCAATGTCTTGTAGTTTTCAGTACAGAGATCTTTCACCTCCTTAGTTAAGTTTATTCCTAGGTATTTTATGGTTTTTGATGCTATTATAAATTGAATTGATTTCTTTATTTCATTTTTTTTAGAAATGCTGTCATTAGTGTATAGAAATGCTACCGGTTTTTGAATGTTGATTTTGTATCCTAAAATTTTATGGAACCCATTAATTAGACCTAACAGTTTTTTGGTTGAGTCTTTAGAATATTTGGTGTGTAAAACTTTGTCATCTGAAAATAGAAGCAATTTTACTCCTTCCTTTCCAATTCTGTTATCTTTTTTTGTCTTGCCTGATTGCTCTATCTAGGACTTCTACTATATGTTGCATAGGAGTGGTGAGAATGGGCACTCTTGTCTCATTTCTGAGCTTAAAGGAAAAATTAATTTCATCTTTTCATAATTAAGTATGATATTAACTGTGGGATTGTCATATATGGCCCCTATTATGTAGAGATATATTCCTTTTATGCCTAACGTAAGAGTTTTATTGTTTTTAATCATGAATGGATGTTGAATTTTTTCTAAGTTTTTCTGCATCCATTGAAGTGATCATACAATTCTTTTCTTTCATTCTATTAATGTGATGCATCACATTGGTAGATTTGCATATGTTGAACCATCCTTTCATCCCAGTGATAAATCCCACTTGATATGGTGTATTATCCTTTTAATATGCTGCTGAATTTGGTTTGCTAGTATGTTATTGAAAATATTTACACCTATCTTAGTCAGTTGATAATGACCTGCAGTTTTATTTTCTTGTAATTTCTTTTTCTGGTTTTAGTACCATGATAATGCAGGTTTTGTAAAATGAGTGTGGTCATGATCCCTCCTCTTACATTTTTTGGAAGAGTTTGAAGAGTATTGGTGTTAATTCTTTAAATGCTTGGTAAAATTCACCAGTGAAGCCATCTGAGCCTGGGCCTTTCTTCCCTGGGAGATTTTTGATTACCAATTAAATCTTTTTATTAGTAATTGATCTATTCATATTTTCCACTTCTTCTTGATTTAATTTTGGTAAGTTGTATGTTTCTTAAATTTTTCCCAATTTTTCTAGGTTGTCCAGTTCATTGGTGCCTAGATGTTCTTAGTAGCCTGTTATTATCTTTTGCCTTTCTATGGTATCCATTCTAATGTCTTCTTTTTCACTTAACATTTTTTTAAAAGATTTTATTTATTTATTTGACAGAGAGAGAGACAGCAAGAGAGGAAACACAAGCAGGGGGAGCGGGAGAGGGAGAAGCAGGCTTCCCGCTGAGCAGAGAGCCCGATGCAGGGCTCGATCCTAGGATCCTGGGATAATGACCTGAGCTGAAGGTAGATGCTTAACGACTGAGCCACCCAGACACCCCTCACTTAACATTTTGTTGATTTGGATCCTGTATCTTTTTTCCTTGGTTAGTCTAGTTAAGGGTTGGTCAATTTTGTTTATCTTTTCAAAGAAACAAGTATTAGTTTAGTTAATATTTCTTACTGCTTTTCTGTTCTCTCTTTCATTTATTTCTGCTCTAATCTTTATTATTTCCTTTTTTCTGCTAACTTTGGGCTCAGTTTGTTCTTTTCTAATTTTCTTAAGACATAGTGTTAAGTTATTCATTTGAGGTCTTTCTTGCTTCTTAACGTAGGTATTTATTGCAATGAACTTCCCTCTTAGAACTATTTTCTCTGCATTCATAAGTTCTGGTATGTTGTTTCCATTTTCATTTGTCTCAGGAACTTTTCCATTTCCCTTTAATTTTTTCTCTGATCCATTGACTGTTTAAGAGAATATTTGTTTAATTTCCATATGTTTGTGAGATTTCCAGATTTCCTCCTGTTATTGATTTCTAGTTTATGCCATTATGGTCTCAGAAGATAGTTGGTATGATTTCAATCTTTTTGAATTTGCTAAGAATTGTTTTGTGGCCCAGCATCTGATTTATCCTGGAAAAAATGTTTGTTTGAGAAGAATGCATATTCTGTTGTTGTTGGATATGATGCTCTGTATATGTTAGGTCCACTTGGTCTATAGTGTTTTTCCCTATAGAGCATATAGTCATTTGGTTTATAGTGTTTGGTCTGATTGTCATTGATTTTCTGTCTGGAAGATCTCTTCTTTGTTAAAAGTGAGGTATTAAAGTCCCCAACTATTATTGTGTTATTGTTTATTTATCCTTTTAATAATGTTAGTTTTTGCTTTTATATATTTAGGTGCTCCAATGTTGGGTGCATAAATATTTACAATGTTATATCTTCTTGATGTCCTGATCCTTTTATCATTATGTAATGACCTTGTCTCCACTTACCATTTTTAGACATAAGTATAGCTATCCTTGCTTTTTTTGGTTACCATTTTTTAAAAATGTCTTTTTACATTCCTTCAATCTCAGTCTATGTATGCCTTTAAGGCTAAAGTGAGTCTGGGCATGTCTGCTGGTAATGTCCTTGGGCAGGTGGAGCTTGTTATTATGGTCTATTTTTGGGCAAGGCAAATGTTTGAGATCTGGTTTTGGGGATGGGAGGTTGTACCATTGACTGAGAACAGTGGGATAGGACTGCTGGGTTGGTTCCCTCCTTAAGTGAGACTATAGGATGGTCTCCATGGTTGGCTGGATTCTCTGGTCAGTATTTCTAGATGGTTGGGGCAGGGGACTATAGTCACTAATATATGAGGCTATGAATTATCTTCTCTGCACTGGCAGCACAGCAGGATGGGACTCTGGGCCTGTATGGTTTGTCATTTTAGGACCGCACCAGGCAAGAGTGTGCACAGAATCCCCTGGTCAAGTGAAGCTACCAGTTTTGCTCTGCAGACAGGGAAAAACATGGGCTGTGCTCTCTGTTGTCCACCACCATAAGCATGGTTGTTGGATGCGCTACACAGCTTCCCTTGTGCTTAGGCTAACTGTTCATGCAGGCTGGAGGCTGTATTCATAATAAACGGAGCTATGAATTAGTTTCCTTGGCTGGGTTCAGTGGGAGAAGTAGCTCTAAAGTTTTAAAGCTCTTTGTTGTTTTAACTCAAGCCAACCTGCACCCCATGTTCCTTGGCCAAACAAGTTCATTGATTTTTCTCTATAAATTATCAGCTCTGAATGCCTGTCTCTAAACTCAAGCACCACTGGGCCACACAACCTCCAGGTGTTCTCATCAGCCCTTCGGGTCAGAAGGACTAGGAGCCACAGTGAGTAGGTCTATGTCTCAAATACCTTGACTGGGCAGGAAAGGAAGAGGTTGCTCTAGGCAAGTCTCAATTTCCAACATAGGCTCCCTTGTGGGGAGGGATAGAGAGCTACCCTCAGCCTTGGCTATGAATTAATCCTTCTTGCTGTATATATCAGGTGAACTCTCTATACCCAGTACTGTCTTTGTTCTGGGGGCAATCATCTCTGCTTGAGTGTTGCTGGACTACACAACTTCCTGCCAGCTCCTCTGTTCACATGGGACCAGGAGACCCCTCCACAGTAGGTGGGACTGTGACTCAGGACCTTGCCTGGGCACAGGCAAACCAGACTCTAGGGTTAGCCACACTTTTCATATGAGAATCCAAATCAGGCAGATCTACACTCCACTGAGTTCTCTGGTCTGAGTAGGCCACCCACATGGTTCTGCAGATAAAGAAAGCCACTGGTTGGGATTGCAATTTGGGTACTGCAGGTATAAACTCGGTCTGCCAAGATCTATGTGCTGGTTATTGCAAGCCCCTCTCCTGTTCTCCATCACAGTCAGATTCCAGTGGTTGAGCCCCACAAATTCCTCTGTAATCCCCGTGGGACAATATCAGAGCAGAGGACTGCACAAAGTGACCCATAATTCTGGAGGGGGGTTCTAGTTGTGCCCCCAGGGTTTTCTTTTTGCATTGGAGAAACTGGAGGCTCAGGGGAGTTCTCTCCACTGGTACTTCACTGGCTTGGGAGATGGACAATGCTTTCAGTGGCTAGCCACTTCTCTTACCCTGCTAATGTGGTGCAGGGGGTGGGAGGAGAGGTGCTTCAGTCTCACCCACATGTTCTAGGATTCTCTCAGTAATCTCTTGTTCTTGAAGAGTTGTTATTTTTTTTCTCATGAGTGGGAGTGAAGTTAGGAATAACCTATGTAGCCATCTTGGTGACATCACTTTCTTGGCATTCTATGGTTATAATAGGCTTGTTCCCATTATTTGCATTCGGCTGACATTGTGCCTAAAACATTCATGACACTTTGTCTTGGCTTAAACATAGCCAGTTTCCTCTGTCTGCAGAAATACCCCAAGCTTCTTGCTCACTCTATATCAAACTTTCTGAGTCTCTGTTTATCTCCTTTTTGTTCCCCCAGCTCAGATGGTTATCCCCTCTTCCATGCCTGGATGTCATCACTTTTGCCACATGCTTTCCCTATTGGCCAATGGAATTTAGTCCTGTAGGGACAAAACAAACATTCTCTTGATTACAGAAAGATGAATAATCATCTTAGGATTTTATTTGTTAGCAACACTAAAAGTAGTAGAAATAACTTCATTTACTTAAGATGCAAAGTAAAATTAGGCATATCTGTTGTCTAAGAGTAAACTATTTCTAAAAAAGGAATGATTACTTTTCAGTCCTGAGACTTGTTTTATTTCCCTCCCTCTCTTTCCCTCCACATATGCATTCTAGGCTAACAAGCATTTTTTTTTATGTATCTCACTTCAGGAGTTTGACTATAAGACTTTGTTAAAATTGAAAGAGCACTGAACTTGACTTTGCACTTATTACTATGGTAAACTTAGACAATTAAGTTAGCCTTGGTCTATTGGCCTTGCTCTGTTAATTTATGAAATGGGCATAATATCTGCCTTACAACACGGTTGTGAACATCAACTGTACAAAAGACTTGGCACAAGATAAACAGTGCATATTACTTAATTTTCTTATTTATTAAATCCTGATGAATATATATATTTCAATATATGCTTTGCAGATAATATTTTTAAATGAATTAAGCTTTAAAATAAAAACAAAAATCCTACCACCATAACATATCAAAACTTTAATGTGTTCCTTTCCATACTTGGTCCATATACACACACTTTCAGAGATACAATCTGAGTACAGATATTTTGTATTTTTCATTTTTCATTTAACATTCAATGATAATTATTTTAACATTTCTATACAATCTTTATAATATCAACTAAATGGCTTTATATATTGAAGGATCATTATTAATGTTTCCCTAATACTGAACTCTTACATTACTTCTAAATTTTATCATACCAAATGATTTTTGTAACAATTTGTGTGTGTCTCTCTCTCTCTCTCTCACACACACACACACACAGAGATACAAGTAAAAGCTTTTATCTTCTATGTACCTGCAATATACGCATGCGCCATGTAATAAAGTTTATAGGGTGGGGTATCCCTGCACAGGAGTCTATGGGTCCTTGACATTTTTGTTCTCTATATGTACGTGCTTATTTATGATGCTAACCAAAGCTGCAACCAAATGGCAACAACAGCTAATTCCAAACTTGAGCCCTGCCTGAAAGCCAGCCAATCACCAGCGCTTCTTTTGCTTTATCAGCAATTATTCAAACCACTGCAGAAGTTTTCTAATCCAGCTTATTGGACAAAGGCTGGAGGTTGAGGGGGTAGGTAATGAGTGGTGGTGCTATGCTGACTGGCAGTGCTTGGTTCTGCTAAGGAGCTCCAACAAACAAGCAAGAAACTGGTGAAGTCGTCAAAGGGAGACATAAGGCCACCTGCCACCTCACCAGCTGAGTACCAGCTCATGGTACCCTGCCCTGAGTGCAAACACATGGGGTTTTACCTGCAAGGCCTCAGACATCTGTGTATCAGTGAGGAGAGACTGGGGATGTCCAAATGGCCAACCAGGCAGCAGGGCCTTACAAGCAGCTAACACATTTAGCATTCCTAGTTAAGTATCCTGTGGATTAAGTATAATTAACCTCCTTCTAAGCGTCAAGAACAATGTGGTTGCATGTGTTTTTAAGCAAAAACATAATGAAAGCAATTATTACATATAGTTCCTTAAAGAGTAGGTATAATTACTTATAAAACAAATGGAAACAAGAAGAGAAGGCCCCTTTTGGATAGAGATCGTTTTCAAACTTGAGAAAGATCTCAGAACGTTTCTAACACACAGCATTTTACTGAAGAAAAAAAGCTTAGAAAACCCCTGGGAAACTTCCAAAAGTAGTTTCCATTGGCAATAGAAAATAACAATTTTTTTTAAAGATTTTCTTTATTTATTTAACTGACAGAGAGAGAGAGAGACAACGAGAGAGGGAACACAAGGGGGAGAGGGAGAAGCAGGCCTCCTGCCGAGCAGGGAGCCTGATGTGGGGCTCGATCCCAGGACCCTGGGATCATGACCTGAGCTGAAGGCAGTCCGTTAACCAACTGAGCCACCCAGGTGCCCCCAATTTTTTTTTAAGAAAAAGATATCTGACCTTTACAAAGGTAAGGTGATTCCTTATTACTGTTTCAATTTGTATTTATTTGCAAACTTTTGAGGTTAAAAATAGCCCCCCTCCAAACAAAACAAAACAAAATACTATGGCATTAAAATTTTGAGTTAGAGGTAATTTGGAAATAATCTGTTTACAACTCCAAACACATTTTTTGTAGCCAAGGCATCTGAGGCCCAGAAAGTGATTAAGTGATTTAAGTGGTTGGTTAGGTCATTTAAGTAAACTAGAGTGGAGAATCCACGTATCTTGAAGCTCAGTCATGTACATTTTCCCTTAAAAAAATTGTGCAAAATCTAGTTCAAAAGATGTCCTAATTGGGAAGTTTTCTGTCATTTCACACAATGTCTTCAGACTTTTTGGGGTTCAGATTCCACTTCTTACCCTGATTCATTATTTGTGTGTGATTCTCCTTCATCAATAGGCTGAAGGAACCAGGCTGGGGTTCAAGGCAGGGTTGCAGAGGCAAGGGGAGGCATTCCAACCTGGCTCTCCCACTCATTCTCTCCTGCATGGCCTCAACCCATCTTGACATCGATTTGTTTCTTTTTGTGGTCTATTTCCCTCAGCTGAAAGTGAATGCCATAAGAACGGCATCCTTATCTCCCTAACTTCTGAGAGTATTTCCAGTCCATTGAGAAGATAGAAGGTGCTTGATAAATATTTGTTTCAGAAATGAGAGAATAATCATATGGAAACTGTTTAATCTCTCTGGTCATTAATTCTCATCTGAAAAATGAGGAATCTGTGTCAACAAAGGATGAGACGCCATGACATTTGTAAAGCCCTTGACTCCAGCACCTAGTTCATGAGAGGTCCTGAACAAATGGTTTGCTACTGGAAGGTATTGGTAGTCCTGGTGATGACTATCCATACTGACAGTGGAAGAGACACTTGAAATCATGTCCTGAAGAACACAGAGTAGTTTAAATAAAATCATAAATGGTAGCAAAGAGCACAGTGAGAGGTGATAGGGATGGGACCTGAAGATGAGGCTTTTTGCATAAAAGTTTCACCATGAGCATGACTGAACGAGAAAGGGTCACTTCCAGTAGCCAGAGGGGAATGACAGTGAGTGTGGAATGGGCTCAAACTTGAATCCAGTGACAGTCATTATTTGAGGAGGTGAAATGCTATAGCTCTTCAAAAATGCTGTGTCTGAGTGAACAAAAGTTGGCTGATGTTTTGTATGACAAACTACCTCACTGACAAATGGGCAGAGTCTAATCTTAAAAATAGAGTTAAATAAGTGCTCACTTCACAAAAGACAGGCATCAACTGTCCACGGCATTTCAATTTCGCTCATGTCTTCCACAGGTGTCATTCTGGCCTTGGACTCAGACAATGAGCTCCAGTTCTCCCTCTATTCTCTATTCATCATGTTGCCCACAACAGATTACTTAGCTTTGCCTAACCTCCATATCTCTATTTGTAAGTGAAGCTAATAATGGTGTACTAAGTTGTGAGAATCAAGAGTCTCATGCTCTACCAACTGAGCTAGCCAGGCGCCTTGAGTTATGAAAATTAAAAAAAAAAAATGCTTGTAAAGCCGTCATCCAAGTGTCTTGTACATGGGACATTCTATATTAATAATAAGCTTATTTCTTAATAATTTCCAGTGTTAGTCTCCACACTAAACACCAGGCTCCTAGTCATCACATTTAACCAATTCCTAGGGCTATTCTTTCACGCTTTATTTCATTATTTCATTTTTTGGCCTTTAACAGACTTCCTCCTCTATCTGTGTATATAATCTTTGAAAAATAAATCCAGTGAGTGGTAGAGGGTAGTTTAGAGAGAGGTCAGGTAGATGAAAGAAGAGTAGCCAGGAATAGGAAACCATTATACCTGGGAAGAAGATACATGTATTTACTATATTGTTCTCCCTACTTTTTTAATAAACTTGAAACTTCTCATAATATGAGGTAAAGAGAGAGAGAAAGAGAGAGAGAATGCCTTCGTGGTTGGTGGTTTAATACATGAACCAAGCTATGTGGCCATTTGTAAAGATGAGAGATTTCTGGTGAAGGGCTAGCTCCAACTCACTGTGGTCTGAGATTTTAGTGCTCTTATTCATTAGAATAGTAATAATCCAACTAATTAATTGGTGTATTAGTAAGCATAAACCTGGGTAAGTACCTAGTTCTGTCTTTTTAAGTTGCCCTCCCAGAACTTGGTGGAAAGAGTCTCTCTTTAAATGTTTGATAGGAGCCACCATTGTAACCATCTGGTCCTGGACTTTTCCTTTGGGGGAGGTTTTTGATGACTAAATCAATCCCCTTACTCATAATTGATTTGTTCCATATTTTCTATTTCTTCATGATTCAGAGTTGGTAGGTTGTATGGTTCTAGGAATTTATGTACTTCTATGTTATTGAATGTGCCGGTGTGTAATTGTTCAGAGTAGTCGCTTATGATCCTTTGTATCTCTGTGGTATCACGTGTAGCGTCTCCTCTTTCTGATTTTGTTTTTGTCTTCCCTCTCTTTCTCTTAGTCTAGCTAAAGTTTTGTCAGTGCTGTTTATCTAAAATACACACACACACACACAACAACCAAAAACCAAACCAAAACAAAAAAACAGCTCTTAGCATCATTAGTCTTTTGCTTTTCCAGCCTGTCCTTTATTTCTGCTCTGATCTTTGTTGTTTCCTTCCTTCCATTAACTTTGGGCTTCGTTTGTTTTTCTTGTTCTAGTGTGTTTTGCTTGTTCTAGTTTCTTCAGATGTAAAATCAGGTTGTTTATTTGAAATATTTTTTTTCTTAATGTAGGCATTTATCACAGTGCACTTAATTGACTGTTAGCTTTGCCTTTGCACCATCTCATAGGTTCTGATACGTTGTGTTTCCATGTTTGCTTGTGTTAGTGTAATTTTTTATACTTTACAAGATTTTTTTTTTAGTTTCCCTTTTAATTTCTTCTTTGACCCATTGGTTATTCAGGAGTGTGTTGTTAATTTCTGCATATTTGTGAATATTATAGTTTTCCTCCTATTATTTATTTCTAGTTTCATACCATTGTATTAAAAAAATACTTGGTGTGATTCCAACCTTCTTAAATTTCCTAAGATTTGTGCTGTGACCTATCATGTGATCTGTCCTGGAGAATGGTCTGTGTGTGCTTGAGATAAATGTGTATCCTGATACTGTTGGATGGAATGTTCTCTCTCTATATATATATCTGTTAGGTACATTCAATCTAAAGTACAGTTTAAGTCTAATGTTTCCAAACTGATTTTCTTTCTAGATGACTTATTCATTGTTAAAAGTGGGGTATTGGACTCCCCTGTCAATTATTGCATGCTGTCTATTTCTCCCTTTAGATCTGTTACTGCTTGCTTAATAAATTTAGGTACTCCAATGTTGGGTGTATATATAATTGTTATATCTTCCTGATAAATTGACCCATTTATCATTATATAATGACTTTCTTTGTTTCTTATTGTTGCTTTTGACTTACATTCTATTTTGTTTGATATAAGTATAGTTACTACTACTCTCTTTTGGTTTCCACTTGCATGGAATATCTTTTTCCATCCCTTCAGTTTGAGCCTGTGTAGTGCTTAAAGCCAAATGAGTCTCTTGGCATTGGCATATAGTAAGACCATTTTTTTTTTTTAAATCTGCTCAATCACTCTGTGTCTTTTTTGTTGGAAAATTCAATGCATTTATATTTAGAGTAATTACTAATAGGTAAGGATTTATTAGCACCCTCTGAATAACTATTTTCTGGTATTTAATATTTCCCTTGTTTTTTTTTTCCTTTTCTTGCTGTCTTCCTTTATGAATTGATAATTTTCCACAGTGGTATGTTTTGATTTCCTTCTTTTTATCTTTTGTGACTTTACTGTATATTTTTAGTTTCTGGTTACAAGGTGGCTTGCAGAAAGCTTATTATAAATATAACAGTCTACACTGATAACATTTTAACTTCTTTTACGTCCAATAACTCTACCTTTTTACTTCCCCCATTTTATGTTTTTGATGTCACAATTTACATCTTTTATATTGTGTATCCATTAAATAGTTATTGTAGCTACTGTTATGTTTATACTTGTGTTCATTAATCTTTATAATAGAGATTTAACACACCACCAAACTATAATATTAGACTATTCTGAATCTGACTATATGTTTACTCTTACAATGTGCTGTATGTTTTATATGTTTTTGTATTACAAATTAGCATCCTTTTTTTCTGCTGGAAGAAATCTTCTTGGCATTTCTTGTAAGGCAGGTCCTGTGGTAATTAACTCTCTCAGCTTTTGTTTGTTAGGAAAGAATCAATCTCCACTTTATATCTGAAGGACAACATTGCTGGGTAAAGCATTCTTGATTGGCAGTTTCTTTCTTTCAGCACTTTGAATATATCATCCAATTTCTCCCAGCCTGTGAGTCTCTGCTGAGAAATCTGCTGACAGCCTTATGTGAGTTCCTTCATAGGAGACTTTTTTCCCCTTGTTGCTTTTAAATTTTTCTCTTTATCTTTGAGTTTAGACAGATTTTTTAAAAGATTTTTTATTTATTCATTTGAGAGAGAAAAAGAGGGAGCATGAGCAGGGAAGAGGGTCAGAGGAATAGGGAAAAGCAGACTTCCTGATGAGCAGCGTGCCTGACATGGGGCTCAATCCCAGGACCCTGGGATCATGACCTGAGCCAAAGGCAGATGCTTAACCAACTGAGCCACCCAGGTGCACCTGATTTTAGATAGTTTTATTATAATGTATCTTGGAGAATATCATTGTGGGTTGAAATTTTGGGGTGACATTAATTTCATGAACAAAGAAGTCCAAATCTCTCCCTGGGTTTGGGAAGTTCCCATACTCTATCTCTTTAAATAGATTTTCTATTTTTTCCCTCATCTCTTCTTTCTGGGACTCTGATGATGCATACATTGTTTCTCTTAATGATGTCCTCTAAGACCCCTAGGTCTTTGCGTTTTTAACATTCTTTTTACTTCCTTTTTCCTTTTTTTCTTTCTTTTTTTCTCTTCCTCTGATTGAATTAATTTCAGTTGATCTATCTTTTAGCTCTTTGTTTCTTCTGCTTGGTAAAGTGTGTTATGGAAGTTCTCTATTGAATCCTTCAGCTTAGTTATTGTATTCTTTTAGCTCCAAAATTATTGTTTGGTTCTTTTTTGTTTTCTATCTTTTTGTTGAACTTTGTTCCTATCATTTTGTTCTTGCATTGTTTTCCTGATATTGTTTGTTTATCTGTGTCATCTTGTAGCTCTCCAAGTATCTTTACAATAATCATTATTAATTTTTGCTGGGAAATTCCTGGACCTCCATTTCTTTGGGGCCAGTTACTGGAGGTTTACTGTATTTGGGGGGAGGACTCATATTTTTCAGATTCTCTGTGATTCCTATACCCTGTATAGGTGTTTGAGCATTTGAAGAAGCAACCACCTCTTTCAGAGAGTATGGACTGACTTTGGTAAGAGAACACTTTCACTTGGAAGTGGAAGCACAATAAAGCATGCTGTGAGCCCAGGTCTAGTGGGTGCAGGGCACCAAGTGTGTGTTGGGGGGGAGTGGCAGCACCAGCATGATATCTCTTTGGCTTAGACAGCTGGAGTCCACAGCGTCAACAACTGTGTTCTTTGGTGTGCACTGTGGAGTTCCACAGTGGCTGCAAGGGCTGTTGGGAACCTTAGTGGTTCCTCCAGGTCCAGTGACTAGGGACCAGGGCAAGCAGTGTTGGTGGCTGGAGTTTATGTTGTGCTGCAGGTGCCTATGCAGTACTAAGGACTGGCTTCACATTCATACATAGTGGTGGGACCAGGGCAGGCAGAAAGCGCTGGGGCCAACCACTGGTTCACTGGCAACTTCAGGGGCCCTGGTTGTTGGTGTGCTCTTCTGTGGCTGCACAAACTCACCTTGGGCATACACACAGCAACAGAGCTGATGACAGGGATCAGGCCAGAGGCATGCAGATGCACGTGCAGGGGTCCTGGCATGTCGTTTTGTGGTTACAGTCCGTCCCAGACAAGTCTACTGCAGCAGAGGCCAATGATGGGCATCAGAGCAGCAGCACGCAAAAGCATAGCTAGAGGGGTCAGCCCCAAGTGCTCGCACAGTGGTTCAGCTGCAGGCATCCAGACTGGCGTCTTATACTTAACACAATGCAGAGGCCTGGGCTGGCTGCTGATGCAGTTCTCAGGCTTCACTGGGCACAGTGGAGGGGGTGGGGGAGGGAAGTTTAGTTTCTTTAGTGTCAGAAATGGCTGGGTTTGTCTGCAAAACAGCTCATGTGAACCACCATCACTCCTGCTGCATGGTTGCTACTGACAGTCTCTGCTTTTCTTCCTTGTTCCTAGAGTTATCAATACATCTCAGCTCTGCCAGTCTGGATGAGGGAAGGTGAAACCAAAGTGGGACCTTTCTGCAGTGCCCAGAAAGGCTGGGGAAGATGGTACCTCACCCCAGTCTTCCATTTTGGTGATGTCCCTGACTTAGGTTTTTAAATTATCATCGTGGCTGCCTGCTTAATTAGAAAGTTGAAGTTAAATGCTACAGGTTTTCATGAGTTAATGCACTGGAGACTTAGTGCACTGCATTGGATTAGCTATGCCTGTTGATAACAAAAAGCAGAACAACTTTTAGTTTGTCATTCTCTTAAACTTTCTCCAGGCAAGGCACCCCTGACTGCCTGAACTCACACTAACCTACCTTTGGTATGCTAGTGGTTATAGGGCTGCGATAGTAACTTGTACACGCTAGCATGAAAAGGCAAGAAAGACAGTGGATAATTTTGAAGCTCTTGCTTTATACTATAGATTAAGTAAAGGCTAGTGTCAAAATATTTTCCAACAAATCCTTGGCTCAGAAACTTTGTATGCATCCTGGCAGATGGAACTGGACATTTTTATCAAAAGAGTCAATTTTCCTGTCCCATGTAGATAAAGTCTAAGCGAGTTTATTTCATATAAGTTTTTGAATAGATATATGAATGGTGTCAGGTAAAATGGTACAATATGTTGGATATCTAGTGAGAATGCAATAAATATTTATTTAATTGAATTGAATTGTAGCCGAAAGCATGTATCATATCCATCAACAAGGAAACAAACCACCACATTGCTTGGAGCATATGAAAAGTTGCCCTGGCAACTCTCATCTATTTAGTGGTCACATTGATCCTGCATCATGTTGATTTCCTACAGAGTTAATTTCTCACTTCTTCAGATTATAATATCAGCACGGTTGCATATCTTCCTGCTTCTTACGGAAAAATAACATCACCCTCTGTGTCCCAATAGCTACAACACATGAAACCTATGACAAAATTAAAACTGTTCCATTTGACAATTGTGAAGGAGTTTAATAAGTTGGAAACTGCTTGTGCCATGTATTTGAGTAAGGTTGCTTTATTTGATATCATCGAAATGTGAAAGCACACCCCTGATAAGGTCTGATATTTAGGCCTTGAGGTGGAAAGTATTACTAGACTGAAGAGATGATATCAGGGATTACAGGACCAAGTTGAAAAAGACGATTTAAAGATTAACAACTCTTAGAAATCCTAAAAATGTGAAGCCCCTTTCTTAATTTAGTCCACCTGGGAGTGATTTCAGAACTGCTATCAGCAAGCTGAATGATCGGAAAATCACAGCAAACCTCAAGATTGTTTTCACAATGGAATGAGATGTCATGCTTAAATCGGGGTAGATATCACGGGGAACACACTGGAAATCACATACTGTTCAAATATGATCATAGTGGTTATATCATGCTCCAAGCCTTCCTAGTGCTTATCCCCACCCCTCCTCTCCCTTGGGACCCTCCCTTCCTAATTAATGTGCATAAGCAATGGTCGTTCAACATCCTGGCTATCACAAAAATGCCAATTGCATAGTACATACCTAGTGCATAATCACCAACTGATGAGGAATCCCTATGGCAGTACTTTTAATAGTTAGACTTGCCATGTAATTATTAATTATTATTTAATATTTGCAAATATATCATCATTTTGAGGTTGTTTTCCCTTAAAAACGGATTATGATTAATATTTCCTTTCACATACACATAGGAGGCACTAATGAAAAAAATCCAAGAACACAAGTCACATGAGCCAAAACACAGAATTTCAGCCATATGGCATATTTGGAGAGCACCATGGAGCTGCCAAAATAGCCTTTAAGAAGCCAGATGTCACTGCTGGGGAAATAATTTCTACTCCCGCTCACTTAATTCTTACATCACTAATTAGCCTTAGCCCACACAGAACGAAAATTGTTCACTGAGTAAAAATGCCTTGATTCTTGCAGTTATATTTAAATTTCAGACTCTCTGCTATCACTCTGGTTGGTGGATCCTCTGCTCCACGTGCCTTCTCCCTATCTGCCTCACTCCCTTCTCATACTCCGTGCTCACGATGAAGTTAACCAAATGTCCCTGTCTCCATTTGGATGCCAGTGGACCTCTCAAATTTAGCAAGTCCAAAACCCAACTCCAGATCCTACCCCCATCCCAAGCTGTCCCCTCTCTCAGTAATAACAACTGTATCCGGTTTTCCGGGACAAAAAAATCCTTTGAAGCCTCCTCGCTTTCTCTTTCTTTCCTGGCTGACAGGGAATACACCCAAACATTTTACTCTGCGAAGTATTCTGGAAACTGAAAACTACTTCTGGCTTGATATCTTGTCTGGATTCCTGCAAGAGGCTCTTAAGTGGGTTCCCAGATATGACCCTCATGCTCCACTGTCTACTCTCCAAATATCAGGCTTTGAAGATGCAGGTGCCTCAGCACTATTCCTCTTCTTAAAACACTCATGTGGCCTCCCTTCTCACTGAGAGGAGGAACCAAATCCCCTACCATGGTCCATAGGCCCTCCCTGTTCTGTCAGTCCCTAGCTCTCTCCCTCTCTACAATAACTCCTTGCTTTTCCTAAAATGAGCCAAGCACAATCCCTGTTACTTGGTACTTGCTGGTTTGTTTTTGTCCGTATTGGATATTCTTCTCCTAGACAGAATCACTTTCCTCTGGTATCCATTCAAATGTCACCTTACAGATAAGTCTTTCTTCTTCACTCTATATAAAACAGCCAAGCCTACACATGGCACACATATCACCTTCCCCCTTGCTTTATCTTTTCTACAGCACTTATCACCATCTGAAATATTACATAAAGACTTGATGAATTTTTAAATCTCCATCTCTGTAACAGAATATAAGCCCCGGGAAAGGAAGGAATTGTTTCTTTGGTTTATTGCTCTATTCCCATTGCCTGGAACAAAACCTGTCACATAGTAATCAATCAGTAAATACTGTTAAATGACTGGGTCAGGTGTCTACCATGTATTAAGTACCTTGCTTGGTACAAGGCATACAGAGATTTTAGAAAATGACCCTTCTCTTAGAATGATCATAGGTTTCCTCTCCCAGCTTTGGGCAGGGAACAGAGGGAATCATGGCCTGTCTATATACCCTACTATATATTAGGTTAATTTTCTTAAAATAGATATACCTACACCTGCACTCCCTCAAGTAAGTAGTGCTGAAGCTAGATAGGATTCTATCCTGAAGGTGAATGAGTTCTTTGGATAAATTTAGACTATGAAAATGAGAAAAATATTAAATTTATCTCTTCTTACAAATGTGTTCTGAAAAAGTGATTAATTTTAAATCAGTTCAATAATAATAACTAGCTAATTAGAAAAATAATTGAGAAGATTGGAATAAATGAAAACTGAATATTTATGCAGGACATGTTTATTTACAAAGTAGGTGAAAAGGAAAAAAAGAATGTGAATGTCTACTGCTAGCTCTGGATATGCTTCTTCACAAGGTTCTTTCCTGCATCTGCTGATGCTGGTTGTGGGGAATCTCAATTCAAAATACCAGGAGGTTCGTGGGGTAATGGGTTGTACACAAGTAAAAGAACTTGGCCAAATTGCACATGTAGAAGAGGTCATATACCAATACCTCTTTAACTCACATCCAGTGTTTGAATCTGGGTCAGTCACTCATCAAGACATATGTCTTAAAAGGCTCCTGCAATGACAAACCGTTATTTTTAATTAGAGTGTTCAGCTTTTTCCTAAACAATAACACCAACTAGGCTATGTCTGAAATGAGCTTATGGTAACATAAACATTATTAATTTGCAAAATAATTTCTCTTTGCCATTTTTTCTAAGTGAGGATTTATAAAATTGCTATTTTACATTGCCAATGAATTCTGCAAATCAAAATAAAATTACTTGAAATGCTAATGTTATTCTGTATTCCTGATTAAGTCAACCAGATTAATTTTATAGTTATTTGCAATTTATAGCAAAATCTGTATTCATTTTTGCCACTCAGTCTACTTGGTACAGTTGCTAAACATTCCTATCAATATTGCAGACAAGATGGAGCACCTGATTAATCCAAATACCTAAACATAGTTGCCTAAACTTAGCTAATTTATCTTGTATTGACAAAATCAAAAGTACTTAAGAAATAAGCATACAAAATGTTACTCACCGTCTTGTAAATGTCACCCATACTGGGAGGCAAGATTATGTGTGGAATGCTTGCTTGATTTAAATTTCCCAGCATAATTGAAAATACATTTTAATAAACTTTACATATTAAAAGTAATCTGATTACAACAGGGCAAGAAAAATTAGACTCATTTGATAACATTCTCACTGAAATACTTAGCACTATGCCTGTACTCAATGATTATATCAAGTAAATCCTCCAAATTGGCAGTAAAAATGTAATTGCCTGAGAAATAATATAATAAAAACTGTACAACAAATATATGAAGTAGACATTATAACTCTAGAACAAGTCAGTAATAAAAGAATTGATAATGTTTTCTTCTTGATATTTTAGAGTTCTCATTTGAAACAGTTCATATTGTAGCTATGTGAATTTATGGCTTGGTATCAAAAAATACAATGCCTAAGAACTCATTCCTTCCTCTTTATAGCATAGGATAAAATTATAAAGTCAAATCCTTTAACACGAATTAATTACAGAAAAGACAATCTCCCTGGGAAAACATATATTCAGTACAATTCCTTACATTTTCTCCAACTTTACTCATGTATCTGTTTCTTGATCATTGCTTTTTATGATGAGACACTCAATTTAATTTTTAAATTACTTATTTATTTATTATTTTTATTGAAGTACAGTTGACATACAGTGTCATATTAGTTCCAGGTGTATAACATAGTGTCAACATTTGCATACATTCTGCAATGCTCACCCTGATACATGGTGAGTAACATGTAGTTACTGTCTACCACCATTGAGAGTGATTACAATATTATTAACTGCATTCCCTATACTGTATTTTTATCTCCCCTACTTAACTACTTCACAACTGGAAGTTTGTACTTGTTAATTTTCTTCACGTATTTTGCCCAACCGTCCACCCAAGGGAAACTCAATTCTTGCTAACACCTTGAAAGTAGATTTCATCTTCAACTTTGACACTCTGGCTAACACAGTTGACCCAGCACACTTGACCCATTTGACCTAGCACATCCCTGAGAACCTTTCATCCAAGCTTTCCAGAAAGAGTCATACTTCGTGGCTCTGTAAACGTACAATTTTTCAAGACCATTTACACTATCCTTTTAAATAAAATGATGTGTTTCTTCAGTTGACAGTGAGATTTTTTTTTTAACAGTGAGATCTTTGAAAGTGTGGATCAAGTGTTCATTATTACTAAAACCACAGAACCTCACACCTTTCCTAATGTCTAGAGGTGATTCGACACATGCCTATTGGATTTAATGAAGTAGAATTGAATTGAGCTTACAAAGCAGAAATTTTTTTTTAGTAGGTTCTGGAAAGCTCCTTGATTTCTATTTATTCATCCCAACAGCAGTGTGCCAAAGACTAGGTTTAGAACGGTGAATAGACCTCTTGCAGACTCCAAGGGTAGAATATCAAAATGGAAGGAAAACCTCTGTCAATAAGAACCACTGTCATTTACTCATGTAACCATTCACAAAGCATTTACCAGAGACCCAATCTTTGCAGAGCACTAAGCTCATTTCTGGCACTACAAGATATCTATTGCTTCAAGGTCTTTGAAACTAGTAGGATGTTTGCAGTTATGTTACAGTATGCAATCCATACAGAGATACTAGATTTTTTTCTACAGAATAGTTGTTTTCCTTGGCACCTCATTTCTTACATTGACTCTAGTACAAAGCCATGCCAGGAAGTTAAATTAATGGGACGATACATTAATAATGACTTTAAACTCTAAAAATAAATGTGTAGACTGGGTATGGATACTAACAAATCCCAGTAAACCTCAAGCTTTCAGTAACTGTTGGCTTCCCTCATAAACATGGTTTCTCCCACATAACCCTGATTAGCATATATTGCCTCTTCTGTTCCTGGATCAGAGCGTCCTTGTCCTCTGGCCACCAAAACCCAGGCACCATTCAGTCCCCTCTCAACATGGAGCTCTCTCTGGCCCTCTAGTTGGTCTTTACAGAAGGGAGAAAGACAGTACCCTCAGATGGGTCCCTCCTTCCCTCCAGTGAGTCCTTTCTTTCATGCTGAACACATGGCCTCTGATGCCCTGATACTCAAAACTGGCATCACGGTCACTATTTGAGAGGAGTTATGCTATAGAGGTCTTCAGTGTGAGTTCCTGTACACTCACCACTTCTGGCTTCACTCTGTACATCCATGAGTTGGATCGCTTGTTTTTCTCTTTTCCAAGGAACAGTTATTGAGGGCAGACAGAGAAGTGAGCAGAACAAAATGTGACCTCTGCTTTTAGGAAGTTTACATTCCCTGCATGTGGAGTGCATTTTAGGTCTATGTGCCTTTGCTCATGCTGTTCTCTCTCTTTCTTTTATGGTTTTCAAAAGGCTACATACACATGAATGCCCACTACTTTCGTGTGTGTGTGTGTGTGTGTGTGTGTATGGGTGTGTGTGTGTCTGCTTGACATCATAGCCACCCTCCAAACACATACATGCATTTGCACACACACAGACATCTCCCTAATACAGTAAGTTTTTTTCTGTCAAAAAAAAAAAAAAGCTACATTATGTAGATCACATTTTCTTTCTCTCTTTGCCGTCTACAAGATGTAACACAGTATCTAGAACACAACAATTCTTCACTGAACACCTGATGAGCAGTACATAAATAAGGAAATAAACAGACAAATGATGAACCCATTTGCAATCATCCACTTACATGGGAGCAATCAATGTTTTTTAGAAAAGTGGTAGTCTGAGTTAAATATTGTCTCTGCTTGTGTGACAATTACACATCCCAAGACCCTTGACTTGTTTTGGCCGGTAAGATGAAGAAGAAGGGATGTTGCTCATTCTTGAGCAGAAATGTTAAGGACAGTTGCCTAGTTCTGTCATCTGTCTCCCCCGTCCCCACTCCCCGGCCCTGAGACTGCCATGCCCCACATAAGAGCTTCGTCTTCAGTCAGACTCTAGGGTATAAGGAATATAAAGCAGTACGCCAGATGAAATGTACAGAGGGTAACAAGGAAACCTTTGCTGTTTTAAGCCTTTGAGATTTGTGGCTTGTTTTTACTATAAGCACAATTGAGTCTAAGCGAAATGATTAATGGAATGTCAAGGATTTGTTTATTTGATGGAGGAATTATCCAGAATTCCTAACAGTCTGAGACCCTGAAATCATTTAAAGGAAGAATGTTTGGTCATTCTCTAAGAAAGTACTGAGCATGAAGCATTAGTCACTCCCACATTTATAATTCTTACAACTACACTGAAGTCAGATCTATCATAATTTATAGAAGAGGAAGCAGGCAAAATTAATAATAAGCAATTACATTTGTTGAGCTTTTATGATTCCTTCTCTACACAATGTTTTAATTTTTATAATTATTCTAGAGGCAGTGACTTACATAAATACAGAGACCTGTTCTTTTTTTTTAAGATTTTATTTATTTATTTGACAGAGAGAGACACAGTGAGAGAGGGAACGCAAGCAGGGGGAGTGGGAGAGGGAGAAGCAGACCCCCCATTGAACAGGGAGCCTGACGAGGGGGGTAAATCCCAGGAGCCTGGTATCATGATCCGAGCCGAAGGCAGCCACTTAATGACTGAGCCACCCAGGCGCCCCACAGAGACCTGTTCTTAACTTTTTATTTTGTATGTATGTAAGGGGTGTGTGTGTGTGTGTGTGTGTGTGTGTGTGTGTGTGATTGTGTGTGTTGGTGGGTTGAGGAACAGTGATTGCAGAAGAAGCATACAACCATGGCTGCTTGTACCCATAACACCCCTGGGTTTTATAGAGTAGTTCAAGTTCCTATTCTATAACATACTTTATCTTGCATCATAATACAATCATAAAAATAAATACCATAAATTAAATGGGAAAATCTCCATATAATTTCTTCTATTTATGTTAGGTCCCTGTGTAATTATTAACAGGGGAGAAGGACCATCTCACTTCTGATTTTTCCTAATGAGTCAGCAGAGCATAGATGGAAGAAGGCAAACCTGTTTACATGCACTTGTCCTTGGTGGAGTAAAAGAAAAGGTAAATATAATTTAAATTTGAAACTAGTTCCAAGTGCCCATAATTCCCCAATATCAAATAGATAAGAAAAGATGATTTATAAACTATTTTTTATTAAATGAATAAAAGGAAATCAGAAAGCAAATAAAAATGTAGCACTTAATGGCATGCTAGCTGAAGGAAATTTCACTTGGAATTACCAATGTGCAGAACTGGAAAGTATCTTACAGCTTCACAGACCAATATCATCATTTTACAGTGAAAACTGAAGAATGAGGAGAGAAAAGTGTCTAGCAATTAGTTCATATAAGACAGTTTAAGACATTTCGGGACATTGGATGGTTGAGCTGGAATTTTGTCCTCAAATAAAATAGTGTTGAAGTAAATTTCATTTTTCTGATTCCTTGATTGTACTGCAGGTAAGAGTTAAAACTCATCTAACCACTGGATCCTGTGCTACTTGAAATCTACACCTTACAATTCATACTTTAACATTTGTCCAGTTACATTCTAATTTAGTCCATCGTACAGGGAACAGAATTCTGATAAGCAAACAGTATCATATTAGGAGGCAAAATAAATCCTTAGGAGAATAATGCCCTTGTGTTTACTTTTTATAAGCCTGTCTTTCAAATCTTGATTCCATTAGATTAATGGTCTAACTTTAGAGCTCAGAGGACAAAAATCATTATATACCAACACAACTACAAGACCACCTAAACAGAGGCTAAAGTTTTAATGAGCATTAAGCAGGTTCCACTGAGTTAGGATCTATGGAAAGGATTCATGAGTATTCGAAGTGAACAATTGATTAAAGTAAGGCATCAGATGTTTGATTCTCTTTGAATTTTATAAGGCACTCAGAGCATCAAGCAGAAATATTATTCATTGTGCTAAAGAATACCACTATTTACAAAAGTCCATACATTGTTAGATGTCTCTTTAAGAAAACAATTGTAATAAAAGCAATAATAATAGGAAGGATGAGTGGGCATTCATTCACACTTGAGTATAAATTCATCTGCTCTGTTAAAATACTAATAAAGCCTCAGAAGTTGGCCCTTTAAAGAGAACTAAGCACGAGACCTTTTTAGGAAAGGCAGTTTGGGATCAAGTACCAGAATGGAGGCTCTTGCAAGGTAGGTAGAAAATGCCAAGACATAGGGGAGAACTACAAAAAAGAAGTTGAAAAGGCCAAAAGACAAACAAAAAAACCTTCAAAGATTTCCTTGTCTACATAAGGAAAGTTATGCTAAAATAAGGTAACCACAAAATATTTGAGTATGCATTCTGCAGTTTTGTCTTCAAAGCAAAACTAGCCAAGGAAAAATATTCTTAAGTTCTATTACTCCAAGAAGCAAGAAAATGACCAAAATTATTCAAAAATGAGGGGGGAAATGAAATAGGAATCTGCGACTCTTTGAGATCTTCCTTTGTTGGATATGAGATTACTCATTTTTTTTACAAATATTTCATTTTTCTGATTCCCTAACTGATGAATTTACTCAAAATTTCTCTGTTAAGATATAAACGGAGAGCATACTCTGGGTCCTACTTTCAAGAATCCCCAAAATGAAATGACAGTGAGACAAGTATTTTATGAGAACCATAGGAGTGTATTTTGAGTTCAGAGGGGACAGACTTTCATATGGTCAAATCAGGGTTACTTACGATGACAAGGAAAGAAGTGGAAAGGCACTCTGGTCTATATTTCAGAAATCCAAGCTCTGGAATCAGCCTCTGTAGGTCAGATACTAACTCTATAACTTACTAGCTGTTTATGCGTGGGCTGGTTGGATTGGTTAATACTTGAAAAGCCCTTAGAACAGTGCTAGCATTTTCCCGTTTCATTGGAGTAGGCTTTCAAGTGGTCTGAGATGGAAATGTGAGCTGTGGACAACAGGGAGAGATTGAGCAGTGCAGGGAATCTATGGGAAACTGTCCTGAGCAGAGTCACCAAACAGAACTGAGCAGGAGAGAAAGCTGAGAAGCCAGGCAAGGCTGGGGTCTCTGAAACCCTCTTGCCTTTATCTGCTTCTCTTTTTATGGCACAGATCACTTCATGTCACACCAGTGTATGGATGCCTCATGGCTCCTACATGATGGAGCAAGATTAGTTCAATACTTGTTGAATGCATGGATGGGCGAGTGTCAACCAGCACGGTCAAACACCCAAACATGGCTTTCCACAGCCTTGAAAGCTAAGGCCTGGACCCTCTATTAAGTTGCATGTCCTCCTTTCCCACCTATGTTCATTTTTGATTTTAATCCTCTGCACTACCTCATTCTCCCTGCTTGTTCTCTTCTGCCATCGTGGGTTCCTTTCTTCGTCTTCTTCCAAATCTATTCTTACATGTGATGACTCTTTCTTACTAAATCATGAGCCTATCCTCAGCGCTTGGGTGAAACACATCTTGTCCAGAAGTATTCTCTCATAACTACATGTCATGATCAACTCCCCTCAGGCAGATCTCTCCAGGATAAATGTCTGTGTAATGCAAGGAGGTACAGACTCATCCATCTATATCATTTTTGTGTGACTTGTATGATCCATGGACCTGTGATTGGCCTCCTTAAAGGCTTATGTGTGAATTTTGTTTCCAGTAGCTCTGTAGTACAGACACTAGAACAGCATGGTTCAAAGAAAGAAAGGTGAAATGATCGAATTATCTGCTTCGTTAGTAATGCTGCAGGATACCGCAGAGATAAGAGGCTAATAGTAACATTTTAGGCTCTAATTCCAAATTTCAGCAGCAGCTCAATATATAAGAGCTCTAAGAGGATCTAAAGTTTAGCCATCCTCAATGCTGATTCAAATGAGATCCATGTCATTGAGCATATACCGTAAGGAGAGGCTTCAAGAGGATGGATTTTGCCTTCAGACATCATAGTTCCCACCCCAAATCACAACTGCAAGAGTCCACGCATCATGCCAGGGGCCCAGGGAGCCACAGGAAAGTGTGGGTTATCTTCCAAGGTGTCAAACATTTGGAAGAAACTATTATTTCTTTGATTAAAGTCAAAACAGATTTGCTATAGTGTACAGTGCAAAATGTATACAGCTTAAAACATGTAAGTTAAAACAAAGTCTTTAGATTCCAGAGGAAGTTCCTGGCGACCACCCCATGAGCCCTCGAGTCATTTGTTCACCTTCCATGGGGAAAAACAGACTTCAGAAGAACCCCAGGGAGATGTCTTTATCATCTGGAGAATGCATTGAGTCTCCAGCCTGATGACTTCCTCTCACGTAGTTGGTACCACCAGGAGCTGCCTTGAGAGTGTCCGAAAGAAAATTTCTTTCTCTGGAAAGGATATCTAAGGGAGCACCTTCAAGATAGAAATCCACTATGTGCTGCCTTGCCATTGTAATTAGTCAAACTGTTTTGTTTAATTAGAGTAAACGTGTTTGGAATGCCATAATTACTTGTTACTGAGGAGAACATTTGCTCTAATTAGGTATTCATTAGAAATTCAAAAATCACTTAATATTAGCAATTAAAACCAGAACTATACATTGAGATTGAATTTCCCATGTCAGCAAACTAAGCAGCCCAAGGCGCACTGGTTCTGAATTTTGCTAAACCGACTACAGCTCGGGGGGGCACAGAAGGAAAGAGAAAGTAGCAGACTTAATTGGAAAACTTGCAGTGGGGGGACCAAGATCTGGAACAGCCAATCCCCTCAGAAGTCACTAATGCTGAGCAGAACCCGGTGAACTGTTTGCTTAGTGTGGAGCTTGGAGAAAGGAGGGCGGGAAGGAAGAGAGAGAGAGGAGAGGAAGAAAGCTACAGTTATTCCCCCAACAAATAACTGGGCCCTTTGAACGTGCAGAACAGCCCGTGTTCACACAGGGAGCAGAATTACACCGGGAAATCAAGTGTTAGTGCTAGACTAGAGCCAACAACACAGCAGTTAAAGCTTGGGGAGAAAAATCGTGGTAGAGTACTATAAATTATTGCATTACACAAAATATGACCAAATGTCACATAAATGATAGAGACTATTAGGTTTAACAGCTATTTCAAAGGGTCAGCAGTTCCTCTGGCAGGAATTCACCAGGCAGCTTTGTCCAATGGGCAGGTTGTTTATTTGACTGGCAGAAGAGAAGGGCGCTGCATTCTAAACTAAGAACACTGGGTCAAGGTCATGCATTTTTAAAACATTTAAGGACACGGTTATATAAAATTTTGGCCAGATGGCTTCTTGCCACATTCTTTGGGGGGAAAAAAAATTTGATATTTCTCTTAAAGGCCGCTGAAGAGGTTTTCCTAGATCAAACAAAACAGTTTCAATTACCGCGATGAAGTTAGCATGTTAAGGTTTTCGTTCAAAGCTATTCCAAGCTTCGGTGACAATTCCTACTCCATAAACACTATGTGTTTTCACTGGAGACAGATGCCACATCATTCATATACAGGGTGCTATTGTTCTATCTTCTAATTCATCCCTTTCCGTGTAATACACCTTGGCAAAGGAAGGCTGTGTCTACATGTACATCTAATTTGACTGTTTTGATGGAACTGAGGGGCTATTACCTGCTTACTGATAACTTAAGTAAAATAACTAGCTGTCAAAATGATCGTGCTGGCTGGGTGGTAAAGCACAGCCAGAGTGACTGAGAGAGGCTGTATTTTACCGCTGGGTAAGAACGCCACTGATGGATCCATGGGGTTCTCTACAGAGGTTAGTCCTTCCCTGGCGGTGCCAACTGAAGCGCCACTCACTTCATGATTTAATTTTCTTATTGATTAAATAAGCACAACAGATTTATAATTTTCCTTAGTTCTGAAAAATTGCTTTGCCCACACTCTCACTTATGTACTCATTTAATGACCACTTTCCCATTGACTTTCTATGTTTCAGATTCTGTGTCTGCTTCAAGGCAGTCACCATTCAGTGGGAAGAGAGAGCGGCTCCTTCTTCTCAGCCTCCCTCACGGGTTATGAATCTTCTGCTCATCCCATAAATGCCCGGAGCTCTCTGGGTCCCCTCCTCAGTCCTTCCTTATTATTATTTTAAAGTTCTTCCCTCAGCCAGTTCCACGTATTGAATTCCCACCCTATTGCTAATGACTCTAAAATGTGTCTCCAACCCCACACTCCTTTCTTTATCCAACTGTCTTGAGAACATTCTTCCATGTATATTTTCCAGGCACCTAAACACTGATATCTCACACTTCTTGTCTTTCTCGCCAAGCCTGTCTTTCATCGGTCTGTGCCTGCCTTGGTGAGTAGCTCCTCCACCTGTTCAGTGGCCCAAGCCTGAGCCTCGGTCAACAACCTTGGCTCCTTTCTCAGCCACAGGCAGTACTTTCAATGAATCACCAAGAAAATTTCATCACACTCCCTTTATACACTCCAAATCTATCTGCTTGTTTCATTCTAACAGCCATCTTCTTCTTTGTATGGGCTACCACATTGATCAATTTCAAACAACCTAAAATGTATCTTGGAACAGAAGCAAACTCCAACAGAGAGAGGTCTCCACAGCCTGTTCCCCACCAATCCATCTTCACTGTGCAGACAGTAGACCTTCCCACGTGTTTGAAATCATAATGTGTACATTATACTTGATAAACATAATGTTTGATCTTCATGAAAAACTTCAGTCTCTTCATAACAAGTCTCAGGTCAAAAGGTAAATACAAATTCAAATTGCAAAATTTCTAGGAGGCAATGATAATGAAAACACTACATTTCAGAACCAAGATGCAGGAGAAAAAATGCTCAGAGGAAATAGAGTTTTAAATACTCATATGAGCAGAAAAGAAATAATGAAAGTGAATTAGAATCTCATTGCAGATTTGCACAAAAAGTTGAAAAATAACAACCAAATTAACTGAAGTAAAGAAAGGGTTGAAGATAAAATACAAATTAATCATTTAGGGGAAAAAAACTAACAGAAAAACTCACTAATAAATAAATTATATATGGAAACAGAAAATTGATTAAAAAATAACTTACCTTAGAAAAAGATAAAAAACACAAAATAAATAAACATGGTTATGACAAGGGGAAAATAAATGCAGAAAGAGGAAAAACAGAATAAAAAACACAGGAGACTTTTTTTTTTTTTTTGGTAAACCCCAAACAAATAAATAGAAACTGGATGAAATGGATGACATTTTAATAAAATGTTATTTACCCAATCTGACTTTATAAAAGCAGAAGCTACATGGATTGATTTACATATAAGGGGAGAACTTTCACAACACTATATTGCTAAGAGAATATCAAAAACACATGATTTCAGAGCAGAATTCTACCAAAAATACAAGAATTTCTAATACTATTTAAACTGTTCCAGGGCACTTGGGTGGCTCCGTTAGTTAAGCATCTGCCTCGGCCCGGGTCATGATCCCACGGTGTGGGATCAAGTCCCACATTGGGCTCCCTGCCCAGTGGGGAGTCTACTCCTCCCTCTCTCTCTGTCCCTCCCCCCTGCATGTGTGCTTTCTCTCAAATAAATAAAATCTTTAAAAATAAATAAACAAATAAAAATAAACTGTTCCAGACTACAGGGGACAAAAGAGACATTTCTAAATTATTTTAATGAAGAAAATATGATTTTGACTCAAAATATAAAAATGATTGCACAAAGGAAACTATAGAATAATTTATGAATCTCCATTCTAGAAAGTCAAGGATGATTATTAAAAATTTGTTAGTACAATCTATTATATTATTTCATTTAATTATAGAAACTGTATAAAACTCTCCACAGAAACTGAAAGAATTTTGATAACTTTCAACTATATTCTTGATAAATCACCAACTGTAATACGATAGAAATTGATGATTATGTATTTAAACATGATCCTGTGTATGCACACATACACACACACACACACACAACCCACATCCAGCTCAATGGAGGGAAAGATCCTTGTGACATTATCAATTTTTAGAGTCAGGAACAAGACACAGATGTCCTCTCTCACTTCTTTAATTATTATTTAACTTTTAACTAGGGCATTAGCCAATGTATCAGGCAAGCAAAAGACATTAGAGAATTAAAAGTGACAATAAGGTGGTTAGTACACACACACACACACGTGCATGTGTGCACAAACACACACACAATTTGTGGATGATGTGATCATATAACCAGGAAACCCCAGAGTCTATAAGAAAAAAACAAACTACTAAAACCAGTAAATTCATTCAGTGAGATAGTAGGATAGAATTTATAACCAAAGGTCAATAGCCCTCATATATATAGACAACTAATACAACTAATATATATAGACAACTAATGTACAAGCAACAACTGTATGTAGAAACTTAAAAAAAAAATCCTTAAGAACACAAAAGTAGACTTGATGAATAGAAATATATAACATGCTTTTAACAGAATGACTCAATCTCATAAAGATGTCAATTCTCTCTAAGTTATTTATAAATTAAGTCAGTGAAAATACCACCATTCATTTCCAGAATTAGATAAACTGATTCTAATCTTATATAAAACATGAAATAAATATGACCATAATAATACTGAAAGTAAAAAGGTAATATGGAGATATAGCCTTAAGAGATATTAAATGTTGTATAAAGCCTCGATAATTTTAAAATGTAGTACTGACAAATAAATAGAAAATCAAAACAAAGAAATGGGATAGAAAGTCCAGAAATAGACCCAAATATTTATGGAAATTTCATATATAACATATAAGTTATCTCAAGCCAAAAAGGAGTATTTTTGACTACATATAAACAAACAACTTTATGTATAGGATTCAAAACACATGTAAAGGCAGATGACAAGCTGAGAAAACATTTTTATTTTATTCAGAGCAAGATTTTTGCTATTGCTATTGCTATGTTCTAAGAGATCAATCAAGGCTGTTTAGGTTCAGCTGTATCCACACTGTGGAATCCTAGGTAGTTGCAAATTAATGAAACTGTTATGGTCAGATCTCCAGAACATATCATTCATGGAACGAGGAAGAGGAATGTGCATATTTTGCTACCTTTTGAATAAGCACAAAGCGTGCAGATATATCTGTTTATATTTGCATAAAGACATACTGAAAGGCTGCCCTATGCTCTTACTGCTTGCTGGGTATTGCATATGCTAGTCTTCTGTCCACATGAATTTTTCCTCATTTGTCTCCAGATCATTCCTACTTACCCTTCAGATCTCCCTTACTATGTGTATTTCTCTGGAAAGTGTATGGTCTCTGTGGTCCAGTGTTTTGTTGGAACTCTTCTCATGTGCTCATCTTTACTCAAGCTTCATTTGTCAAAGCAAACTATAATTTGTTTATTTGTCTATCTCTTAAGTACCCTGAATAAATGACCATACCTAGGTCCCTATTGTATTTCTTCCACCTTCCAAAGTGCATGAAGAAAAGATTGAATAAATTGAATTAAAGAATTACCATGCAATTAGTGACACAGTCTAAATTAAGTGTGATCATGGGAATAGCCACAATATAGAATTCTTGTGGGGGGTAGAGAAGGAATCCACAAAGGGTTTGTTTCAAGATCTCTTTTTTCCTTCCTTCTATCTTATCCTTTTCCAATGATTAACTATCCACTTGTTTTTTCCCTTTTATCTTCTTTAAAGAGACATAGTTTTATTAAAGAGATAGGAGTAGAGTGACATTTGGGAAATGTGTTTTAAGTCTGTCAAGATTTGTGTATAAAATGAGTCTTTGCCTCTTCCCAAATAATGAAATATAGTATACTTGTTTACAGTGCACAAGTAATGATCATTGATCAGGCACAAGCTATGTTCCAGGAACTTTGCCAGGTCCTTTGCATAAATTGCCTCTCCAAATAAGAAGGCGATGTGCCACAATGAAAAGAGAAAGAGTTTTCTAGTCAGAGTGGTTGACTAGAAACCAGTTGACAAGTAAAGAACACACATATTTTCACCCTTAGGCAGACATCACCATTCTGGTTTATTTCAGAGGAAATAATTGTTACTGCTCCTTCACTTGATTTGTCTACAACTTATGAGTGTCTCCTACTGCTGCAAAATCCCAGCAGCCATGAGATGAGGAAAATAGAGTTATTTATTGGGAATTTAAAAAATGTAATTTTTAATATTATCTGATTTTCTTCTGTTGACCTGTCAGAGTTCCAGGAAGGTTTTTGAGGCCCCAGACATGATGTCCTGGGGGATTAGATTGGTTCCCAAGGTGCCATTAGGAAATCTGTAGAACTGGATCCTCAGGAAAAGGATCAGACCAGTGTTCCCAAGTAGTGATACAAATAGGCACATTTGGGGCACCTGGGTGTCTCAGTCAGGTAAGTGTCTTCCTTTGGTTCAGGTCATGATCCCAGGGTCCTGGGATTGAGTCCCACATTGGGCTCCCTGTTTGCAGGGAGTCTGCTTCTCCCTCTACCCCCGTCTCCTGCTCATGCTCTCTCTCTCTCTCAAATAAATAAATAAAATCTTAAAAAACAACAACAACTGAATAGGCGCATTCATGTGTGATCAGGTCTAATCATGTCTCACCTTAAAAAAGGAAAAGAAAAGAAAAAAAGAAAAGAGGAAAAGAAGAGAAAAGAAAGAAAAACCCTTCCTTTTACATCATATCCCTTTAAGATACCACTGATCATGACCTTGGTTAATATCCTCACAGGAAGCTTGTCCTAGCAGTACCCCCACTATATTTTCAGGTTTCTTAAACCGTTTTTAAAAAGTCTTAGATCCGGGCGCCTGGGTGGCTCAGCTGGTTAAGTGACTGCCTTCGGCTCAGGTCATGACCCCAGAGTCCCGGGATCGAGTCCCGCATCGGGCTCCCTGCTCGGCGGGGAGTCTGTTTCTCCCTCTAACCCTACCCCCTCTTGTGCTCTCTCTCTCACTCTCTCTCTCTCTCTCTCAAATAAATAAATAAATAAAATCTTAAAAAAAATAATAATAAAAAATAAAAAGCCTTAGATCCAGTTATTGATGTCTATTTTCAGCAGGTTTGCTTTTAATACATCTATTTGCAGAAATGGAACGTATCTGTGCCAGTATGGTTGGAACATAGTGTTACTCTTGGATCATAAGATCCACTTCTTCCTTCATTCCAGGAAAAAAAAAAAGTTCTCATTTTATGTCTTTGAATATGGCTTTGCTCCATTTATTGAGATCTGTAAATCAAGGACATGAATGATAAATATGGGATCGTCTTTGTCCTCCACATCAGTTACGATCTCATTAAATGTTTTAATCTCACTGATTTTGCTTGCCTTAAAAGTTGACATCTACTTTTCAACTGGGGCTATTCTGTTTGAGTGATGATACTGTTTGGATATTTAGCACGCTTCCTTAGCTCTCCATTATCCCTTCTTCATTCTTTTGTTTGTCACTTCCTTTGACTTCTGTTTCATTCACCCATGTCCTTATTAAATTCTTTTAGAGAAGAGTTTCCCACCATTGATTCTACTGAAATTTTGGTCAGGATAATTCTCTGTCATGGGCAGGAGGCAGAGAGATACTTAGCAGCATCTCTGACCTCCACCTCCTAGATACCAGGAGTAAACTGCCCTCCAATTATGGCAACCAAAAATGTCCTCAGACATTGATAAATGTCCTGTAGGGCCAAAACCACTTTGAAAAAGTTATTTCCTATTACTGTCTTGGCTCTTCACTGATCTTTTCCATATTGTGGAATTTTCCCCCTTTTGTTTTGCTATTATTGTTATTATTATTGTCTGCTTTTGTGAACTTGTTCATTTTCAATATGACTTGAGTCCTTTGACACTTCACCTGAGACCTGTTTTTCTTATCCAATGTGCCTGTGAAATCTGAAGCCTGTAGATATTGACTGAATATGGCATAGCGGAGAGACAAGGGGGTAGACTGGGGAAAAAATTCACTTTCACAGACAGTAATGAAAAGAGTGAACTTGATGTGAAGCAAGTGGGAAATACCTAGCCTAAATGCAACCCCAAAAGGACTGTGGCTGAAAGGGCCACCTGGGGGTTGAGGAAGAGGGGAATGGAGTTCTCACAGAATGGGTTGGGCAGGGTGTGGGGTGCAGAATCATGTGCAGCTCTCTAGGAAAAGTCATCATCCATGTCACCTGACTCACAACTGGAATTTTCTAGTGTGGGATCACTGAGAAAGCCACAAAGGTGCCCAGGGAGAGTGAAGCCAGCTCTGGACACCCACATGGCTAAGGGTACGAACAACTGTTGTGGCAGGACCAGCACCAAAGACTGTGCTCTTCCCTTTAGTTCCTTCTCGTCCCTGAGGAGTCACACAGGTGACAGGGACAGGAAGTGGAAGGATTAAAATTTAACTCCAGGCCAGTCTCAAATATAGGCTCCCAAAGAACCCCTGAATAACTTCACACAAATCTCCATACATCTAAGACTCTTTTCTGACATGTGGCCACAGTGTTCATCCATGGCTCCTTCCTAAGGAAATGGAAGAATGATGAACCACATAGGAAGACCCGTAAGATTTCAAGAAAATATGTGGAGCCTTGCCCATTGCACACTGGAATTACTTGGTTGAGCATCAGTTTCCCCAAGGTGAAGGAAAGCCTTGTGAGGGCAGGGCTGGCATCCTAGTCATATCTGAACTTCAGTACCTACCAGATGGTTCGGCACATGGTAGACACTAACTTCATGTTGAATTAAATTTCTTTAAAGTAAATTTTCTGCCTTAACTGAGACTTAATCTGTACTCTCTGTCTCTCCCTTGCAGAAGTACTGAATGCATTCAGCATTTTGAAAGAAAGGAAATGCTGCATCTGAATGATCTGAGACCCCTATACCTCCACCAACAATTTATAAAAAATGCCCAAAGGAAGAATGAGATCCATGGCACATGAGTGGCCAGCAATTCCCTGACCTGTATCTAAGACCTGTGGTGTCTTTGAAGGAATCATCCAGTTTTATTGTACTACATTCAATCTTGCTCCAAATGAAAGAGAAATTCCAATTTCACAACTGCGTTGCGTGGGAGTTCAATTCCCAGAGAGTAAAGGAAAAAGAAGATAAAAAATTCTTTGAAGCGCCCCACACAAGACAATTTTCCTTCTCAGATTTCTAAATTCATTTCTCATAGCACAGTTTCAGAGAGTGAAACAGGGATTTTGTCTAGCTTCCTTTTCCTCTTGAATTATCTGGGAATTACCTTTTGTAATCTCAACTCTGGGCCTTGAACTCATCAGGGTTCCAAAGCTGCTACAAGTCATTCACTCTGTTGTCTCCTGGCAAAAATAATACCACTCAGGTGTCCAGCAGCTGTTGTCAATTCTGAGGCTCACAGCTATGGGAAAAATGAGCCTGCTCTCTGATAGAGATAAATAAATGATTTCACCAGAGAAGCCTCTTGCATAGTTTTGGACAGGACTACTAATAGGGGAGGGATTTCCAAAGATCAGGAAGACATTTCCCTCCCTGAGTTCTGTACACCTGTAGCCTAGTAGGTGGCATGTTTAGGGGGAAAAGTCTGGACTAATGAGCAAAACTGTGGGGTTTTTTTTTGCTGTTGTTGGGCTCTGCCATTTACTAGTCATTTTAACTTGGGCAAAATCCTTAAACCTTGAGTGTGTATTTATTCAACTGCAAAATAGAAGCAATTTATACTTATTTCAAATGAGTTGTTGTAAAAATTAAATCAGGCAGTGTTTGTGAGAACCTGTCTCAGAGAAGTGTTCTCTCAAGCCAGAGTGTCTTTACCTAGGTCTTCATGAGCAATAATTTGCTTAGGTAATCACCAATACAGGTTTTAGGTTCCTCTTTTACAATTCAAATCCTTCCAGATGGAAGAACACATGAGGTCAGGGACATACATATGTTTTCAATTGTATCTCAAATTTTGCAAATCTGTATGTGGGGAAATCTTTTATTAGTATCTGGTGAATTAAGAGGGTTTGTATTTTCATGCACAGTATACCATTTAAATGATGAATGTGAGTCAAGGGCATCTGATTTCATTATAAAAAGTATTCTTTTTTTTTTTATCAGTGGGTGAAGGGGGTCAAAGGTACAAACTTGCAGTTATAAAATAAATAAGTCATGGCGATGTAATGTACAGCATGGTGATTATAGTTAATAGTACTGTATTGCATATTTGAAAGTTGCTAAGAGTAGATCTTTAAAGTTCACATCACAAGGAAAAAAACTGTAACTATTATGGTGATAGATGTTAAGTAGACTTATTGTGGTGATCATTTCACAGTATATACAAATATTGAATCATGTCTTATACCTGAAACTAATATAATGCTATATGTCAGTTATACCTCAATAGTAATAATAGTATATAATATATAACAAAGTCCTTTATAGTGCACTTTAATGAAACCCGAGCTCTTGACTTCAACATTCTGCCTGGCTACAGCTGATCATGCCCACCATCCTATTCTGCCAACAGTTTACAACATAAGAGCTTTGCATTTGCTGTGCCCTACTTCTAGAATGCAACTTCCTCAGATCCTCATATAACCGCCTCTTTCTCAGCATGTAATACCCATTTCAAAAACCCGCTCTTGGATGACCCCTTCTAATCCATCGAACACACACTCACCCTGTTACTTGATCAGAGTTTATTTGCAGCACAGCACTTGTGATTACCTGATATTTTCTTGCTGCTTTATTCATTTATTTCTTTGTGTATAGTCTACACTTAAAAAAATAGGCACACTGCAGGTAACATGGTACAGGGAAAGTTCTTTGAAAAGAAAAAAATTAGGTATTTTATCACTGTCTTCTTGTCTTCAAAGTCCCATGATTTTTGGGGGGTGGGGGGAAGGGGGAGAGAGCTCGTGCCAGCTGTGTGGGGAGGGGCAGAGGGAGAGAGAGAATCTTAAGCAGGCTACACGTCCAGCACAGAGCCCAACACAGGGCTTGATCTCATCACCCTGAGATCATGACCTGAGCTAAAATCAAGAGTCTGTAGCTCAACGGACTGAGCCACCCAGGTGACCCTCAAATTTCCATGAATTTGTAAGATCATAAAATCTATGGAAATATGTTTGCTAAACCTGTATTTTGGGGATGCCAAATTATTGAAGTATGATTATGACAAGATGATAACAAAAATAATAACAGGACTACTGATTTTAAAGCACTAAATCTGCTCCCCCTGCTTCTCTGCCCTGATATGATATCTAAACAACAGGGAGAAAGAAAACCAACAGCAGCAAGTCCCTTTTTCATGAAACCAGAAACCACAAGCTATGTAATCTATTAAAGGACAGAATGAAAAGTGCCGTCATGACTGCCCAGGTGGCACAAAGTGTGGGGACACATGTTTACAATGCCAATGGAGACACTGAGGAACAAACTCATTTTACAAAAATGGGAGTGCAAGCGAGAGCTTGCATGGAAACCGTTTGGCACCAGGAATAAGCATGGGAGGTGGGGACCTAGGATGCCCTATATACTCAAGCCCTACTAATAAGAGGTAGCCTTTGGGGAAGGGCTATGGTGGGGAGTGAGAAACAGCAAATGATAGAGCCCTGTGGTTGCTCTGGGCAGTTAACTAAGGGCTCCCTCACACACAGCTAGATCTAGTAGCCTGACCTCTGACTTGAAGTTTCATATGTACCTCTTGCAAATGTGGGTCAGAATACCTCACTCAACTCAAGATGAATAAAGATAATAAAAATAAGCCCTGGATCTATAAAATATATTACCATTTATACACACACATATACACATTTGCCAGAAAAAAAAAAATACTGCTATCGAGTAGCTGAAACCTGCTGTCATTACTCTAAAAGAAAAGGAAAAGAAAAAACTTTAGTGAAGTCATCACTTAGAAAAAAATAAGGACTTAAAGCTGACAAACAATATATAAGGAGGAAAACCATGAAACAGAAGAAAGGAATGAATTAAAAAAAAAAAGAAAGAAATTAAACAGAAATGAAAAAATAAAACCAATGCAAAAATAAAATAATTTTGGGGGCACCTGGGTGGTTCAGTAGGTTAAGCATCTGCCTTAGGCTCAGGGCATGATCTCAGGGTCCTGGGATCGAAACCCACATCAGACTCCCTGCTCAGCAGGGAGCCTGTTTCTCCCTCTCCCTCTGTCACTCCCCCTGCTTGTCCTCTCTCTCTCTGTCAAATAAATAAATAAATAAAATCTTTAAAGAAATAAAAATAAAAAGATAAAAAAATAATTTTGGAAGTAGTATATAGGGGGAGAATGAATATTACAGAAAATCGGAGGTTGCTATGTGGAGCACAAGATTGAGAAAAGTAAGCACAGGGATCAGTGAGTTACAAACCAAAATGATATGATACAGACCTGAAATGATAATAATAGCTATAGAAGACAGATTTTTAAAATCGTTGTTTGTGAAGAAAAATATTGTTTCTGAAGAGGACAAAAGAAAAAAAAAAGGAAATGGAGCTATAATTTAATATTTTTCCTAGGTATAAAGGAAAACTTGATTTTAGATATTAAAGAATGCATTAAGTCCTGGGAAAGAATTGACACATAACGATTAGCCCTGAAACATCTCCTAATAAAGTTACTGAACAGTAAATTAAATAAGGAATCTTTTAAGCCAGGATTTCTAGCACTGATAGAAAATAGTGGTGCAGTGCTTCAAGTTCTTAAATGAACAAAAAAGTCCCAATAATTTTGTACCGGGCATATAGGGGTTTAAGGGTGAAGGCCATAGACAAACATTGTTGGGAATATCCAGAAACAGAATAAAGATGTCCAGTGAGGCCTCCTTAAGGACACTGAAATGGGATGAACTTGAACCAAGAAGTAAATGGAGAAACTACAGTGCGTGGTTAGTGCTGAGCACCGGCTCTATTTTTCTGTAGAGTACAGACTACAACAAATGTGCTGTTCTGACTTCAACACAAAATTTGAAGATTATAAATTCTGGTGTTTTAGAAAATCTATAACCAGCAGGAGATTGATGATGGAGAGAATGCATAAGGTGGTATAAGTATGAAATTTCCTCTTATTTCATGGACAGGGGTCAAAAAAACTTATTTGAGGGAAATACAAGAATTAAGAATATTTTATTTATTTTTTTCTTTTTTTAAATATTTATTTACTTATTTTAGAGAGAGAGAGAGAGCACATGCACGGTACAAGTGGGGGGAGGGGCAGAGGGAGAGCTTCTTCAAGCAGATTCCCCGCTGAGCACAGAGTGCAACACAGGGCTTAATTCCATGACCCATGAGATGGTGACCTGAGCCAAAACCAAGAGTCCCAGGCTTAACTGAATGAGGCACCCAGGTGCCCCGAGAATATTTTAAAGCATAAACACATTCAGGTACATAATATAATCATCTAAAATGTGGAAGTGAAGGGAATGAGTGGTAGAAGCAAAGTGGAAATTTTTTTCTTCCCTATTATCTATGGATAGGAAATACTATAAAATGTTTACACAACGGAAGACAAATGCGATATATATGTGGCCACATTTTTATAAATGTAACAATTAGCTAAAAAGTATAAGAAACATACAACCCTAGCAAAGCAATTACAAATAGAAGATAAAACAAAATCAATGCTCTAAAATCAAATCAGAAATAAAAGCATTAAATGATATAATGGTACCAAATCAAAACTATCCACCAACCAATAAAGAAAAAGGGCTAATAATGTCAATTAAAACAAAGACTAGATCACAAAATCAAAATTTAAATAGTCTTTAAAAAAAATCAAGACAAAGTGACTAAGAAAGGTTGAAAACAAAATGATAGGGAAAATTTTTGTGCAAAGTCCAAACAAAAGGAAGGAAACCCAGACCAGCCATGATCTCAATACCAAAAAGTGATTTCAGAACAGTTCACAGCATTAAATGAGACAAAGAAAGACAAGATATAAAGCTAAAGAGGGTAATCTAAAGTGAGTATCAAACAATTTTTAATATCCGTGACATAACAACATAAAATCAATAGGAATGAACAATATGACAGGAAACTGAAGCAGAAATAGAAACATTTTTAATTAGGAGACTTCATCTTTCACAGCATGTGAATGGTTTAGGGTAAGACAATAATAAAACTGAAAAATAAATGAAGTAACTAAGCACTTAAATTACTTCTAAATTAACTAATAATGCACCTATGACTATACACGTCAACCTCTGTGACTGAAATCATAGAATACATCTTCTTTTCATGGACCTATGAAACATTTGCAAATAGAAAGCTCTGTACATTTTTTTTAAACATGGAAGAAAATAAGAAACCGGTCTCTAATCACGTTGTAATGAGACACAATTTTTTTTTAAAAAAGAAAAGAAATGAAATGAAAAATTATTTATGATTTGGAACTAAGCCAACTAATAACTAATCAACCAACAACAACAACAAACACTTTTATGAACAAATTTTGTCAAAGAGAAAACTCAAAACTGAAATGACACAAAAGGCTGAAGTCAATGCATATAAAATACTATGCATCAAAGGCAACTGGACATAAAGAGGATTCAAAGGAACACTGTCTTAAATATTTAGCAAAGAGGAAAGCTGCAAATAATGAACTAGTTCCCCAAATCAAAAATATCAGAATAAGGAAAATAAAAATTTACAAACTATAATTAAGGAGGCAATAACAATAAATAATAAATTAATGAAATGGAAAAGAGAAGAATGAAAGGAAAAATAAATAAGTAAAACTCAAGAAATGAACCCTCGCTTACCCTAATCAGAGTTAAAGGAAAAACCAAAAACAAAGCAAAACCACAACCACAACCACAAAAACATATAAATTTAAAAGATGAAAGTAATGATGATATTCATCTCCATGGAAATGAATTGAAAAGGATCAAATGTGCACTCACTATGGAATATGGAAACTACTAAAACTGACAGTAGAAGAGACAGGGCACCTAAAGAGAAAACCAAAATCGATTAAAAACAATTAAGATAGAGAACAAGCTGTGAAAAGCTGCCTCTGTCAAAGAACAAAACAGGACAGGCAAGTAAAAACAGGCCAGAATGTTTCACAGGGGATTTTCACTAAATCATACTAAAACTCTATTAAGATGACATCAAAAGGAAACCTAAAATCAATTTCTTATTTAAATGTTGAGCTAAAAAAATCCCTAAACAAAATAGTTGCAAACTCCGGCAGCTCACTTAAAAACAACATAACAAGTCCAAGGGGGGCTGATGCAGTAAAAGCAGATGAGTTACTATTACAAAAAAACATGCCAGTCTAGTGCGCCTGGGTGGCTCAGTCGGTTAAGTGTCTGCCTTCGGCTTAGGTCATGGTCCAAGGGTCCTGGGATCGAGTCCAGCATCATGCTCCCTGCTCAGCAGAGGTCTGCTTCTCCCTCTCCCTCTTCCACTCTCCCCACTCGTGCTCTCTCTCTCTCTCAAATAAATAAATAAAATCTTTAAAAAAAAATGTGTCAGTCTAATTCATTTGATTTCTACATCAAAAGTGAAAACGGTCTTCAAAAACTCGGCAAAAGCTTTTGATAAATCAGTTATCAGTTCTAGACAAAATGCCTTCATAATACCATACATTAGTGACGTACATTTATTGAGCTCTTACTACATGCCAGGCACCACTCCAAGTGCTTTGTGAGCATTAACTCAGCTCATCATTTATGGCCACAATTTTTGTAGAGGAATAAACAGCTGGAAACCCCCTGAATACAGCCATATAAATTCGTCATAAGCAATGATGCCAGGCACTGTTCTCGGTACTTTACATACATTATATCTTTTAATTCTCCTAACATTCCATGAGGTTGGTACCACTATCCCCTTTTTATACATGCATGAACATAAGTGTGTAAACACACTTAATATATCAACTCGAAAGCCCCCCTTAGGGTTAAATAGGGAGGCATTAAAAGTCTTCCCCCTCCAAAAAAAAAAAAACCATTAAAAGAAGATATGGGTTTTCATTAGCACTATTATTATTGCACTAGATTCTGCAATTGCAAATAAATACAATTACACAGGAAAGAAATAATATGAAAATAAGACAACAATGGCAAAATCATTTGCAGAGGTATAACTTAATATGTGGAACATCTGCCAGATTCAATTGAGAAAATTCATTTAAATGTTCAAACGGTCAAAATAAAAAAACAAAAACCACAACTCAGGACAATTGCCATAAATTTTGTATATAAAAATAAATACTTTTTTACTAATTTGTTAGAAGAAATAATGGAAGAAAAGACCACATTTACATCAGGATTAACAGTAAGGCAGAGATTGTGGGGAACTAGACATAACTGTCCAGAAGGTCTGTGTTAAAACAAGGTCTATATTGAAACTTAAAATGGAAGTCATGGGGCACCTGGGTGGCTCGGTGGGTTAAGCATCTGCCTTCCGCTCAGGTCATGATCCCATGGGTCCTCGTATCGAGCCTTGTGTCGGGCTTCCTGCTCAGCTGGGAGCCTGCTTGTCCTTTTCCCTCTGCCCCCACCCTGCTTGTGTGCTCTCTCTCTCTCAAATGGATAATAAATAAAATCTTTAAATATTTTTTAAATAAAATGGAAGTCATAAACACAAACACTTCAACAAATAGGAAGCCTTGTCAAATTTAAGGAAAAAATAACCATTTTAATTATCTCTGTTAAGATATAAATTTGATGTTAATTTAATAAAAATACCGTGTTTTTGAAGTAAAGCTTTGTTCTCAAGATCCTTCTAAAATCTTTAGAAGAATGGCTTGGAAGTCCTGAGAAATAAGAGTATGAGGGAAGATTAATCCTAGCTGATATTAAACATAATATAAACCTTCAAAAAGGAAGACTGTGGTTCTTGCATGAAGAGACAGATAATTGAGACAACTGGAAAGTTGACAAGAAAGTAAAATATTACTATCAGCACTTAGGTGTCAAAGGGCAGTTCAGTTATTCTATTTGTACCCTACTTTCCTTGGCTGGAGAATACAGTTAATAATAGTAAATACCAGGTCACTGTGAATGGCATGGACACAGGAAAGACAAATCTGTGTCCAGAAAAACTGTCTATCACATAAGAACAAAACACTGTCCTTTCTATTACAGAAGTGGCCCCCAGTGTAATCAACCAGGTATCTGATTGATTAGCCTGGGGAGTGCTGCCATATCAAGGGCTTAGCTTTGGTTTCTGCTACTGTTAGATTGGGCATTCTACTCCTGATGGTCTTTTCTAAGAGGCGTGGCGGAGGGAGCAAGGCATTTGCCAGATCAGTAACCACATACTAGGTGCCAAAAGATGTGTTAATTTACTCCAGCAATGAAACCACATCTGGTACAATAACTACAGTTGGAGCCATCACCTGGTTTAGCTTTTGGTAATCTACTCTCATCCTCCAAGATCCACCTGTCTTGGAGGTGGATGGGCCACACAGGTGAGTTGAATGGAGATATCATGAGAATCACCACCCCTGCATCCTTCAAGTCCTTGATGTTGGCACTAATCTCTGCAATCCCTCCATAAATGATGCATTGCTATTGGTTCTCTATTTTCCTAGGTAGAGACAGTCCTAATGGCTTGACTTGGTCTTTCCCACCATAATAACCCTCATTCCACAGGTCAGGGGATCACTGTGGGATTCTGCTAATTGCTGAGTATGCCTACTCCAAGTAAGCATTCCAGAACCAGGAAAATAAGCTCAGAATGGGTTCAGGGACCCACTCAACCCCACTTTGAGAAGAGCCTGAGCTAAAACTCCATTGATCATCTGACCTCCAAAGCCCCTACTCTGACTGATGGGTTACAGTGATGTTTTGGACCTCCTGGAATGATTATCACTTCAAAGTCAGTGTTCAGTACTCTCTGGAAGGTCTGATTATTTCTTTATCCCCAGTGCAGAGACACCATGGTGAAAGGCCATAGTTCCTTTTGGGGAAGACTGAGAGAAAGATTGAGTACAAATTTTTGATAGGGTACATAGTCTTTCCTCAAGGGAGCCCCAACTTTTCTTTATAAAAGGGACTCTGGATCTGTAAACTGGATCAAGTTTGGGAATTAACTTGAGGGGTCGTGAGTCTCTATTTTTATTATTTAAATTAGACTTTTGTTCATTCAACCTGAAACCCTCCCACTTATAGAAATCAAGTAAGAATTTAGTAGGCTTCCCATCTATTTCACTTTTAGGAACATTATGATGAACTAGCCAACATCATAGGTCTTTGTGAGTCAGACTATTTTGACTGCTGCTTTTACTGTGCTCTCCATTACAGCAACTATGGACATCTTGCCTTTGGCAGGTGATGCCACCACTTGGCCCTTGCCACCCCAGGATCCAATTATCCTCATTGCATTAGGTTTTCCATTGTGTTCAGTGGCAGCAGTTCTCACTGTAATTTCAGTCCTACAGAAAAGAGCCATTATGGAGATCTTCAGGGAAGCTGGGGTTCCCCTCACAGTATTAATGAATGACACGGCCTCTGGGCTCTCCTCTATGAGTGAGGAAGCCTTACACGACAAATCCACTCTAACATTCTAATCTCTGGAACCCTCTGAAGCCCTTCTTCTATAGGATACCAAGGCAGGGCTACCATTTCAAGTTTATTTACTGTGGGCCACCTTTGCTCCATGTTTCCACAAACAACCAAACTCTTAGGGCCCTTTCTAATTCCCTGAGCTTCCACATTATATCCAGAATCTCTGCTTAGTGAGTCCATGGCAATAAATTCAGCCTGATGCAAGTTTATGTTCCTTCCATTATTATCCCATACCCTGAGCATACATTCCCACCTATATTCATCAGATTTCTTCCTCAATAAATTGGAAAAATCAAATAGCTCCTTTGGAATGTATCACACCTTTATCTGGGTCACACTTTCTGCCTCACCTTCTGAGTCAAGTTAGAGGTCTAGCAGCAAAGAAGGGTGGTGGGGATGAGGAGTATCAGGAGTATATGCAAGGCACTATTTTAGGGGAGGCCACTGCAGTTCCCTCAGGCATAAGGTTAATCTCCTCAGACTGGGGTGGGATGACTACTTCTATGGGCAAAGAAGACTCATCAGAATTTACAGTTTCGATGTCCCCAGTTTCATCAGAGTCTTTCCATATACCCCCATTTCAACTTCCAGGATCTCGTCCCCACCACCATCAATGCCCTCACTTTAACAGTAGAATTCAATGAGGCTGGAAATTCAATTTGTATTGTAATTCAGCCACTCAGGATGAGTTTCTGGTTTTGGTTTTTCAGCAATCTCAGCTCATTTATGTGGCACTTCAGCTGGAAGTTGGAATCCTTGAGCTCCTCTGTTTCTCTCCCCACATGGTCCATTGATACAGGAGCAACCAGCCAGTCTCATTATACTTGTTAGTTTGATAAAAATGTTCCCAAGTATCATATCCATGGTCACATGCGAGGTCACAGAACTTAACCTTATTTGATTATGAATATCCAGTGATGGTATCTCGCTTATCATTTTTACCATACCACACCATGGGCTCTCAGTGCTCTCTTTATTACTGGAAATAGAGTCATCAGTGCCTTTAAACTTAATCATATTAAAAAGCCAATTCCAGAAACACCAGAACCAATTTAGAAAGCCCATCCTTAAGATGATGTTTCCCTAGAACCACTCTTTTTACCAAATCTGTAGTAAAAATTTCCCAGAGAAACAACAAATAAGATGTGTGTATATAACACACATGTATCTAAATAGACATAAAGATATAGATAAGTATACTATGGATATGTATGGGTATGTATACCTATATCTATAACTATATCAATATCTATTTTGAGAGAGACAGAGAGAGAGAAACAGAAAAATATTTCTTGTAAGGAATTCGCTCACATGCTGTGGAGGTTGGCAAATCCAAAATCTGCAGGGTACACTGGCAAGCTAAAGACCCAGAGAAGAGTTGCAGTTTGAGTTCAAAAACAGTCTGTTGGCAGAATTCCCTTTTCTTCAGGGGAGGTCTGTCTTTTGTTAAAGACTACAACTGATATGATGAGATCCTTCCACATTATGAAGGGCAATCTGCATTACTCAAAGTCCACTGATTTAAATGTTACTCTCTCTTAAAAAGTCTTCACAGAAATATCCAGACTAGTGTTTGAACAAATATCTGGTCAAAATAAATAAAAATAAATAATCAAAATAAACATCAAAATAAATAGCTGAGTAATTTTAACCAAGTGAGTTTTCTCATTGTAAAATGGAATAATAATGTTTATGCAAGTGTTGTTTTAAGGTTTCAATGAGATAATATGTAAGGTGCAGTTCCAGGCTATAATCCATACTTATTTTTTATAATTCATATTTAATAAATTGGCAATTAGCCATAATTAAATGATCATTTTTCATACATATATTTCAAGTTAATTTTATTCAAATGGTAAATAAAATTTTATCTTCTGTTTTTGTTGTGAGATTGTTTGGGATATTACTATATAGAATTAATAACAATAATTTTATGGGTATATATAGATTTACCATAATTTGTTTATCTTCCATTTAGCTTTAAATTTATATCCGCTTTTTTACTAGGTCATGAATTTTGAATGAGAATCTACACCGCTTTTAATTTTTATTATTACTCTTTATACAACATTTACATCCTCCCACACATAGACATATTTTGGTCTAATGTTTTTATTTTGAATGAAGATTTTAATTTTAACTATAAAACCTGATTTCAAGATTTGCCTTGGACTTCATTTCAATTTCATGTCTTTCCATTATAACAGAGAAGACATTTATTTCCTTGGGAGCTGTTATAGATTTATTCATGCCTCCTCTACAAGAAAACAGTTAAGCAACCTTTTCCAATAATCTTCGCTTTGAGGAAAAAGAAAAAGGTTTTACAGGTGTCTTGAGAACCTTTCAGAATTTTATCTAGGAATTCCTAGTCTTCAAATACAACCTGAATGTGGAGAACTATCTCTGGGCACCTGCCACAAATTAATAGAGAGGGGTTAATATACAAATGTGTGATGGATCATACTGATAGACCACCAAGGTAACTTGGTAAAAGTCTCACCTATTGTATATCTCCCTTTATCCTTTGCTTTAGAGCTTGAATGCCTACAAAAGTCACTTACCCTACATCTTAAGAACCTTGGGAATCATCTTTTCTAGGGGGTAAGAGTATAAATCAGAATCCTGTAGGGACTGGTTTTAAAATGTGCATGTCAGTTTCTGCACCACCACCCTTCATATTCAGTCATAACTTGAGGATTAGAGGAGAATCCTGGTCTAATATACTGAAAAAAGCATCCCCAGGTAATTTTGATTACTGCATGCTTAATTCTGCTTCCATGCTCAGTGGAGACAACAGATCCTGCCAAATCCTGATACTATACCATAAGGACTGCTCTGTGATATGAGTTAGGAACAGAGCTGAAAAGGAAATGCAGGTCCCTTGACTCCCATTCTGATGCTCTTTTCAAACCACTTTTTCTAAAGGAATGATCTTCAAATCATCATTTGAAATTGGAAATATATGGGGCGCCTGGATGGCTCAGTTGGTTAAACGACTGCCTTCAGCTCAGGTCATGATCCTGGAGTCCCAGGATCGAGTCCCGTGTCGGGCTCCCTGCTCAGGGGGGAGTCTGCTTCTCCCTCTCCCGCTCCCCCCTCTTGTGCTCTTTCTCTCTCTGACTCTCTCTCTCAAATAAATAAATAAAATCTTAAAAAAAAAAAAAAGAAATTGGAAATATATGATATCAATTACAGTCATTAAAATGTTAACAAGAACTAGTTTTCTATGTTTCCAAAGATAGACTGACACTATAAAATTGAAAAAGAGCTTGGAGGAGAAGTAAGAGATCTGGAATGAGAGTATTTCAGTTACTCAAACATGCTACCCACTATAGGAAAACAATGAGCTTTGGAAATAATTGCCCTGGACATGAAACCCCACTTACCAGCTGTGGGAACTTGAATAAATTACTTAACCTTCCTCTTTCTTTGCTTCCTTATTGGGATTGTTGGAGACAACAACACCTATCTCGTAGTGTTGTTGAGAGAATTAAGTGCTATAATTTATAGAAAGACCTTCTCTCTGCACTAGTGGAAATGATAGTCGTCATAGTAGTAGTGGTTGTGATACAACCATTTCTAATTTCCCTCCTCATTCTCCTTAACTTGGTAGTAGGATGGAGGAGGGATAGCATTTATTCAGTGGTACTAGCAGAAGACCTTTTTTTTTTATTTATTCTTATGTTAATCCCCATACATTACATCATTAGTTTTAGATGAAGTGTTCCATGATTCATTGTTTGTGCATAACACCCAGTGCTCCATGCAGAATGTGCCCTCCTCAATACCCACCACCAGGCTAACCCATCCTCCCACCCCCCTCCCCTCTAGAACCCTCAGTTTGTTTTTCAGAGTCCATCGTCTCTC
>NC_138371.1:95643586-95665888 GCF_054177405.1 Leptonychotes weddellii | reverse complement strand
TTTTTTTCAAGCCCAGCTAGTATCTTTAAAATCATCATTCTGAACTCTAGTTCTGACATCATACTAATGTCTGTATTGATTAGGTCCCTGGCACTCGGTACTGCCTCTTGTTCTTTTTGTTTAGGTGATTTTTTCCATCTTGTCATTTTGTCCAGAGGAGAATAGATGAATGAGAGAACAAAATGCTAACAGGGTAACATCCCCAGAAAATATACATGAAACAAATCAGAAAAGATCTGAAATGGGGCAAAGAAGGGGAAGGAAAGAAAAAAGAAAAAGATAAAAACAAACAAAAACAGAACAAAACAAAAAAAAAACAGAATATGATCAAATATGATCAGGCAGGTGCATAGATCAGTGCCACACACTAGATTTTGGGCGTATTTTGGTCTGTTAGAAGAAAGTGCCTCCCAATATTTTAAAGAAAGAAAAACTATATATGTACAAAAATAAGAGTTGATATGATGAATGGATGGAATATGACTGTAAAGATGAAAATTATAAAAAATTTTATAAAAGGAATTGATAAGAAGTTGTTTGAAAAAAGAAAGAAGAGGATTTAAAAAAAAAACAGGAGAGAATATGATCAGGCAGGAGGCTAGAACAAAGCCATACACTAGAGATTTAGGGTATATTTTGATCTGTTAGGGGAAACTGTATCTCAAAATTTTAAAGAGATAATAACCTTTATATATATACCAAAAATAAGGGTAACTACTATGAAGCCTCTAAATAATATGGTTCTAAATATGAAAAATAAAAAATATTTTTTTAAAAAAGGAATTGATAAGATGTTGGTTGAAAATGGAAAAAAAAATTCAAAAAAAAGAAAGAAAAAGAAAAGACAGTCAAAAAAAACATAAACTTTGAAAGACTAAAGAATCATGGTAAAAAAGCCATGAAATCTATGTGCAGTAATCCCCTAGCTCTGGAGTTCTGCCATTCTCATTGATTGGTAAACTTGGTCTGGGCTGGCTCTTCTTCCTGATATTCTGGGGGAGGGGCCTGTTGCCATGGTTCCCAAATGTCTTTGCCGGAGGCAGAATTGCCCCGTCCTTGCCGGGTCTGGGCTAAGTAACCTGGTCGGGTTTGCTCTCGGGAGCTTTTGTTCCCTGCAAGTTTTCCATACAGCTTTGGAGGATGAGAGTGAAAATGGCAGCCTCCCAATCTCCACCCAGAGGAGCTGAGAACTCGGGGCCCCACTCCTCAGTGAGCCCCCAGAGAAAAGCAGTCAATCACTCCCATCTCCCTGGTCTCTGGCCACACTCCATGCACACCCGCCTGTGACCGAGCATTTCTATCTCTGGCACCCGACTCCATATGGAGTCTTCAAACCCAGCAGATCCCTGTGGTGCACTCCTGTGTCACTTCTCCTGGGGGGTAAGAGGAGTCTACCCAGATCTGCCACTTGTTTGGTCCCTGCTGGAGGAGCAGTGGCCCGACTGTGCCGTGGATCATGGTTTATGGCAATCTTGAGCTGGGAGCCCCCTCCTCAGCTCCGTCTCTGCAGCCGGCTTCCTCACTCAGATACCTGGGAGCTCTGCTGCACTCAGGCACCCCCAGTCTTTCTGTGACCCCGAGGGTCCTGAGACCACACTGTCCCGCGAGGCTTCCACCCCTGCTTAGCTAGTGGAGCAACGTCCCTCAGCAGAGCCGACTTCTAAAATTTCCGATTTTGTGCTCTGCTGCTCTATCACTTGCCTGAAGCGGCCGGCGGAGGCCCCTCCCCCACCATCTATCCTCCCAAATATCGCCTGGGATTCACTTCTCTGCAGGTCCTACCTTCCAGAAAGTGGTCACTTTTCTGTTCAGAGAGTTGTTGCTATTCTTTTCTTAGATCTCCTGTTGAGTTTGTAGGTGTTCAGAATGGTTTGATCCCTATCCAGCTGAATTCCTGAGACCAGATGAAATCCAGGTCTCTTACTCCTCAGCCATCTTGCTCTGCCCCACAGAATTCATTGACTTTTATTTTGACTTCAACTCTTTGAACAAGTTCTGCTTAAAGGAATTCCTTAATTTGGACTTAATGTGGCCTGTGGAAGCAGAGTGGAGTTGGGAGCATTGTAGAAGCTGAGCGGAGGCCGGGAAGAGCCCAAGACTACCCAGGGATGTTCAGAATCAATGTGGTGCTGGGGGCAGAGCAGGGAGGAAGGGCTTTTTGATGTTAGACAGTGTGATAATGACTGCCAGAGAGCCAGAATCAATCTTGCTTATGAAGGCAGGTGCCCTCAGAGAACACAGCATCCAGAGAGCTTGATATTTCTCTTGTGTGTCTTTGTGTCCTGGCAATTGACAAAGTGTTCCCATATGAGTGTTTCTCAACTGCAGAACCAGGATTCACAGTTTTCAGGTCTTTAAGGATTATTTTTACTTCTCCTCATCACCAGTTGAAAGTTTTAATAGTTTTTTTTTTCATTAGCAAACATGTGATCTTTAAATTAATCAGAAAAGGGGAAAAGAAGCAAAATCCCTATAACCCTCATCATGTAAACATATTATTGTGTAACATATTAGATTTTTCATGCTATTTTGTTAAATATGTATAGTTCATTGACCTGTATACAGTTGACTCTTGAACAATGCAGGGGTTGGGGGAACCAACCCCACACACATTTGAAAATCTGTTTATAACTTCTGACTCTCCCAAAACTCAACTATTAATAGACTACTGTTAACCAGAAGCTTTACCAATAACATAAAACACATATTTTGTATGTTATATGTATTATATACTATATTCTTACAGTAAAGGAAGCTAAAGAAAAGAAAATGTTATTCAGAAAATCATAAGGAAAATACATTTACAGTTCTGTACCATTTTTATCAAAAACAATCCACATGTGGGTGCCTGGGTGGCTCAGTCGGTTAAGCATCTGCCTTCAGCTCAGGTCATAATCCCAGGTCCTGGGATCAAGCCCCGCATCAGGCTCCCTGCTCAGCAGGGAGTCTGCTTCTCCCTCCACCCCTCCCCCCTGCTTATGATCTCTCTCTCTCAGATAAATAAATAAAATCTTTAAAAAAAAAATCCACATGTAAGCGGAGCAGGCTACTAGATAGGATAATAATCATTTCTGTTTGTACATTGCAGCTTCCTTATATATTCAATCCCCAAAACAGAGTAGGCATTAAACATATATTTAAGGAAATGGCCAATCTTGATCATGAATGACAATAATTATAGTGGTATTACTAAAAACAAAGAATTACAGTGACCACTTAAGATCTATCAAACATTTTACATGGAAGATTTTCAGTCATGGTTAAGATCCTACAAGTTAGAAATTGCCAGCGTCATTGATGGAAGTAGAGGGTTAAATAGTTTTCCCCAAATGCATGTTTACCCAGAACCCCAGAACGTGACCTTATCTGCAAATAGGGTCTTTGTAGATGTAGTTAGTTAAGTACCTTGAGATGAAATCATGTTAGATTTAGGGTGGCCCCTAAATCCAATGAATGGTATCCATATAAGAAGTAGAGTAGACCCAGAAACAAGACCATGGGAAGATGGAGGCAGAGATTGGACATACACTGCCAAAAGCCACAGAATGTCAGGAGCCACCAGAAGCTAGAAGGGATAAGGAATGATCATCCTCCAGAGCTTTGGAGCAAAAGTGGTCCTTCCCATGTCTTGATCTTAGACTTCTAACCTCCCAAACTTTGAGAGAATAAGTTCTTTTTATTTTAAGCCACCAAGTTTGTGGCATTATTTTTATGATAACCCTAGGAACTGATACAATGGGTGAGGATGCTCTGAGCCTGTCAGTTCACTTCTCTGAGCTTCAGTTTTCATGCTGGTTTATGGAGGGGGCTTTGACTGTCCTGGATTTCCAGGACAGACACCCCACACATTGTAGAAAGCTTTCCAAGTTATCAGAGAAGGATGGCAGACTTCCTTTAGCACATGCAGAGAATGGGGTAGACATCAATTAAAGGATGAGTTTAAATACAGTCCAAAGAAGGCCCATTATAATGCAAGTATTCTTAATTTTAGAAACAGTTTATGTCAGGCCTTCCCAATCCCACCTCCTTCTACAGTTTCACTTTTATGCAAATGATGCAGTGAGTTGGTCTTGTGACTCTTGTTTTCAGGGCCTAATAATAGTACCACCACGTGTACTGGCCAGTCATCTTTCTCTGCTCGTGGATCCCACTTTATAACAGCAGCACGTGCTCTGATAACATTCTTACCTCCAGCCTCTCCTATCAGAAATGTCAAATGAGCAGGCCCCGTTTTCCACAACTTCACTCAGATAGGGCATTCCTGCTCCTACTGTTGAGAAAGATCCTGCTAAACACATAAAGGATAATCAATTTAAAAGCATTTCAAGTTACCTTAGAATGATTTCCTCCATTTCAAGCAATACAAGGACTACAAGGAGAAATTTAAGGTGAGGTCATTTAACATCATGGAAGAAAGGTTTGGTTTCGTAGAATCTGAGTTTTCAGAAGTCACTTTCTATGAAATCGTTGCCATATATTTTAATCATTGTCCATACATTGTATTTTGTTCTGATCACAGATCCCATGTTTCAATTTCCCAGAATTGTCCAGAGGTCACTAAATTATCTTTTTCTATTACTTTTTACCTCTCTTTCTTCTTCAAATAAAGTAGGAAGTAGTCAGGAAGGTCAACAAGATGCCTTGGGTTTCCATAGGTGAGTCCTTTAATAAAATTCAAAATTAGAGTACATTTGAATATAAAAAGAAAAACAAACTTGAATACAATGAGAAAAACACTATTACATCCTGTGACACTCAAAAAACATTATTTTAAGGCTAACTTGCCACTTTCTTATTACCTAGAAGGTAGGAAGAATTCAGAATATAGAATCTATTTAAATATACAATATGGGATAAGCCATTAAGCTTTGGGGGCCTCCATTTCTGACTCCAAATATTAAGACAAATAAATGTCCATAAAGTTGGAGTAGTTTTAATTGTTAAATCATAACTAAGAATACCTAGTACCATAACTCAGTATTTTGGGAATTCAATAAATAATTACAAAACTCACAATCTCATAGGGCCAACCACTCCTGAGTTCTACAAAAGTCAATAATAATAATATAGGAGAGTTAGGTTTTAATTTTTACTATGAGAAAGTCTTGGATCTCTGTCACCAAAATAGCTCATTTTCAGTGAGGATTCCCTAGGGTACCCAACAGTTAGGACTGAGCATAATTACAAGGGATGAGTAATTACTATCTATTATTTATTGCACATCTTCTATAAACCAGACACTGTGCTAGGTTCTGTGCTAGGAGCACTTTTTTTGAGACAGTCTGAGTTGAATTTCCTCTACTGAACACAGAATTGTCCTTACCTTCAAGAAAGATCTGGAACCTAGCCCAGAAACCAAATGTCTCCTTGCTGTGAGGTCCTAGGGGCTTTTCCCACAGACTCTTCAGACTTATCCAGATGAACCTCAGTTTTCATGTTCTTTACAACTTATACTTTTAAGTTGGGGCCCTGATACCTAGATTTCATGTAGACATAGAATAGGACAGTGATATTGATCTTATTTTACTTTGGAAGAATTGTTGTGTCCACCAAATAGGGTTTAGCAGGAAGTGGAAAGTGTGAAGATAAACCACTTTTGAAACTATTTCTATGAATTTGAAGCAGACAAACACAGGAGTAACCAAATGAGAAAGAGAGGGGAAAAGAGAATTATGTGTTTCTTTTTTTATTTTAAATATAGAATGTACCAGGACATATCTATGTGTTAATGGAAATGATTCAGCATAAAGATGGATGCTTGTATTTCAGGAGAAAAAGGATAACCAAACACAGCAAGAAGGGATGAGACACAGGCCCTAGATGTTGGGGAACTGACCTTTGATAGGGAAAGAGACAATTCCTTCTTTGCATGGGGATTAAGTAAAGATGAGTAGATGTGAGACTACTGGTTGGTTATAGGAAAATGAGGTAGTTTGTTTTGTCATTTTTTTTCCTCTCAGTGCCATTTGAACATCATACTTGAGAGTGGGGTAGAAGGAATGGTATGGCATTCTAATGAAGATAGGTGTTATACAGTATTTCCTGGAAATGAAAGATGATTCTTCTAGGAAAACAGATAATTTCATTGCCCATTTTCACTTATACTACAGTTTTAAAGTGAGGCTATTGAAGATGGTTATGTGATTTTCCCCAGCTGCTCATCACCCATCTGAAGGTTTCACCCTGCAGTTGAACTATGGCAGACATTACATCATCATCAGAAATATCTCTTTTTTAAAAGATTTATTTATTTATTATTTGAGAGGAACAGAGTGAGAGGGAGAGAGAAAATCTCAAGCAGACTCCCTGCTAAGTGTGGAGCCCAATGTGGGGTTTGATCCCAGGACCCTGAGATCATGACCTGAGCCAAAACCAAGAGTTGGATGCTTAACCAACTGAGCCAGCCAGGTACCCCAGAAATATCTTTCATTTAACAACTGCAATCAATGAAGCTGTAAGAATTTTAATGTACTGAGTCAATTAATAATATGAGTTGGTCACTGTTATTATGCCTTTTACTGATGTGGAAACTAAATTTATTGGTGTTAAGTGACTTACCCAAACTCATATAACTTGGAAAGGGGGTAGCCCAGATTACACATCCTACTGGCCCTGACCTCATTACTTTGGCAACCACATATAAAGGTGAGAACCACAGAGGTCAGAGCTCAAGGGAGGAGGAGGCAGATGACTCAGCTGAAGGACTTATGCCCTCAGCCAGAAGGGCAGACTGTGTCCTAGAAGCACTCCAGTCAACAGAGACCTCAAGGGCACTCAGTGGGTTCCTTCCCAGCCTAACTTATTCCCAATGTTCAGAGGCCAGGCAGTCCCTGACAACATGACAAATTTTTATTTTATTTTTGTATGCACATGGAAAATGAGCCACTTAGAACTGAGCTTATTGTTCCTTCTCCATGATGGCCTTGTGTGGGTGTGGTACCTGCCTGTCCTGGTCAGCCTCTCACTGTCAAGTACCATCTCCTCCAACAACTTTCCCTCTTGACAATCTGCCTCCTCCATTTCTCTTTGTTTAAAACAGGCAGAAATCAAGGTACTTTGTTTTTATGTAACCCAATAAAAAGAGAACTAAATGCTTCTCAAGAACTGGATCCAAATACCCAAGTTGAGAATAACACATTTGCGTCATGTCAGATATGAAACCAGGTTGCTTTATCCTCTCTACACACGTCTATTCTCATAAACACATTCTAAGGAGTATATTGTTTACTAAAACTCTGCTGTTAGCTTTTCATTCTTGTTGTTAATAGGCCTGATTTCAGCATTGTCTGTTAGAATGAAAACAAATCATTTTCTTTGTTTGAGGACTTTGAAGACAATTCTTTCAAAATCATTTTACCTTGATACAGTAAAAGCTACATTATATTTAGTGCTGTTAGCAATAGACATAGAATTGTTCTTATATTAATTAGGAGAAAATATGTTCTTGGCTGTAGTACCTTATTAAAATGTGCTCTAAAATTATATCAGTTCACTTACATATAACCCGGGTTTAACAATATCCACCAGATGCTAGATCCAAACTCAGAACAAAAAAGACTCCTAAGTATGATATAACACAAGAAGTTTAAATGGCTTTAGTTGTGGATTTTAATCCCATCTCTGCCATGAGTCAATAATTTGTCCTGACACTCAGTTTCTTGATCTGTGAACTGAGGTCAAACAGCACTTATTTTGCCTGTTTGTTTTAATGGATAAAATAAAATAATGTATATGAAAAGACATACCAAATGACCAGAATACAATGAGGGTATTCAGTTGTTATTATATTTCTATTCCTTATCATAGCTCTTTATAGTCAGTATGTGGTTGATTAAACCACAAAGCACTACAACTATTTGATAATTTAAAATAGTAGTGTAAGTATAAAGTTTGTTGATGAAAGGTGTGGTAAGTTCTTGGCTTGAATCGCAAGGCACATTTGCTGTTGTTGATTGCCCTAAGCACATGGAAATGTTGAACCAGAATAATGCCAATTTGTTCAGTCACCTCCTGACATTTTAAAGCTGAGAAAATGAAGATACAAAATGTTAAATATAACTGGCCCAACTAGGTTGTGCTACAACATTGCAAATATGACATACTTGAAAATGGAATGCCTTGCAATCATTTGTAAATAAATCTTTGAATTTATAAAGAGATGGTTAAGAATTCCTGATATAACATAATTCCCAAATATAGAACAAGAGTGAAAGCCTAGACCAAGCCTACAATTGCAGTTGTGTGGTCAGGGAGGATAAAATGACACACCTATGGTTGAAGGAGTGGTTCAGACAGCCACGCTTCCTTGGCTGCATCATCACATAGCTGATCATCAGTTGGTTCCAAAATGGACTGAACCTAACTGGATAACTGTCAGAAGGCTGCTTCAAATCCTTCCATGCTAATATGGACTTAGCACAGAACAGGAGAGGGGATCTGGGGCATAGGGATCCTCCCTGAAATCTTTCTTATAGTCTATGTGCATGTGCTTATTAGGGTCCACCCTACCAGTCATGAACAAGTGGGGCAAAACTGTCATCCTTAGGAACAATTGCCCAAACTACACAGGTGCTATTGTTTATTCTCTATAGACTTCTCTATAATACTTGGATCTATTCATATCTATTCTTCATACCTCCCATCCTCTCGAGCTTTTTGTTTACTCACAACAACATTCACTACACTGGAACTATTTGCTAGATACACTACAAGGTACTGGTAAACTGGAGCTGTAGTCATTCCTGAATAAGGCAGAACATCACTTTTAGGGAACTTAGTCTAGCAGACTGTAATGTGATGGTAAGGATGTGAATATGTGCGTGTGTGTATGTACATGTACGGGTGTCTGTATATGAAATAAAAGAAAATTGCCTGGGGTGCCTGGGTGGCTCAGTCGTTAAGCGTCTGCCTTCAGCTCAGGTCATGATCCCAGGGTCCTGGGATTGAGCCCTGCATCGGGCTCCCTCCTCCGCGGGAAGCCTGTTTCTCCCTCTTCCACTCCCCCTGCTTGTGTTCCCTCTCTCGCTGTGTCTCTCTCTGTCAAATAAATAAATAAAATCTTAAAAAAAGAAAAGAAAATTGCCTGTATGGGTTGAATTTTATCCTTCCAAATTCATATATTGAAGTCCTAAACCCCAAGTACCATAGAACATGAACTCATTTGGAAATAGGATTATTATAGATGTAATTAGTTAAGATGAGGTCATACCAGGGTAGGATGGGTCTTTAATTCAATAGGACTGGTGTCTCTATAAAAAGGAGAAATTTAGACATAGCTATGCACATGGGAGAATGCCATGTGAGCATGAAGATAGAGATCAGGATGATATGCCTACAAGCTGAGGAACACCAAAGATTGCCAGCAAACCACCAGAGAGCTTGGAGAGAAGTCTGGAACAGATCCTTCCTTAGGCCTATAAAAGGGAACATGACCATGTCAATATCTTGATCTCCAACTTCTAGCTTCCAGAACTATGAGGCAATACATCCCATTGTTTAATCCACTCAGTTTATAGCACTTTGTTAACAGCAGCCCTAGCAAACTCATGCACTCAAATGAGAATAAGCAAAGACTATTTATTCGGAAATTGCATGTATATACACATGGGTAGAACAAGAAGAATTTCAAATACCCTATTGCTCGAAGTTCCTCACTTTCTGGAATAGGGCCAAAATTAACAAATTCATATCATGAGATAAGCATACTTTCCAATCAGAAAGAGAAATAAAATGATTTCTAAAGGACTCTTAGGACAAAAGCATTAATATTTAATAAAATAAAAATATAAAATATTTGCTCTTAATGTATTAACTTTAAAATGACAGTGGCAGTCAAGTATCAGACACATTATTATATACTTAGTATTTGTCTGTCGAATTAATAGGAGCCAAATAATAATCGCTTTGGTGTTTACTCTGTGTCAGATTCTCTACTAAATGATTTATATGCATTAACTCACTTAATTATCAAAATATTCTTATGAGATAGGTACCATTAACCTAATTTTATAGGTAAGGCACTGAGTTTCTGAAAGTCTAAATGATGTTCTAAGATCAAACCAGCTAATACACAATGGACTAATATCTATTTAGTTTATATCCTTAAGAACTGCTCTTGCATATTTGTTACTATTTGAAATTTTATGAAATGCTCATCTCTTTAAGAAATTCTACATTTTCTACATGAAGGGCTGGGCTTCAGCCCAGTTGTTTCATTGTCCATGGCTCCTTCCCAGGGCTTTTTTTTTTTTAAAGTTTTTATTTATTTATTCATGAGACACAGAGAGAGAGAGAGAGAGGCAGAGGGAGAAGCAGGCTCCCAAGGAGCAGGGAGCCCGATGTGGGACTCGATCCCAGGACCCTGAGATCATGACCCAAGCTGAAGGCAGACGCCTAACCATCTGAGCCACCCAGGCACCCTTCCCAGGGCTTTACAAAGAAGCATACTGCAGCCTCTGCCTCACCTCCGTGGGCTTCAGGCCTCATTCGTTATACTTCATGACACAATATAAAGCACTATGTCTATGGAGCTACCAACAATAGGTTTCAATGTTAATTCCACAACCTATAGATATGCTAATTAATGTTACTGAAATTAATTTATCTATAAAAATTTTAAAAATCTTACTTTGAATAGTTTGTGTATATTAAATGAGAAAGTGTGCCTAAAACATATATACAGCATGCAGCAGGAGTGCTTTAAAGATTATAAAGTCTTTAATATTTAATGTAAAATGGTACTTGACGAGAGCTTTCTGAGCAGGGAGTTCTAACTGATAGTGGTCATTTGATCATATATTAGGAGGTAACTGTTGAATGTGCACATCACCAGGGAAGGGGGTAAGCCTTCATATGGCATTCCAGCAAAGCTGATGCCAGGTAAGGATCTGAAAAACAGTGTGTAAAAAGTTTAGGTACTTGTTGAAAATGAAAATAGTCAGATATTATAATTAAATTAATAAAACTGATAAAATCATAATTAAGAATAAAAAGCAGGGGTACTTAGGCGGCTTAGTAGGTTGGGCATCTGACTCTTGATTTCCGCTAGGGTCATTATCTCAGGTTGTGGGATTGAGCCTTGTGTCAGGCTCTGTGCTCAGTGCAGAGTCTACTGGAGATTCTCTCCTTCTCCCTTTGCCCCTCCCTCCCCAGAAATAAATAAATAAAATCTTTCAAAAATGAATAACAGGCATTAAAGTTTGCCATGTTTCTTACACTGTGCTAAAACAATTTAACTGATTTTCCATTTTAATCTTCACAATGAATTTATCTAAGCTAATCCAGTTTCATTGATAAGAAGGATAAGAGGGATATTCTGAGATGCCAGATGAATCTGTTAAGATCCCAAAGTTAGCAAGAGCCTGGCCTATGATTCCAATCCAGGATTTCTGGCCTTGTGGACTTCACCACTATTGGACTTCACTACTGTTCTATACTGAATGTCTTAGGGGATTGTTTGGGGCCCAAACAAGAAATCTAAATTATTTCAGAAAATCTGAATAGAACTTTAGGACTTAAGTGATATAAACTTAAAGCTAAGAACCAAATAAATGTGGAAAATAACAAGGCTCAAAGCAAAGCTCATTCTTGCAAATTGCTCTAAAAATTCTGTAGTGTCCAGAGTTCTGGAAAGGTAGCAGAGTAGGAAACACCAGGAATCCATCTCCTGACCCAGGTAACAATTGCATTGGCAGAATCATTCTGATGTAATCATTTTGGAACTCTCATCTGTTGGAGGCTTACAATTGCCAAGGGAAGGCTGAGACAGTAAATTCTGGTAAATTTCTGACACTTTCAGCTCTTACCACATTAGCACCTACCCATTCCCCACTCCAACCATATGGCAGGCAGCTTTGCATGTTTTCCTGAAGCAGGAGCAAGGGTGGGTGAAAAGGAACTTGTCCTCCAAATATTGGGCATCTGTGTTCTCATTGCTGATTGCTGCTTCTGATCACAGAGGTGCAGACATGGATTTAATGGATGGGCACCCTTCTTACCCCTTTTTATTTTTCCCTTTTTCCCCTTTCCATAGAAAAAGACATTAAAAACTAGAGCATTCAAAAACAACTGCATATGTGGGGGAAATATAAAGTGGCTATGCACGCTCAGGCAAAGGCCCAGTAAAGATCTGAGAAGACCTTAAGCTTACACCTCAGGCTGACTCTTGGCACAGAAACAGCCTACAACAATAAAATAATAATAATAATAATAACCAGAAACATTAGCACCTGGGGAAGGAGGAAATCTGATTTCCAGAGTTACCACATTATTAAATTAAATTTCCAATTTTCAACAACAACTAACACAAGGCATACAAAGAAACAAGAAAGTACAACCCATTCAAAGAAGAAAAATAAATTAACAGAAACTTTCCCTGAAAAAGACCTTAAGGGAGATACACTAGACAAAGACAAAAACAAGTTCTTAAAGATGCTCAAGGAACTAAAGGAAAATGTTGATAAAGTCGAGAAGATAATGTAAAACAAAATGGAAATGTCAATAAAGACATGAAAAACCTAAAAAGAAACAAAAAAAATTGTAATTGAAAAGTAAAATAACTAAAAGGAAAAATTTACTAGAGGAATTCAAAGGCAGATTGGAACAGGCAGGAGAAATAGTCAGCAAGCCTCAAGATACATCAATGAAAATTTTCAAGTAGGAACAGAAAGAAAAAAAAAAAAGATTGAGGAAAATAAACACAACCTAAGGACCATATGGAACACAATCAAATGGACCAACATATGCATTGTGGAAGTCCCAGAAGAGGAAGAGAGAGAGAAAGGAGAAGAAAGGGTATTTTAAGAAATAATGGCTGAAAACATCCTAAATGTGATGAAAGACCTGAGTATAAACATCCAAGAAGGCCAACAAATCCTAAGTAGGATAAACCCAAAGAGACCCATACAAAGACACATTATAATTAAATTTTAAACTTTAAAAGGACAAAGACAAAGAGAGGGTCTGGAAAGCAACAAGAGAAAAGTGAATCACCACACACAAGAGATTCTTAAAAAGAAAATAAGCAGATTTCTCATCACAAACATTGGAGACCACAAGGCAGTGGACCAAGAGTGGCCCAAGGAGGGAGATGAGAGGAGGAGGAGGGGATGGGTTTGGGGGAGGAGGAGGAGAAGGAGAAGCAGCTGTCAGCAACAAATCCTATATCTGGCATAACTGTCCTTCAAAGTGAGGGAGAAATTAGGATATTTGCAGATACCTTTTTTTTTTAAAGATTTTATTTATTTATTTGACAGAGAGAGAGAGAGAGAGAGAACAAGTAGGCAGAGAGGCAGGCAGAGGGAGAGGGAGAAGCAGGCTCCCCGCCGAGCAGGGAGCCCGATACGGGGCTCGATCCCAGGACCCTGGGATCATGACCCGAGCTGAAGGCAGCTGCCTAACCAACTGAGCCACCCAGGCGCCCCATGGATATTCGCAGATAAATAAAAGCTCAGTGAATTAGTTACCACTAGACCTTCCCTTCAAGAAATGCTCAAGTGAGTCCTGAAAGGTGATATAAAACACCACTAAACATTACCTTGAAGGCATATGGAGATATGAAGTAAAGGTAAATACATGGACAATTATAAAAGCTAACATTATTGTAACAGTTTATAAGTACATTTTTTGTTTTCTACATGATTTAAAAAACTAATATATTTTTAAAAAAACAATCATTAATCTGAAAGTTAGTATTATTATAAATTTGGTTTTAACTCTAAGTCTTGTTTTCTGCATAATTTAAGAGACTAATGCATTTAAAAGAGTTACTAGCTTAAATCTGGGGGCACAGAATGTATAAAGATATAATTTTGTGATATTGACAAACAAAATGAATGAGAATGAAACTATAAATGGTAGAATATTTGTATGTTATTGAAGTTAAGCTGGGATAAATTCAAATGAGTATTATAACTTTAGAATATTAAATGTAAGTCTCATGGTAACCAAAAAGAAAACAGCCATAGAATATACACAAAAGGAAATGAGAAAGGACTTCAAATAGTTCACTACAAAATAATCAACTAAACACAAAGAAGTCAGGAAATGAGAGACAGAAAGCTATAAGGCATATAGAAAGCAAATTAAAAAAAAAAAACAGAAATGAATAACTCCTTGTCAGTAATTACAGTAAATATAAATGGACTAAAATCTCCAGTTAAAAGACAAAGATTGGCCGAATGGGTAAAAACACATGATTCCAAGTCTATACTATCTATAAGACAATTACTTTAGATCCAAAGACACAAGTAGCTTGGACTTTAAAGGATAGAAAAACATATTCCATGTAAATAATAACCAATAGAAAGCAGGAATGGCTATACTAATATTAGACAAATAGACTTTAAATCAAAAAAGGTTACAAGAGATAAAGAAATGAATATATATATATATATATATATATATGACTCTTTCTCTCTCTATATATAGAGTTGTTTATGGAAACACTTAAAAAAGAAGTAGTAAATTCTGTCCCTCCCTGTGTACACACACACACACACACACACATACACACATGCCCACACACACACACATTATTGTCTAATCAATTAATATCTATACAAAAATGCTATGCCATTATTAAAATGATAATTGGATATTTTTATTTATTGATACTACAAAATTCCCATGACATACTGTTATGAGCAAAAGATACTTTCAAAACAGTGAATATAATTACATCCAATCTTCATAAAAAGGTATGTATAGAAAAAATTTTGAAGATACAACACATACCCCACATACTAATGCTTAGTATCTCTGGGTTTTGATATTATGAATGTTTTTTATTTTATTTTTAATAATATTCTATATTGTAAGTTTTGAGATGAAAATTCCTTACATTTATAATTATTAAACAGTAAATTATCAATAATTATAATTGTTTTTCTCATTAGGAAAAACAATAAAGCAATTTCCCTCAGCCTCCAGAAATGTGTAATGTGCTCATCTTGAAGATTTTTTTTCATGCTCTCATGATTTTAATTATTTATTTGTCAGAGAGAGAGAGAGCACAAGCAGAGGAAGCAGCAGGCAGAGGGAGAAGCGGGCTTCCCACCGAGCAAGAAGCCCAATGTGGGACTTGATCCCAGGACCCTGGGATCATGACCTGAGCTGAAGGCAGAGTCTTAACCAACTGAGCCACACAGGTGTCCCTCTAAGGAATTATATATTAACAAAAGTTCAATACAGCAAGAAGATATAACAATTATAAATACTTATGCACCTAATGACATACCATCAAAATATTTAAAGCAAAAACTGATAGAATTGAAAGGGAAAATAGATAACTCTATAGTAATAGTTAGAGACTTCCATACCCCATGCTCAATAATGTATAGAACAACCAGACAGAAGATAAGTAAGTGAACAGAAGACTAAGCAACATGATAAACTAACTAGATGTAACAGACACATACAGACTACCCAACAAGCGCATGCACATTTTTCTGAATTAAAAATCAGACATTTCCCAGGATAGGCCATATGTTAGACTAAAATTTAGTCTCAATATATTTCAAAAGATAGATATTATACAAATTATCTTCTCTGATCACAATGGTATGAAGTTAGAAATCAACAGAGGAAAACTGAAAAGATCACATACTTATGGAAATTTAAAAACAGTCTTAAAAAACTAGTGATTCAGAAAAATCATAAGGGAAATTAGAACATCCTTAGAAATGAATGAAAATGAAAATACAGCATATCAAAATTTGTGACACTTAGCAAAATGGTGCTAAGACACATACTTATAGCTATAAAGGCTTACATTAAAAAACAAAAAGAGATCTCAAATTTTAATCTAACTTTACAACTTAAGGAACTAGAAAAAAGAAGGACAAACTAAATCCAAAGCTGGCAGAAGAAAGGAAGTAATAAAAATTAGAGCAGACATAAATAAAATAGAGAATAGAAAAACAACAGAGGAAACATATGAACCCAAAATTTCTTCAAAAAGATCAACAAAATTGATAAAACTTTAGATAAATGGATTAGGAAAAAAAGAAGACCTAAACTACTAAAATCAGAAATGAGTAGGGACCTTACTACCAATTCTACAGAAATAAAAAAGATTATAAAGAGTACCATAGATAATTATATACAAACAAAATAGAAAACATATAAAATGGATGAATTCATAGAAACACAAAATCTTCCAAGAATAAATCATGAAGAAATAGAAAATCTGAGTAGTCCTATAACTAATAAGACTGAATCAATAATCAAAATTATCCTGACAAAAAAAAAGCTCTGGATCCAATGACTTCACTGGTGAATTTAACTAAATATTTAAAGAACTATTAACAATCATTCTCAAACTTAGCAAAGTAGCAGGATAGTCAGTCAACACAAAAATCGATGGCATTTCCACACACAAAAATTGAACAATATGAAAAGGAAATTACAAAAATAATCCCTTCTAAATAGCATCAAAAAGAATAAAATACTTTGTAATTAAATTAACCAAGTAGGTGAAAGACTAGTGTAATGAAAACTTCAAAATTTTGCTGAAAGAAATGAAAAAAATATACAAATAAATGAGAAATCATCCCATATTCACAAATTAGAAGATTCAATATTGTTGAAATGCCCATACAATCCAAAACAATCTACAGATTCAATGCAATCCCTATTAAAATCTTAATGATGTTGTTTACAGAAATAGAAAAACCCATTCCGAAATTTAACTGGAATCTCAAGGGTCCCCAAATACCTAAAACAATCTTGAGAAAGAACAAACCTGCAGGACTCACACTTTCTGATTTCAAAACTTTTTATAAAGCTATGGTAATCAAAACAATGGAATACTGACAAAAGACAGACATATAAACATATATATACTGAAAAAGAAACAGAACAGAGAGCCCAGAAAAAAACCTTCATATATATGGTCAAATGATTTTCAAATTTGAAAGGGCGAACCAATGGGGAAAGGGCAGTTTTTTCAACAAATGGTTCTGGGAAAACTGCATATCCATATGCAAAATAATGAAGTTGGTTTCTTACCTAACACTATTCAAAGAATTTAATTTAAAATGGATGTGAGACCTACATGTAAGACCTAAAACCATAAAATACTGGAAAAAAAAGAAAGGACAAAAACTTCATGATGTTTGCATTTGGCAATGAATTCTTGAATATGACACCAAAGGCACAGGTAACAAAATTTAAAAAAAAGGAAAATTGGACCTCACCAAAAACTTTTAAAAATTGTGCATCACAAACATTAACAATAGAATAAAAATGTAACCCACAGAATGGGAGAAAATATTTTAAAATTATATATCTAATATATATCCAGAGTATATAGAGAATTCTTAAAACCAGACAACAACAGAAAACATACAATATGATTTAAAAATGGGCAAAGGGTTTGAATAGATATTTCTCCAAAGAAGATACACAAATGTCCAACAAGCACATGAAAAGATGCTCAATATCACTAATCATTAGTGAAATGCAAATCGAAGCTCCAAGATACTACCTTCATTAGGTTAGCTACTATTAAAAAAAGAAAAGAAAAGAACAAATTGTGGAAAATGGTATGGTGGGCACCTGGGTGGCTCAGTCAGTTAAGCATCTGCCTTCGGCTCAGGTCATGATCCCAGGATCCTGGAATCAAGTCCTGCATCAGGCTCACTGCTCATAGGGCTTCCCACATGGGGCTCCCTGCTTCTCCCTCTCCCTCTGCCCCTCCCCCTGCTGGTGCTCTCTCTCTGGCTCCCTCTCTCAAATAAATAAATAAAATCTTACAAACAAAAACCAAAAAAAAACAGTATGGTAATTCTTCAAAAAATTAAAATAGAATTACCATATGACCCTGCAATTCCACTTCTGGGCATATACCCGAAAGAAATGACAGCAAGGACTCAAAAAGTAATCTGTGCACCCACGTTCATAGCAGCATTATTCACAAAAGCTAAAACATGGAAGCAACCCAAGTGACCATGGTTGGATGAATGGGTAAAAAAATGTGGTGTGTACATACAATGGAATAGTATTTATAAAAAGGAAGGAAATTCTGTCACATACTATAACATAGATGAAACTTGAGGACATTATGCTATGAGAAATAAGCCACTCACAAAAGAATAAATACTATGTGATTCCACATATATGAGGTACTTAAACTCATAGAGACAGAAGGTAGAATATTGGTTGTCAGGGCAGGAAGAGGGGGAAATGAGAAGTGATTGTTTAACATGTATAGAGCTTCCATTTTGCAAGGTGAAAAGATCTGTAGAGTTGGATGGTGGTGATGGTTTCACATTACGCATGTATCTAATATCACTGAACTACACCAAGAATTGTTTAAAATTGTAAATTTTATGTCATATATATTTTATTAAAATTAAAAAAATTAATTCTGTAGTGCTTAATTTTTTTTATTTGCTCTTAGTATTGTATATGTTTTATTTGCTCTTAGTATTGTATATGTGAATGGATAGGCTTGGTAGAACTCAGAGTTGGGGTCACCCAGACACATATTACTGGGTTGGCCATCTGGGCATCTGCTGGAGGTATCAGTCTACAAAGGATGCTAAAATACCAATGAAATTAATAAGATCTAGGGCACCATTTAGCATTGGTTTCAGCACATAATCCAAATAAAAGGTAAATTATAAATTGTTTTATCTTGCATTGAGTAGACATAATAAATCCTTTATTTTGAATATTAACATGGAACAAGAAGACATTATTTGTCATTTGTTATAACCTATTGCCTTCAGAAGAAGGAGAATCCGAGCAACCAGACTGTCTTTCCTTTAATGAGCACAAACAAAATCCTCACAAACCAAAGCATTCGAAGCCCTTGAAAACAGTTTTAAGAAACAGACCCAGAACACAAAATAAAGAATCTGGAGCAGATTGAAATGGCTCCAGCAGAGAAACTGAGAAGCCTGTGGGAAGGAGTGAAGAGAAAGAGATGTCAGATAAGTAGTCAAGAGCCAGGAAATCTGAGCACAAGAAAAGAAAAAGAGAAAACAGACTAAGCAAATTTGCTACTTCAAAGCTCAGTGCTGGGCCACAGAACTCATCATCTCTGTCTTACTTAACAGAATCTTCAGCAAGCTCTACATTTCTCCCTGATGCTCCTAGACAAGTCCAGTTTTGTTCTGGGGTTATCCATGAGAAAGTTGAAGAGAGGACATCTTCTATATGAATGATAAACATCAGCAAAGAGGTATTAAATTTAGATTAAGTGAAACTCTAATCTTTCTCTGGTTTCAGTTTAATGGAATGTTGGGTTGAAGGGAGGGGCGATTATGACCCTGCCAAGGACATCTTAATGTTCTGGTTGGCCTCAGGTAGATAAAACTTAGTGGACTTACCACGGACCTATTCAAAAGATTTCACGGCCAGCTCTTTCAAGGTACTAATTAAGAGATACCTACAGTTGCATTTAACTAAGCCCAGATAGCATGGGCCATGATTAAAACAGCACCCCCAGGGTAGTACAGCATGAGATTTCAACTCATAGAATGGAGTTCTTCTAGCTTACACAGGATTTTGTTGGTTCTTGGTTTTAATGTAAGATAATTAGTTGAACTGGGAATTGAACAGCATATAGTGGAAGACGGAGTTTAAAGGAGGATGTGGCCAGGATTTGTAGAAAAATGACACAACCCTGGTGAAGTGCCTTAGTTGGCCTCCCCCACAGTCACCCTATATACAAAGCCAGCCCTTGGGAATGTGTTGTAATTCTGTTTTCTCAATGTTATTTTTCTCAGCCTGAGGAAGACTGACAATTCTCTCTGAAACAGGAAACAAGATCTTGAAGAAGGTATGGAGCTATTTTTAAGACCATAAAATGATTAGGGCGCCTGGGTGGCTCAGTTGGTTAAGTGACTGCCTTCGGCTCAGGTCATGATCCTGGAGTCCCTGGATCAAGTCCCGCATCGGGCTCCCTGCTCGGCAGGGAGTCTGCTTCTCCCTCTGACCCTCCCCTCTCTCATGTGCTCTCTCTCTCAAATAAATAAATAAAATCTTTAAAAAAAAAAAAGGCCATAAAATGATTATAGAGGAGTCCCTTTTGGAAATCTATGTAGGAGAAAGTTACAGTATTTATACCTCAATATGCCACCATCCAGAAACTATATATTATACAATGGTCATAAAGGAGAAAAACAGAGGGCTACAAGTTTGGTATGAGCAAAGGAGCTACTGTTCCTGCTGCTGATAATAATAGCTACTGTAGTAGGATGCAGAGTGAAATTTTTCTAGTTGCTCTGTAATTCTGCATTCAGAAAAGAGCCATCAACAAATGGGGCCAGAGACAAAGATGGGATAGAAATATTTCTGGAATGATCACCACTAGGTAATTCATCAACCCAGGATGTATAATGGATGACTGAGGAGGGGCAGAGGAGAAACAGAGTGAGTCATTGTTTTTAAACATTTCAGTCTTAAGGAATAAAACACTCATAGTATCAGAGACATTACTGTCTCCTTACCCTGTGACCCCCCTCACCACCATACCCCAAAAGCCAAGAGATGGTGAGCAGTGGAGCTCTAAGCAAATCATCCTCAGAGGCTGAGTGTGTTTTTAAGAAAGAGAGACTGGCATTTCACTCACCAGATGATGTTCATGGCATTACAAATCTATAGGACTGTCCTAATGCTTCCTGAGCGTACTACACTGTGAGAGAGTTCTTGAGGAACTTGACGCGTGTGCCCTCAGAAATGCAAAGAAGACTGATTTTTGCCAGACAAGTTGATATCTGAACATGGGAGGTTTACAAGAGTAGCCCCCACCAATAAGAAAAAGTATGCTGCTCCCATCCCAGATCCCAAGGCCCCCAGAAGGCATAGAAGGAAGAGGACCTCAGTAGTCCTAGTGGCTCCTTCTGAAAAGAAAATGTTGAAAGTGGATTATTGATGAAGGCAGCCAATGAAGAGACACATATGCCCCCCCAAAAATAGTCTTCATGTGGGACTACATCAAATTAAGAATCTTCTGCATAACAAAGGACATCATCAGCAACATGAGAAGGCAACTGAATGGGAGAAAATATTTTCAAATCATATATCTGATAAAGGGTTAATATGTAAAATATAGGAAGAACTCATACAACTAAATAGCAAAAAAAAAAAAAAATCCACCTAAAAATTGGCAGAGGATCTGAGTACACATTTTTCCAAAGAAGATATACAGATGGCCAACAGACACATGAAAAGATGCTCAACATCAGTAATCACCAGGGAAATTCATAATGAGATCATAATGAGATCACCTCATACATGTTAGAATGGTTATCATCAAAACAAGACGTAAAAGTTTTGGCAAGGATGTGGATAAAAGAAAACCCTTGTGTATTGTTGGTGGGAATGTAAATTGGTACAGCCACTGTGGAAAACAGTATGGAGGTTCCTCCAAGAATTAAAAATAGAACCACCCTATGATCCAGCAATTCCACTTTTGGGTATGTATCTGAAGAAAATGAACCAGCTTCAGAAGATATATGCACCCCTATGTTCATTGCAGCATTATTTATAATAACCAAAATATGGAAATAACCTAAATATCCATTCATGAATGAGTGGATAATGAAAATGTGGTATATGTATAGACACACACACAAACACACACACACACACACACACACACAGAGGAGTGTTATTCAGTCATAAAAAAGAATGGAATCTTGCCATTTGTGTCAATATGGATGGACCCTGAGGGCATTATGCTAAGTGAAATAAGTCAAGATAGAAAGACAAATGTCATATGATCTCACTTACATGTGGAATCTAAAAAAATATAAAAATAAAACAAAACAAATAGAATTCATAGATACAGGGAACAGATTGGTGGTTATTAGAGTCAGGGTGTGGGGGGTGGTCAACATGGGTGAAGGGAGTCAAGAGGTATAAATTTCCAGTATAAAATAAGTCATGGGATATAATGCACAGCATGAAGACTATAATTAATAATACTATATTGCATATTTGAAAGTTGCAAGGAGAGTTAATCTTAAAAGTTCTCATCACAGAGAGGTCCCTGTGTGGCTCAGCTGGTCAAGAATCTGACTCCTGAGCTCAGTTCAGGTCTTGATCTCAGGATCATAACTTCAAGCCCCACGTTGGGCTCCATGCTGGCTGTGGAGATTATTTTAAAAAAATAAATAAATAAACCAAAAAATATGGGCTGCAAGGTTGGTTCAACATCCGCAAATCAATCAATGTGATACAATACATTAATAAAAGATAGAACAAGAACCATATGATCCTCTCAATAGATGCAGAAAAAGCATTTGACAAAGTACAGCATCCTTTCTTGATCTAAACTCTTCAGAGTATAGG
>NC_138371.1:95625213-95643086 GCF_054177405.1 Leptonychotes weddellii | reverse complement strand
AGGAGGGGAAGAATGAAGGGGGGGAAATCGGAGGGGAGACAAACCATGAGAGACTATGGACTCTGAAAAACAAACTGAGTGTTCTAGACGGGAGAGGGGTGTGGAGATGGGTTAGCCTGGTGATGGGTATTAAGGAGGGCACGTTCTGCATGGAGCACTGGGTGTTATACACAAACAATGAATCATGGAACACTACATCAAAAACTAATGATGTAATGTACGGTAATTAACATAATAAAAAATATATATTAAAAAAAAAGAAGAGGAGGAAAATGCTACATGGAGGAAAATACCCTGTATGGTAAATAGTTTGCCAATCATGTTACATTTGTAATTCAACCAGGTTGGTACAAGTCTATGATGCTATTATCAGAAATTAGCTTCCCCCTCAAAATGTCCTCTCGTTTTTCTGAGACTGCTGAGGGGAACAGTATCACAATGCTCAGGAAGAAAGTCCTCCAGTATCCCACTCCAGTCTATGGGCACTGCCACCAGCACACAGCCTCTAGATGATGAATCTAGCAATGCTCTGCTGGACAGAATCCCTCCAGTGAAGATCATACTGTTGCTGCTACTCTGAAAATTGGAGATGGAACATCCTTTTCTTCCATATCACGTTTTACCCTAAGCATAAGTATGATTTTTACCTTCTTCCCTACAGATAACTGGCAACAAGTAATAACTCTTTATGAAAATTGTCTGAACTCTCATGAATCATCTTCTACTCAGAGACTAACTTCTTCCATTTTCAGGAGACAGACACCCATGGTGTCTTACGGGGAACCCCTCTACCTCATTCCAGGCTGCTTCTACAGGTCACAGGAACCTTCACCCAAGACATCTATATTTCAGAACCTCAATATAATAAGAGGATGAGAGTTTAAAATAAAATAAGAAGAATTCACCATTTATTCAACAATTATATACTATACTAGGCATGATTCCATAGAGAGGTCATTTAATCTTTTTAACACTGAGGAATGGATATTATTATCCCCCTTTTAACAAATGGGAAACTACAGTTCAAGGAAGTCAATAGCTTGCCCAAGGTCACATAAGACCCAAGTATGGTCAACTCCACAGTCAAAACCTTCAAATATATCACCCTGTTTTCCTAAAGATTATAGAGATCACAAGGTACTGATGAAGAAGGAAACTTGCAAATATATCTTTTGTATAATCATTTAATAAAAATGGAACATCCTTCATGAGTTTATCTTCCTTTTATGACATGTTGGTGTGGATTCCCATTACCTAGTGAAAAAAAAATGTCTAAAAGTACTTTGAAAAGTTTATAACCCTATTAAAAGGCAAGGTATTATTATTAAAGGTCCCTTGCATAAAGAATATTTTTATTATTTATTTTATTGAATATTATTAAAGAATTATTTATACCATGATCTCAAATCTACATTGTTAGTCGAAGAAAATAATATGGATTTTCTGATTACTTTGCACATATTATGAGGAGAGGTATGAACCACTCACACTCCAGAGCTGATTGCTTCAAGATCCTTTATGCAAAATATTCAAGGACTATGTACATGATTTATACAGAGTTAAGTCTGTAGAAACTTCTTGCTGTTGCTAAAATGGAGCAGCAACCTGGCTTTGTTTCAAGAATACTACATATTCATCTATATTGTGAATATATATAGTGAGTTAATGCTTATGAATGCATATATAAAACATTAAAAATTAGTTATTATTATTACTAATAAATTATGCAAGTGATTTAAGTGGGGACACAGTTAAAATAATCCTAGCTACCATTTATTAATGGTATTTTATGTGCCAGGAGGTATATTAGATGTTTTATCTGCATTATCTCACTGTATCTCCTTCTCTAGGTAACTCTGAGGTTGGATGTGGAGGCTGAAAGAAGTTAAGTAATGTACTCAGAGACACACTTCTAGAAGTTGTGAAGTGCAGAGAATTTGAATCCAGGCTCATCCACATCTGAAATTCCTTCCACTTGGCTGTCAGCCTCAGAGTTCCTCATGTGCTGAGTACTGAACCAAGATCGATAATGCTCACTCCACCCACAGCTTTGCCATTTATGATTTTTTGACCCTCTTGGCATTCCGTTGTTCCCTCAGGGAAACTATGCAAAGCAAAGCCTCCTCTCCTAGACTACAGGTATTATTTCCTTTCATCCATATCTCCCTCTTATGAACCTCAACAATAATTTGATGAGTATAAGCCTGTGCCTAGGGTTATACAAGGTCAGTGAAATGTACAGGATAATTTGGGCATGTTAAACTGAAATCACTTTGTTAGAGTTTCTCAGAGATTATCTGGTCTAATGAACAATTTACTAGAATAACCTGGCCAAAGGCACTGCCCCTGAAACAGAGTGAAATTGTAAGTCATATGTCAGACTATAGGCTGTCAGAGCCAAAAGGGATTTTAAGAAATTGTTTTACAATTTGTTTTTAGAAGTGAGAACCTTCAGTGCATTTGAGGCAAATGGATGGCCCCAAGTAATTAGGCACAGAGGCAGAGTTGGGAATAGATCCTTTAGACTTTCAGACTTACACTCTTTATTCCATTGAATATTTATATTTGTACATATTAATAAAAACAGGAGGGGCACCTGGGTGGCTCAGTCAGTTAAGTGTCCGATTAGATTTTGGCTCAGGTCAAGATCACAGTGTCCTGAATCGAGCTTCTGCATGGAGATCCGAGCTCAGCAGAGTCTGCTTGGGATTCTCTCTCTTCCTTTCCCTCTGCCCCTACCCCTACCCACGCACACATGTGGACACACTCTTTCAAATAAATAAACCTTAAAAAAAACCAAGAAAGTATAAGGAAAATATAAAAATATTTATGTATTCACCATCCAAAATGCCCCTAATTCCTTATCCCAAGCCACAATTCCCACCCCAGACATAGCTGCTATCATGAATGTAGGTGTGTGTTTAGTACATTTTATGTTTTTCATATGTATGCCTATGTCAATGAACTACATGAAGTGACTTGTGATTCTCGTTTACATTAGTGGCATCATGCAGGGCATTATGTTGCATTCTGTGATTTGTTCTCTCAAAACTATTTTAGTAATTTGTGTTTATACATAGTGACACGTTTTTATCTATTTTAACTGCTCTATACTACCACATGGTATAAACATATCAGTTTATTTAGTCATTGCCTAAGTGCTGGAAATTTGTTGTCTCCTCCCTGCCTTTTTTGTTGTTGTCTCAAACCATGTTGCTTATGTACCTACGTATCTCAAAGCATATACCATTTTGTTTTGCTGCTTTCTGTAATTTATTAAAAATGTCAAGATTTGGCATACAGTCTTCTGTTTCTTGCTAATATCTGTAAGAGTGAGCCATGTGGACTCACAAAGCTATATTTTGTTCATTTTTACTCCTATGTAGTATTCCATTACCTTAATACACACAAATTATTTAGCCATTATTATCAATGAACATTCAAGCTGTTTCCCACTTTTTCCTATTATGAGCAGTGGTGCTGCCAACATTTATACATATATCATGGCACATATTTGAGTAAGTTTCTCTAGGAGGCAGACTGATGTGATGCATGACATGTGTATGTTCAACTTTGGAAGACTGAGAAGTTAAAACACCGTATGAGTTTCCTTATGCCACATGCTCAGTTTTTCTTATGTTAAGTAAAAATAAGATGAGTCATAAAAATATTAAAATTCCCATTTGTCAGGATTCTTAAATTCTACCTATATAATGGACACAAAAATGCTTCTCCTGGTGGTCTTAATTTGCACTACCCAGCTCATTAAAGAGACTATGTAGCTTTATCTGTATATATTTACCATTCATGCTTCTGTGAAATGCCCATGCATTTGGTTCAGATTTCTTCTTATGGTAGTTAACATATATTTTACATACATACTTGTATCTAACTTTTTCTTACTATGTCTAAATTCATAAAATACTGATTATTCTAAATGAAGTAGGAGCATAGCAGATTTTAAATACCATTATAATATCTTGCTCTTTCATAAAATCTTCCCTTGTTATTTTTGCCTCCCATTTTATTTCAATTTTTTTTAATTTTCCTAAATAACTATGTTTATTTTGAGGGGTTTTTTTTCACCACTTTTAGTAAATTATACCACATTCTTTGCTCATCTTTTTTTTCCCCCCCTTACATTCCACTTGTATTTGGATTCACCTAGAATCCCAATGAAGTGTTTGTGTGTTCATTTTCAGGAAGCTGCGATTTGTCAATATTTGAAAATATCTTTATTTTGCTTGAGCTACTAACTGGGCATCTATTGGTAGGGAGAGTTTACATCTATTCTCAGGTGATATTTTAATATTTCCATGCAATGTATCCCAGATAATGATAAGTCAGAATGTACAGCAGCCACAGCACTTGAGACTCATGTGGCTGTGCAGGGCGACTCTCTTAACTCCTGTATGTTGGGGAGATCCAGTGAGTCCAAAGGAAGAATGAGCAAGTCAGAAAGGCAGTGATGAGGATAATCTGAGGCCCAGGCTGGAGCAGTTTACCAAGGAAAGATCTGACAATTGCTATTGCGGCAACAGCACCAGAATTCTTCCCATGAACCTTATCTTGAGCTAGTTATTTCCCATTGCTGAAAACTTTGTAATTTTTTTTGTAAATCTTAAATGTTTATCAGTTTTTCTGTGATGTGTCTAAGTGAGGGACATTTTTTTTTTATCTTGTTTAGTACTCAGAGTGTATTTTCCATCTGTTGATACTTGTCTTTCATCTCTAGAAAATACTCAGCCATGATCATTTTGAATCTTGCCTCTATGCTATTCCATCTTTTCCTTCTGGAACTTATATCTAGGTGTGTGTTGGTTCTTATAAATAGATACTCTGTGCTCCTTTCTTCTCTTCCATAGTTGTCATGATTTTATCGATATATACTGTATTCAAGGTAAATATTCACTGCCATTGTCCATCTTCCCAATTTGCTCTTTCTGTTCAGCCAAGAGTTTAATCCTATCAATTGACATTTTTCCAATTTTAAGAACATTTTTTGTCAGAATTTCCAATTAGATCTTGTTTCTCTCTATTTTGATTTCTTATTTATATTTGTAGATATTATTTCTTTCTTACTATTTGAAGATCTCATAAATATCTATTTTAAAGTCATTTTGAAATTGCTCTATCACTTTTAATTATCTTCTTCATTATGTAGACAGTGGCTCTGCTTCTCCATGTTAAAATTCTAATTGGCACAGAAAAACAGGTGCCAAAGTTAAAAAAAAAAAAAGTAAAGAATAAATATCCACAAATTAACTTTTATCTTTCATCTGAGAAGTGAGAAAAGATAAACACCATTTGATTTTAAGTATGGAATGTACAGGTTCTATTCCACGTGATCCATCTGTAAATACACACTCCAGGCAATATTACATCTGCCCCTATCTTCCAGGTGATGAGTGAGAGTATCATGACGTGATCTCTTACCTGCACCATGGCATTAACCTCCTAACTCTTGTACTCCCTCCCTGGTCGACCCTTTTCCCAAACCAAAGGCTTTATAACATTAAAATAACAATAACAATAAGAAAAAACCTACAATGCTTTCTATCTATCAGTGGTTTTGAAACTCTCAATATCAGTTGAATTACCTGAGAATTACCGGAGACTCTTGTTAAGATGCAGATTCTGACTCTGCAGGTCTGAGGTGGGGCCCGAAACTCTGCATATTTTACGAGCTTTCAGGTGATGTTTATCTTGCCAGTTATACTGGATTGCAATTCTATGTAACCTGGACTTAGCCTTCCTCTTCTACCCAATTTCATACCCTTCAACTCTTACTCAGGCTGTCTGCATTGGTCTTAAAGAAGATCAAGATTGTTGCAGCCTTGGACTTGGACTTGGGATCAATTTCTGGTCTACTCCCTCACTTCCTTCTGGTTCCTGCTCTGATATGACCTCCTCCCAGAGCTGTCCTCTGAATCGCTCACCTAATACACCCCCCACTCTTCACTACATCATTCTTTACTGTCTCTTCCTTTCTTTTCATAGTGAGACAGAGAAGCTGAAGGGACCCCATGAGAGAAAAAGCTGTTTTTTTCCCTTTCTTCTTTTTGGACTTCTATTCTTGCTATGACCTACACTCCCACACTCCACTCTGCACATGCCCTGTAAAGCAAATCACTTATGTCCTCCTTGTAAGGGACAAGGAGTTAATGGTTCTCAAGAATAAATAACATATATGGAAGGGCCAGGTGAGAATGACCAGAGGAGGCTCTCATATGTATATTCCAGACCACTGGCGCTAGATATCTCCAAGCCTAGGCCCCCGGCTCCAAGAAATAACACCTGGGACCTCGTCTTTGTTCTAACGGGTTCCTGGATGCCTGAGAGGACACAGACACCAGACCGCCATCCTCATTAAAATCCCACAGACCCCAAACAAAGATGAGACACCCTCTTTTCCTTTCCAAGTCTCCTGGATTCTCCATCTGTATCTCTCTCTCTCTCTCATTCTCTCTCTCTCTCTCTCTATATATATATATCTTCAATAAGCTTTGCTTTCACCTCCTGCTGGCTCACATTTGATTTCCATCCTGCGTGAAGCCTTCGACCCTCTTGACTGATCCTGTGGGATTCCCCCCACCCCAACCGAGTCCTCAGATTTGGCCCACTGGTACCAGTAGCACTTATCATTAATCTACATTATGTATAAGTATATATATGTTTATATAAGTATATATAAATTGTGGGTATAATATAAATATATAAAGTATATATATAATATATATATTTCTTTAATAATCTGTTTGCCTTATTAAAACATGTATTCCATTAGACCTTCAAATCTTCCACTCCTGTTATTCACTAGATAATAAACTCTTTGAAGTTCTAGAACTTGATTGTCTCTCATGAATAGAATTGCACTTAACAAATCTAATGTGGTCAATAACCACTTTGTGAAGAAAAGACTGAATGCAAGTACTTTGTGATCTTACTTGTGTAGCCAGCTCCTAGTTCCAACATGGGGAGATTCCGGAGGCAGTGCTGACTTCTACTCTAAGTGAAAACCTGCCCTATACTTAGATGTGTTAGGCAGAATTCTAAGAGCATCCCCCAAATTTTTGGTCCCTGAGGTACGTATACCTTCTTCTGCTTATTTAGTCAAACACTAATCTAGGTGCTGTGGTGAAGGGATTTTACAGATATGATTAAAATCCCAAATCAGCTGATGGTTGGATAAGGAGATTATCCTCCAGTGTACCTAACACAGGTGAGTCTTTAATGTGGAGAGGCTCTTCAAGAGAGAAATTTGAAGCATAAGAGAAATCCAGCATGAGGAAGATTCTCTGTTGCTGGCTTTGAAGGAGGGTCACATGGCAAGATGTGATTCAGATAGACAGTAAAAATTAAGAAACATTGATCTATAGAATATATGTGAGATTAGAATCAAGGGATGAAGGCTGTTCTGGAAGTCTGTCTGGCCTTGCTGTGATGACTGAAAGAAAAACAATGCCATGTTAGCCATTAAGTCTGGGGAACGATGGAGTTGTAAGACATGAGGGAGAGTGGCTCTAACTATACAAGTGATTGTTTTCTTTAAAACATAAATAAATATGTAAAGGAAGAGCTGCATATGAATATTTGCAAAAAAACAAATATAGCATTCATTAATTCCAGGTGGCAGGTGCATGTCATGCATATTTCATTATTTAAAAATTAAAGCACAACTTATTTTTTTTTATTTTAAAGATTTATTTATTTATTTTGGGGGGGAGGGGCAGAGGGGGAGAATCTAAGCAGACTTCTCACTGAGCTCAGAACCCAATGCAGGGTTCAATCTCATGATCCATGAGATCATGACCTGAGCAGAAATCAAGAATCAAGAGTCAGATGTTTAATTCACTGAGCCACCCAGGTGCCCCAGCACAGCTTAACTTTAAATAAAAACTGCTATATACAAAAAAAATTTGTGAAACTTGTAAACCTAGCTTCACCAACTGGGATAAAAATAACTTCCCTGACTTCCTTATTCTAGAATATAGCAACTCCAAATCCCAGCTATGAGAACTGAATGTCTATCTACTGTTACATCAATTTCCAGTAGAATCAAAATTTAGATGAGCACCTTTGAGAGCAGAAGAAGCTACAGCCATTTTTCAGTGCTGCTATTATTGCTACTGTTGTCCTAATATTCTAGTAGGGGAGACACACAGGCAGACAATTGGACAACAGTTAGCTGAAAGAAATAAAACAGTAACAGCTACTTTTACTGTGGTGGTCAGGAAAGAGTTTGTGAAGATATGTCCTTTGAGTTGAGAACAATGAGAAGGATACTTTCAATGTTCTGGGAAAAGTGTTCTTGGCAGAAAGAAAGCCAAATGCGACCACTCCGATGGGGGAGGAGCTGAGCTTGTTCAAGTTTTGGAAATTTCTGGTGATTTCATTCACCTTACCCCATCCCCTTTCTGGGTCAGCACAGCATGGTCAGGAGGAAGTGGCTTAATTCTCAATTCCTTCCCTCTGGATGAAAGGAGCAGAGTAGAATTTGTTAGTATGATCCAGTCTGCCTGCGGGCTGCCAGGGGACTGAGTTTTTGGACGTCAGAGAGGAACAGTGGCATAGCTGGAGGAAACCACAGAAGGCAGTGCTGGGTATCATGATGGGTAGAAACTGCAGGGAGACTGTAAACCTATAGATATACGAAGGCAAGAGACTGGCACAGAAATATATTAGAACACCGAAGGCCCTGAAAGGCTGGAGTGAGATTCTTTGAGAAATTAAGACATTTAAAAGCAGTCAGGTTTGGGGGTGGGGGGAAGCAAACTTCCAGTTATAAAATAAAGAAATCCTGGGGATGTAATGTACAGCATTACATGGTGACTATAGTTAACAATACTGTATCACATACATGAAAATTACTAAAAAAGTAGATCTTAAAAGGTCTCATCCCAATAAAAAAAATATAACTATGTAAGGTGACAGATGTTAACTAGACTAATTGTGGTGATCATTTTGCAATATACACATGTCAAATCTTTATGCTGTACTCCTGAAATAATATAATAAGTCAACTGTACCTCAATTAAAAAAGCAAAACAAAACAAATACAATATCCTGCTGTTCACATTGACCTTGTTTTGTGTTCTTTTTTTTAAAAAAGATTTTATTTATTTATTTTACAAAGAGAGAGAACAAGCAGGGAGAGCAGCAGAGGGAGAGGGAGAAGCATGCTCCCTGCTGATCCCAGGAACCTGGGATCATGACCTGAGCCGAAGGCAGTCGCTTAACCAACTAAGCCACCCAGGTGCTTTTGTTTTGTGTTCTAAAGCAGAAGCCATCAATGAAGAAACACATGCATGAGATTTAGTAAGGAAGGATTTTAAAATAACTGTCTCAAACATGCTAAGATTCAAGGAGAACGCAAAGAACAAAAAGAAATCAAGAAAAATGACATATCAATAAAAAACAGTATCAACAAGGAGATATAAATTATTAAAAGAATTGGAGCCTAAAAAATGCAATAATTGAATTGAAAATTCACTAACAGAGTTCAACAACATAATTGAACAGACAGAAGAAAGAATCAACAAATTTCAAGGCAAATCATATGAAATCATCAAGTCCAAGAAGAAAAAAGAAAAAAGAATAATGGAAAGTGAACAGAGCCTAGAAGACTTGTGGGACACACTCAAGCAAACCAGCATACACAGAATGGGCATCTTAGAAGAGGGAAAAACAGGATCAGAAAAATTATTTGAAGAAATAATGGCTGAAAGCTCCCCAAATTTGAGGACATTCATGGATACACAAATCCAAGAACCTCAACACCTTCAACTTAGGTAAACCCAAAGATCCACACCAATACACATTATAATCAAACTGTGGAAAGTCAAAGACAAATTGAAAAATTTGAAAGCTAGATAAAAAAGGGCTGCAATTGCATTACAACTTCACTTAGGGATGACCTCATCCAAAGTAGTAAGGGAAAATCCTACCAATGGGCAGAGCTTTGAACAGTGTAATGGGTCATATGCCTGATGTGGAAGGAGGAATACCCTGAGGGGCTCCTAGGTGGCTCAGTCACATAAGAGGCTGACTCTTGATTTTGGCTCAGGTCATGATCTCAGGGTACTGGAATCGAGCCCTGCATAAGGTTCCACACTCAACAGGAAGTCTGCTTCTCTTCCTCTCCCGCTCCCTTTGCCCCTCACCCTGCTTTTTCCCTCTCTCTTTCTCTTTCTCTCTCTCTCTCTCAAACAAATAAATAAGTCTTGGGGCATCTGGGTGGCTCAGTCAGGTAAGCATCTGCCTTTGGTCAGGTCATGATCCTGGGGTCCTGGGATTGAGTCTGGTATTGAGCTTCCGGCTCAGCGGGGAGTCTGCTTCACCCTCTCCCTCTGCCCTTCCCCACCACTCATGCTCTCTCTCCCTCAAATAAATAAATAAAATCTTTTTTAAAAATCTTAAAAAAAAAATAACCTGAGATTAGAATATATGGTAATTCATGAGCAGTGGCCATTGGGCTGGTCAACTGGCCAAGGGCCTGAATAGAGAACAATCAGAAGATTAAGGACAAGATGGTCTGAAGTGGAGATATAGGAAAGGGCACAAAGTATGAAGACCTTTGTATTACACATTAATGCCCAGCAGAGAGCATCTACCATGGAAAAGGCACAAGATCACAAGCTGACAAAATGTCTCAGCCAGTTGACATCAGCCAGCCTCTGTCTGACACTGGGCATTCAGTACTGGCATGATGGCAACAAAAGTAAAATAGCTGTTTTGGCAGAGACAGAGGTTATGCATGTATTCCTTCTAACCATGGCTAATCTAGCTTCCTTCCACCTTGTTCTCAAGTATAATTTCTTCTTCTAGTGATTGACATGGGAACATCCACTTCCTTCTGATTTTGCATCCTCTCCCAGAGCAAAGTGACCCAGTCTTGTGAACCATTACAAAACAGATGATTATCCAAGTTCACACTGTGTTTCTCTAAATAAGGCATCTGACAAGTGGATAAAGAAAATGTCATTGGGATTCAGGAAGTGAGAATCCTTTTTGCTAAGGAAAGCATAACTGAGGGAGCTAGAAATTTAATTAGATAGTCAAGAACTTGCAGGCATATTGTTTAAATTGACATTTGGATTTCATTGTTCAAAATCTGTACCCTGGCTCTGAGTTAGAGCATGACCAATGAATATGTGTTAAAGCACTTCTGAGACCATGATTATAATGGTTTTCAAAACATTCAGATATTGACAAACTGTCTTCAGATTCGTTTCACTTCAGGCAAAAGAAGTAATCAATTTCTTGACATAAACAAGTGACCAGCAAATACTCAGTGACATCTTCTGACTTCCCAAAAATTAATGACTCAGCATTTAGTTCCCAGACTGACTTTTCCTACTTTGAGTTGCTAATTTCCTCAACTATTTAAAGTCATGCTTCCAGGTGTCAGAGGAGTTAGGTGTTCCTTTTCCTTCTTAAAAACCTTGTGTGTTCAAGTGATGGCTGTCTGCATGACCATGGAATATTTTAATACCATGACACTCTAAGAGTAGAGAAGGTGATTATATTTGAGACTGTCTACATGTATTAGGAATTTATCTGAACCCAACCATTTTCAGTAAACCAATCCATATCCTTTCTCAATGTCTTCATATGTTAATATTTCTCCAGTTCTCTGTGGAAATTTTCACTTCATGGTATGTTGTCAAAAGAGAAAGATACTCCCCTCGATGTGCATCAATACTGATTGTACTTCAGGAAAATTCAATTCAGTAAATAAACTTTCCTGTCACAGCCAAAGCCATGACAGGAAGTAAGCAGTGGTTTGGAAGCTTATTAGCCTAAATGGGATTCCTGAGTAAAAGGGGAACCAGCTTCAATACAGGCTTCCTGAAATTCATAGGCAGAAGAAGACCCATAATTGGTTTTCCTATTTCCACCTGCCAACTGGACATCATTGGATGATTTACAAGTGCTTATCTGAAGCTATGAAAATTCAGTCATTATCACATCTGCCCTCCCCCGGCCTTCTCATATCCAAATAGCCATCAAACCTTGCCATATTATACCACTTTAATTTTAAAATCCCCCCCCTCCCCCAACACACACACACACTTTCCATCCACACTGCCTTTGTGGTCTCTTTTTTTCTTTAGCAGCCTTATTTGTCTTTCTGTCTCTGGCCTCAGTTCCTTTGAGAACTTCCTCTGCCTAGCTGACTGGATTCCGTTTCCAAAACAATAATTGTTGTATCATTCCAGGTCTGGAAATGCTTAGATGGCTTCCAATCACCCATAACAATGAGGAACAGTCAAAAGTGCTCTTGGCAACAAGTCCTCATACTGATTTACAGCCTCTGTTCTGCTGGTCCCCATAACACAGTCTCTGCTTGAGCAGGACAAGATGATTTTAGTGACCCAGATGTCCCTGATCTTTCCTGCCACCATTTCTTTACATGTAGTGGTGTGCACCTCTCTTCTACTCTCTGCATACACCTCATCTTTAAAAAACCATCCAGACTGGGAGATCTTCCTTAGTACTCACAAAGAGATCCTTTCTTCTGTACTACAGTGGCCATTTGCATTTATTATCAGAAGGCTCGACACAATTCATTGAGACAGAATGAAACTTTCCTGTGTGAACTGATGGCAGCAATACCTACCTCTTGCTCATAAGTCATTTTTGAATTAATGAATAGATAAATAAAAGAATGATTGTCACTGACCTCCCCTTCCTCTCTGTTCCCCTCCCCCAACTCTAATGCAGAAGCAAGATGGATGGAATCTTCAGTGGCATCTCTCTAGGGTCTTTATCCCTTTGTTCCAGCATGACATGCTAACTTCCCTGACTCAGGGACCAGAGTTGACCTTTTATCTGGTCTCCAAATCACCTTGCCAACACTCATGGCCACCAAATTGACTTATCTCACTAATAAAAAATCCTTCCATAACACTTTCATTTTATAAAATATTGAATAATTAAATTGTCAAATGTGAATCACACTACCAAGAATTGTAAGCATTTAAAATTCTTGTATTTGCTTCAAATTTTTAAAATTAAAAAAATAATTTTTAGTAAATTCTAATTTAGTGCCATACCCTGTGTCATTCTCCCCTATTCCCCTCTTATTTCTCAACCCTGGTCAGAAGCAACCTCTATCTTGAATCCAGCCCATTTTTATAGTTTTACATACACACACAAACTAATTTTCAAAAAGGATGGATTCCATTGGTTTAACAAATTAACATACTGATTGTGTGTTTTTAATTTATATAAATGTGACCACTTGGACATGTTATGCTGCATTCAAAATATGCTTTGATATCTACCTTTATGTAACCATTGAGATAAATTTTTCCTATTATCTGATACATAGAATACTATATTGTATTTAATATTATATTTAATTTGTCTTTTTGAAGAATGCTTAAGCCATATATTTTTTTTCTGTTTACAAGTATTGCTACAATAAATATTCATGCACCTGTACCAGAGTTTATATTTATACATACTCTTTGTGTATATGTATTCTTTGCATGTATATTCTTTCTTTGCTGGGTCATTTTTTATTTTAATTGATATTAAAATATGTTATTCAAATTTTATACTAATTTACATTCCCATCAAAAATTCTAAATATTATATACATTCTAAATTGATTTTCTTAATTGATCATATTTCCTGTCACTTTGCTTATTGTATTTTTTGTGATTATTTTTGTTGTTATAAAATGCTAGTTTTTTACGAAGTCAGATTACATAATCTTTCTTTCTTTGATCTTTTTTTTACTTTCTTCTTGAAAAATATATTCCTTACCTGATGCCATAAGGTACTCTTTTTTATTCCTTCCAATAATTTTGATGCTTCCTCTTCCATATTTTGCTTGTAGCATGGGTTGGCTAAATATTTTTATTTAGAATTATATCTATCACATGCCATATACATTTTGAGAAGATCCTAAATCCTTGAATTCTTATTAAAACACATTTACAAAAAAAAACACATATACTTTATATAAATTTTAAACTGACGTATTGACATATAATGTGTGTTCCAAAAGACACATTAACTGTACAGACTGATAAATTTTTACCACCACTCTGATCAAGAAGCAGAACAGTAGAGTAATAGAGAAGTCCTCCTCAAATCCTAAGTTATTATCCCTACAGATAAATATTTCTTAACTTGCTACACTAAACATACCTATAAACACAATTGATATATATGAGCTAAACCCAACTATTAAAAAGGAAATTATCAGATTGCAAAAAAAAAAATCAAAATTAATTAACTATATACTGCTTAAATGATATATACCAAAAATAATAAATCATTTGTAAGTTATTAAAAAGAAAAAAGCAGGTGTATTCTAATCAAAATGAAGCTAATATAATAATGTTAATATAAGAAATAGAAATTAAGAAAGCAAGTGATTATACCAAAATTTATTTACCCAGCCTGGTGCTGATAAACATTTGGGCTGTTCCACTTTGGACTCACATAAACATTGCGGCTATGAGTAGAGATAGATAAGTCTATCTATCTATCATCTATCTATCTATCACCTATCTTTTCATGAGTGCCATTCTTTTGGGTATATGTTTGGTGATAAAACTGCTTGTCATACAGTATGCAAGAATTTAACTTTAGGAGATACTGTAAAACAGATTTCCAAGGGACTGTACCAATTTACACACCCATGAGCAATGTGACAGAATTTTAGTACTAAAGAATTATCTTTGTTTTGCTTTTGTTTTCAATTATAGTCATTCTGATACATAGGTAACAGCATCAGATTGTAGTATAATTTTTATTTCTACAATAACTAATCATGTAAAGCACATTTTCATGTTTGCTAGCAATTTGATAGACTTTTTGTAACGTGACTTTTAAGTCTTTTCCTCAATTTTAAAATTGTATTGTCTGCCTTTTTTTTTTTTTTAGTGACTGCTAGAAATCCAGGTCTCTCTGCAGCAGGTTGTTTCTCACACCCTTGAGAGTATGTTCTGATGAGCACAAAGTCTTAAGTTTACTATAACTGAATCTACCAATCATTTCCTTTATAATCAGGGCTTTTCATGCCCTGTTTAAGAAAACTTTGTCTACTCAAAGATGATAAAAATATTCTCATATGTAATCTTCAATAAACTTTATTGTTTTACCATTAATATTAGATCTACAATCCACTTCAAACTAATTTCCATGGTGTAAAATAGAGGTTAAGATAATTTTTTCTATATAGATATTTTCTTGATACAGCATTATTTATTAGACAAATCTATTACTTTTACCTTTATTGTTCTATTTGTATATTTTTACATGACTACCACATTACCTTCCTTACTATAATATAATAAATCTTGACATCTACAAATGTAAGTTGCCTAACTTGTTCTTTTTCCAGATTAATTTCACTATCCTTGGTCTTTTTTACTTCCATATACATTTTAGAATCAATGTGAAATTTTTCACCAAAAAAAAAAAATCAGCTCAGATTTTAGTTGAAATTATAATAAATCAATGGGCTGACTTTTAGGGAGCCTAACAGTTTTATTTCATCAAGCCTTTAATCCCTTAATATGAAATGTTATTCCTTTTATTTAGATGTACTATATTTTCTCTCAGGAATATTTTATAGTTCCTTGTGTCAATGCCTTCCAAATCTTTTCTAGATTTATTTCTAGAGTTGCTTTATGGTACTATAAATGATAGCCATTCTTGAAATATTATCTTTTAATTATTTGTGACAGCATACCCTATAAAAAGTATTTATCCTATTGAGCATGAATCCAGTGATCTTACTAAATTTACTCAATAATTTTAATAATTTATCTCTAGACATCTTTGGATTTTCTAAGTACACAATCCCATCATGAATGGGTGCTATGTTACATCATATGTACTTTCGGTAACTGTTAATGGTCAAATGAACTGCTCATTTATTTTGCTATTATAGTGAATTACATTGTTTGATTTTCAAATGTTAAACCAACTTTATATCCCTGGAATAAAACTCATTTATTTATGATGTATTGTCTTATTAGTATATCTCTGGATTTAAACTACTAATACGTCCAGGGTTTTTTGCATCTATGTTTATGAGAGAAATTAGCTAGTAATTTTCCTTTTGTGTAATATCTTGATAGATTTAATTTCAAGTTTATTCTGGTCTTTCAAAAGGACTTGGGCAATTTTCTCCCATTAATTATGAATTCAATTTATCTCATAGATCTAGGACTATTCAGAGTTTCTATTTCTTCTTGGGTGTGTTTTGTTAAGTTGCATTTTCCTAGGAATTCAATCGTTTCATCTATTTTTTCAAATTTATTTACATAGAGTTGTTTATGATATCCTCATATTAACTTTTCACATATGTGCATTCTATTACGGGTGATTTGTGCATTACACATATTTTTCTTTGTTAATCTTGCTAGTAGTTTATCAAATTTATTAGTCTTTTCAAATGATCAACACTTTATTTTGTTGATTTTCTCAACTGTGCATTTATGTTGCCTTTTTATAATTTTCTACCATCTATTTTCTTTAAAATTAATTTGATGTTTTTTTACTAAATAATTAATATGTCTCCTCTCCCTTGCTTTATTATAAAAGAAATGTAGCTACTGTTTCTCTTTTCCTTTTATAGTTTTTTATTTTTTAGCTTGATCAATGAGTGGTAGACAGAATAAAGAGTGTCCCAAAAATGTCTACGTTCTAATCCTTGGAATCTGTGAATATGTTACCTTGCATGGCAAAAAAAAAAAAAAAAGCACTTTGAACAAGTGATTAGTTGGAGAATTTGAAATGGGAGATTTTCCTGGATTGTCTGCGTGGACTCAAAGAAATCAAAAGGGTCCAGAGAAGAGAAAAAGAGAGGTAAGAAAGTCAGACAAGGAAATGTGACCATGGAAGCAGAGAGAGAGAATGGAGATTTAAAGATGTTACTTTGTTGGCTCTGAAGATAGAGAAAGGAGCAAAGAGCCAAAGAATGCATGTAGCCTTGAGAGCTGGAAAAGGCAAGAAAGTGTATTCTCCTCAAGGTATATGAAACACATCAAACCTTCAGACATCTTGATTTTAGCCTAATGAGAATAATTTTAGATTTCTGATCTCCAGATTTTAAGATGATAAATTTGTGTTTTTTAAGAGCTAAATTTGTAGGCGTTTGTTACAGCAGCACTAGGAAACTAATATTACATATTTGACCATTTTTTGGTTACGGTTTCATTTGAACCTCGCTTTTTCCAACTAGATTCAATCTTTTCCTCCTCAGCTACATCCTCAGTGGTTTCTTCCAGGTGGGTCAATGGATATTAAGCTTTTATAGCCTTTATATTCCTTAAATGCCTTGACTTCACTCTGACACATGCCATGTAGCATAAAGGTATAACAAGTGTAAGCACTCTCAAGTCAGGTACTCTAAAGATAACAGTTTAGTGACCTTATATTTTTTTTAATTTTATTTTATTAAGTTATGTTAATCACCATACATTACATCATTAGTTTTTGATATAGTGTTCCATGATTCATTTGTTGCATATAACACCCAGTGCTCTAAAATACATGCCCTCTTTAATACCCATCACCAGGCTAACCCATCCCCCCAACCCCCCTCCCCTCTAGAACCCTCAGTTTGTTTCTCAGAGTCCATAGACTCTCATGGTTCATCCCCCCCTCTGATTTCCCGCCCTTCATTTTTCCCTTCCTACTATCTTCTTTTTTTTTTTTCACATATAATGTGTTATTTGTTTCAGAGGTACAAATCTGTGATTCATCAGTCTTACACAATTCACAGTGCTCACCATAGCACATACCCTCCTCTATGTCTAGCCACCCCATCCCTCGCACCCCCCACCACTCTAGCAACCCTCAGTTTGTTTCTTGAGATTAAGAATTCCTCATATCAGTGAGAT
>NC_138371.1:95601254-95624713 GCF_054177405.1 Leptonychotes weddellii | reverse complement strand
TAATCTCAGGAAACAAACTGAGGGTTGCTGGAGTGGTGGGGGATGGGAGGCATGGGGTGCTGGGTGATAGACATATGTGCTATGGTGAGTGCTGTGAACTGTGTAAGACTGATGAATCACAGACCTGTACTTCTGAAACAAATAATACATTATATGTTAAAAAAAAAAAAGATAGTAGGAAGTGAAGAATGAAGGGGGGAATCGGAGGGGGAGACGAACCATGAGAGACTGTGGAGTCTGAGAAACAAACTGAGGGTTCTAGAGGGGAGGGGGATGGGGGGATGGGTTAGCCTGGTGATGGGTATTAAAGAGGGCACATATTGAATGGAACACTGGGTGTTATACACAAACAATGAACCATGGAACACTACATCAAAAACTGATGATGTAATGTATGGTGATTAACATAACATAATAAAATAAAATTTAAAAAAATAAAAAGAAGAGAAAATCTCTTGAGGCTCCTGGCTGCCTCAGTCAGTGGAACATTGAAGTCTTGATCTCAGGGTTGTGAGTTTGAGCCCCATATTGGGTGTAGAGTTTACTTAAAAATAAAATCTTTAAAATATAAAAGAAAAAGAAAAAAGGGAAAAAATGAGGAAAAGAGTGTAGGAACCTCTGTTGTTAGCACCCCTGGGTGCGTCCATACCCTCACGTGTGGAGCATCCCTCAACTGACTCTTCTTTTTTTTTTTTTTAAAGATTTTATTTATTTATTTGACAGAGAGAGAAAGCACGAGCAGGGGGAGTGGGAGAGGGAGAAGCAGGCTCCCTGCCGAGGAGGGAGCCTGATGCGGGACTGGAGCCCGATGCGGGACTCGATCCCAGGACCCTGGAATCATGACCTGAGCCGAAGGCAGACGCTTAACCATCTGAGCCACCCAGGTGCCCTCAACTGACTCTTTATGTGGTCTTTGGCTGACCTTGCTGAGAACTCGATGCTGATTTCTCTATCTGAAGACTTTGGTAGCATCTGGCCTGTTTCTTTTCCAAAGATGTTAGATGACAAACAAATGCAGAAAACATGAAGAGCTATCTACACGTAAGAGGTTTTGTATTGAATTGTACTTCATTTTGCTAACCCAACTGAAGACTGGTTTGCTGGGCTCCATTTCACTCCGTGAGCTGTTGGCTATGTACATTTATGAGCCCGATGCTAATAAGACCCAGACTGATCTCATATGCAACTTGCAACCTTCAGCCTGGACCGATAAGCATGATGTGTTGTGCTCATGAGGAACAGATGGTTTAAATTTAAATTCAAATGTTAAAGGGAACACAAAGCTGAAATGAAACTCTTTGAATACTTGATAAAAACATTTGGTATTTATTAATAATGAAATCAAATTTAATGGAATTCCATTGAACCCTTAAACTGTCCAGTGAGTACAAATTAATGCTGTTTTTTTTATCTTTTTATGTAATTACAGTAATGATTTAGACTTTTCTAGACTGCGGCTTTAGGGAGAAATACTGATAAAAAAATAAAACAAACTTCAGGACATCATTCAGCATCATGTCTGAAAAATTAATACTCTTGATAGTAATTTGAAACAGAAACAGAAACTTTGTAAGTTCCAAGGTGGTAATGACTCCATTTCCTACCCCCTCTGGGTTATTTCCTCTCTGCTCTACCATAGCAAAGATGGTCCTGGCTGAGATTGGATGTTAATTTCTTGAAGGAGTAGGTGTATCTAAATCCAGCTGGGTACAGTGGAAGGGGCATGAGACGGAGACCCAGGGGATGTGTTTTCCAGCTCAGGTGATCATGGAATCAGTCTGATTCCTTTTGAAAATGAGGAGAATTATTTCATAATTATGCTGGCTCAACATGTGTTAATTGGAACCGCCTTTGGCCAAATCAACACCCTAGCTTTAGTCCCGAACCCATCACTTAATCATTCTCTGATCTCATGAAATTCATGATCTCATGAAACTCTCTCTCTGATCTCAATTCCTGCCTATGAACCACCAACTGTGTTGAGAATTCAGTGTGAGAATGTGTGTCTGAGAGCTTTGAAACAGAGAAGAGAAAATAGCATTTAACAGTATTTTCACTGTGAAGTGGGTAGAGGTAGCTCCTAGAAACCACTTATTGGTCCTCTACAGAAAAGAAGAATGAGATATAATTGAGAAACGAAATTTAAATTATTAGGTAGCATTATGTGTCCACAAATTCTAAATGTTCAAGCCTTAGATGTGAGTGAGTTGTTTCCATTTTAGCACCAAAGTTCCTTTTTTATTATGCCCCCTCTAGGACTTTCAGGATTTAAGCATCTTGACGGCTGCCAAATGCCAAAATTAACTATTTATCAAAAGCACATATGACTATCAATCCTGAACTTTGGGTTTTAATGAAAAACCAGTGTGAACACCTTTATACCTATAATTCTAGCTGAATGGAAAGAAAACTAATTAACTTGTGTAGTATTGTTTTGTGACAAATCACCATTTTTGGGGGGAGGGCTATTGCTGAATACTGAGAAAAGAGGCTGAGGACCTAGAATCCCTCCCCACCCGCAAACAAAAATATATTATTGTCTTCTCTCTCTTATGACTTCATCTTCTGAACTTTTAACCATTCCACAAAGATAAATGTTTTAAAACTTAGAGGACTTGGGGATTGTAATGGTTATTAGGGGAAAGAGATGAAGAGGAAGGAAATGGGGCAAACATTTTTATTTTTGAGCATTCATTATATTATATATCATATATTCTAAAGGAATTTTTTAATGTCTTAGGTTATTTCATCATTGGTTATATATTTTATTTATTTATTTATTTATTTATTTAATTTATTTATTTATTTATAGAGCACACATGCCAGCAGGGGGAGGGGCAGAGGAGAGGGAGAGAGAGAATCTGAAGCAGGCTCCATGCTCAGTGAGAGCCCGACCCAGAGATCTCACAACCCTGAGATCATGACCTGAGCTGAAATCAGGAGTTGGAGGCTTAAGCAACTGAGCCTACCCAGGCGCCCCGGGTTATATATTTTTCTGAAATGACAACTGAGGGGCTCAGAAATATTAAACAACTTTTCAATGTCACTCAGCTAATATAATGATGAAAGGGATTTTGCCTGATGGCAAAGTCAATATTCTTTACACTATTCCATGCTGTTGACATATAATCCTCCACAAAATAATGGAATAGAAAACATTGGCCCCATTCTCTCATTGAAGTCCTGGGGTACTGGCTGGTGCATCATCTTTCCATTCTGCTTCTAGGAATACCAACTCTAAGGACCTTATGCAATGCTCCTCTGACTCTGCTCTCCCAGAGTCTTTGAATCTACTCATCATCTAACCAGCAACACATATCCATGCTATGCCACAGTCTCTTAGACCTTTACTGGGGGACTCATTACCTAAATTTATAGACACATTGGTTTAATAGGATGTGCTGCATCTGAGGCAGTTGGTTTTAAATGATGTCTTCATGAGAGAAAATGGCTTATTTATTCAATAATACTGTCAGGTAAATAGGTTCCTTCCTTGCATGTTGGCATTCCTGATACTGTGGTCTATTCAGTGGAACATTTATAGTCATGTTTGCCATTCCAGTGTTTAAGAGTATGGATGATACAGCTTCTCTCTACGTGGAATCATCTCTCCCTACTATGCAACCTACATATTCTCAGATTCTCCAAACATGTCATTTTTGGTTTCTGATTCTTGGTTTTGAAGGCTAATCAGGAAAAAGAAAGTTTGGTCCCAACTCTGCCACTAAAGAGTCTGAGGTCACTTGCAGAAGCTCTCTGACTTATAGTTTCTTTGTTAATAAAATGTGGTTAAATATCTGTATTTCTGATTTTCTAAGATTTCCATGAAGGTTCAAGATAAGGGATGAGAAAGCACTATAAGTACAGAAATGTATTGCAACATATGTAACATTATTATTTAATATAATAAATCAAGTCCTCTGTGCTACATCCCTGAGAATGTTTTTTGAACCTGTTTACCTATCAGGGCCTTTTCAACATGTGTGGGGGCAGAAATACACCATTTCCTCTAGAAAGCAGACAACAGAAAAAATACTTTGAGGAGCCGGGCTGGCTCAGTTGCTAGAGCATGTAACTCTTGATCTTGGGGTCGTGAGTTTGATCCCCACGTTGGGTGTAGAGATTACTTAAAAATAAAATATTTAAAAAAATAAAAATATTATTTTTTTAAAAAAAAGAATAAATATCTTGTCGATGACTTTTTCCCACCTTCCCTATAAAGTGACCACGGTAACCAGCTCCCTGCCTATTCCTCCTTCCTGCGGTGGACTTCTCAGTAATCAATAACAACAGTCCAGCAATGGTGCAGCTAATGTGGCAGAGAAATTGTAGAAAAACATTCAGGATGAAGCTAATGAGAACATGTGAGAAAGGGAAACGGGTTGAATTGATGTTGAAACTAATTTATTTCATTAGCGGGCACTAGATGTAAATTGCAGTGTAATGGAATTAATCATTTAAAATGGATTGTTCACATAGAAGTTATAAAAATACCAACATTCCACTTGGTGCTATTTTTTTTTCCCCCAGCTGAATCAATTTGGTTTTAAAGGATTTGTTTGTATTTAAAGTATAAAAAGAAGCAAGGGTTCATGTGGCTCTGCTCAGAAACAGGAATAGATGGGAAAATAGCTGGAAAAGGAGGATATCAATAAGCCAAAAACCTGAGCAGATTATAAGGGGCATTCAGTGATTTCTACCTGGAGTAAGTGAACATGGCAGAATAAACTCCTTTAAAAGAAAGTCTCCTAAGGATTTAATCCATTCAGAGCCGAGCTGAAAGCAGCAGTTCTTAATCCTAGATATACATTATAATCTCTTGAGAAACTTAAGAGATACTAATGCCCAGGCCTCACCCTAATTTAATTAAATCAGCATTGTTTAGAGCTGGTGCTATAGAGCAAATACAATGCCACCCCTTTTTTTTCTAAAAAAAAAAAATCAGATGGGGTTTGAACAACAAAATAAAGTGTATTAATCAAAGAAAGAAATACTTACATATTCTTTGCGTTGTATAAGGATCTGTGAGTGTAAGGAGGCACTAGATTCTTTCAACAAGGCAATTACTACCAGATTAGGGATATAAAAATATATGCAGGTACTCCAAGCATTGATTGCCAACTTGTGGTGAAAATTCTTTGTTCCATAGACATCCAGAGGAAGGAGAAATGATTTTGGACCAGGAGAATTAGGGAAATCTGAGAATCAGTAGGAGATGGGCAAGGATTTAGAGGACAGCATATCAGTAAGCTACTGTGGCATAACAAGGTCTTAAAGACTTAAAAATAGCCAATTATCACATTTTTTTTTAGAATTTAAATCCACCTTGATGACTTGGGTGTTCTAGGTTGATCTTGATTGGTCAGTGCTTGGATTTTTTTTTTTTGCTAATGATCACAAATTGTTGCAGCACACAATCTATTTCAAAAACAAAGATGCTCAAAAATTCATGTGATGGATGTGGCTAAAGTCATTTTACAAATGTTACTGTCATGACATCTGAACAGTTTTCATCAGCAGTTTTGACTACAGGACAATTAAGAAGATATTTGTGAAGAAAAGGGTCTCCTAGACTCACATTTTTGCACAGACGATGAAGCTAAATGGTGAAATTATTCCACCCATGATAGTATTTGGTCAATTTCAGCTCAAACCCGAGATTCTTACTTTCAAGTTTAGGCTTCTTTCTCCTCTACAAAGACAGATGGGGCAGGAGAAAAGACTTTGTGTACTATCTCCTTCATATAAGAAATTAAAGTTAATTAACATGAATTCAAGAAGAAATTATTGCCCAGACAGAGGAGGTAAGACAACCATGGTCTCTGAAGAACTCACTAGCCCTCAGTCAATTATAAATCAGTACTCTTAAAAATCTTTACCACATCCCTTTTCAATGGGTGTCTAATCATTTCACACATAAAAAAATCATCTCACAGAGATGATTCCATCCATGCAGAATCCCACAGTAGGTGATAGAGCTGGCATTGGAATCCACCTCTCTGTTCTTTCTAATCCACGCTCCTGTACACTGTGATTTATTATTCTATCATACTATATCTGATTTATTTTATTTGGAAAGAATAAGTGAATACCACGTGAGGGATCAGTGTTGGCAGTTAGGAGCTGTAAGGTCATGCAACTGCATTTTATTAATTGATAAATGAGGTATTGCTTTTTTTAAAAATTAACCTAAAACTCATTTTAGAAATTAAATAAATTTCAATGCATGCTCATTTTACGTGGTGAAGATTCAGAGGGAATCTTAGAAAGTCAACATGTTGGTGGGGCAGAAGAAAGTCCAACCACCAGGGCTGAGGCTTCGGGGAGGCATGTGAGGTGCCTAGGGCACAACCTTTAAGGAGGTGGTTCATTTCAGGGTCATTTAATGAAGGATGGAACTCTAGGAGCGAGAGTCTCCTTAAATGTGTCCAAGTGCCTTGCTTGCTTGGCCATTCCCCTAGCCCCACCAACAATAAGAATGTATCTCAGAGTTTTTCAAGACATTTATATCCAGAGAGGGACCAACTGGAGGGCAGTAATATTCTTCTCATCTGTCAGGTAGTAAATACTGCAAACATCCACCTGTGCTGAAGTTGGACCTTCTCAATCCTTCTCACTTTTGTCCCCTTTGTCCCCTATTTTGATCTTACTGAATCTGTCATGGTCCCTTCACCCTGGTCCTGTAAGTTCTTCAGTGTTCAGACTTCCTGTACAGTATGGAAAAGATACATTTTTCCTAAGAGTTTTGAGGAAATGATGAGAATGGTGCCTTATAGACCCCTGGGCTCCAATGTGGAACCTTGGGACAGGCTTGGGGCAAGCACAGTCTGCCACCAGTCAGGCCAGGAGAAGCACAGAGTTCTTCAAGGACAGCAGGAGGGGACATCAGAGTCAGGAACCCAAACTGCAGACAACACGGCAGATACATGACACTGTGGGAAGAGAGACCTAGAAGCAAAGATCTCTCCCCCTGCCGACAGGAGGGATCTAGGTCTAGTTAGCTGGGGACCCACAGGGCATAGCAGGTTAGGTCCAATGGGGACACATGAATCACCCTACATGCTCTGCAGGGTTTCTGGAATCAAAGCTAAGATCACAGTATGGAAAATGGCTTTGTACCTGCAGGAGTTTGGATAAGTCTTGCTTAGGTAAGATATATGGGATCCAATTTTAGAAACCTGAACTAGCTTTATAAATAGTGTTTCCAGATAAAATACAGAATGCTTATTTAATGCTGCATTTTAAATTAACAATGAATAATTTTTAACGTAAGTATGTCCCAAATATTGCACGTGGCATACTTATACCAAAAAAAGTTTATATTGAAATAGGCACACTATATTTTTATTTGCTAAATCTGCAACTGTCTTTGCATAAGTTGGAAATCACCTCCTCTACCAGTTTTAGGACTGAACATTTCTTTCTAAAAGCTAATGGTGGGAAGTGCAGAGAAGGAAATCTTGCTCACATGAAAAGAATTTTAACCTCAGCTTCTTCCTCTGCAAAATGGGCATATTAATAGTACCTATGTCTTCTAAGGTTGTAGAGGGATGGGATAATATATGAAATGCTGAGCACAGGGTCTGGCACAGACTAAGTCTTCAATAAATTTCAACCACTATTAAAATAAATACTTCATGAAGACATGGAGGGGTAGTGAATAAATGCATAAATGCTCTTGGTAAAGCAGCACACAATGAAGAGCTAAGTAATACTTTATACTAGTTCATTGCAATTTATTTTCTAGCTGATGCTCAGGATCCATCCCATTCTGTATGGGAAGTAATCAAAACAAAGTGGCGTAACAAGAAATCCCATGACAGTTGTGTGGAAATGCTATCTTTTCTTTTTAGGTGAAGTGGTAAAGCCTTGCAAGTGGCATTTGTGCCTTTGACAAATGGGAGGCTGACAACACGGGGATGTGGCTGACAAGTACAAAATAGCATTCAGGAGGCAGGCACCATGAAGACGAAAACAACTCTTGTGTGTAGGTGTCTATATTGAGCCAGATTTTAAAGAACTGAAAAACTCTCTATATGGGAAAGAAGAACACGAAGATCTCTCAGTAAAAATCTGTTATTCTTTCTAAGATAGATTGTTTTCTAAAGCTCCCCCTCGCCCCTGTAGAGGACTATATTGGAAAAATATCCCCAGAAAACGTAATTCAGCAGATTTTGATGGAAAACATTTTCCTTCAGTTATAAGCATCTAAATAATCCATTGTGAACATCAGAAGTTATTGAAACCTCCAATGTGACTGTAATATATCCCTTCTTGTAGAACACAGGCATGTTTTCTGAAGCTTTATTGAAAAATGAGAGTCTCATATAAAATATATTTCAGATCATTTAACTTTTCTATCTTCTTTTATGATCCAATGAATTTTATTCATTTTAGCAACTCATGCTGAACCTAAGTACTTTAGGATTAAGATTAAAATACTGAGTATATGAATTAGGGTTAATAAAAAAATCCAATATATTTTTGCTTACGCAGCCACTGTCACTTGAATGAAATGATACAGCTCAGAGGTGAAGTGTGGGTAAACTAACTGATTTTCTTTTTAATTTGGTGTCCACAGAAATCAGACCCAGATGGTTCTGTTGTTATAAATTAAGGTTGATCAAAGTGACACAACTCCCAAGGGAATCTTTTCTCAAGAATTAAATCGGGTGCCCATAATTGTATTTCTATAGCTCTATCTCATGGTGTAATCAGGGAGAAAAATTAAGACTAATCTGCAGACAATAGCAAATATCTCTCATATAGATTTCGATTTCCATTGGCTGGGTTTGCTAGAGAATACAGATACAAAGGAGAAATATATCTGAAATGAATTATGAACAATTTAAATTACTTGAACTGTAGTGGAATTTCACAAGTAGGGTAAGTACAGATCAAAAGGAAAATTCAGACTAAATTTATAATCTGAGTTAAGACACTGTGTATATAAAGATGTATATATAAACCCTATGTGTGCCTCAGGGGGCCTCCTCTGTTTGTCTCCACTGGACAATGAAATTATGGAGTGGGAGTACTTGTGACATGCTCTACTATTCCTCACAATCTTGGAAAAATGGGAGCAACCTACAGAAACACAGCACGGGGACACCTGGGTGGCTCAGTTTGTTAAGTGTCTCCCTTTGGCTCAGATCATGATCCCAGAGTCCAGGGATCGGGTCTCACATCGGGCTCTCTGCTCAGTGGGAAGTCAGCTTCTCCCTGTCACTCTCCCTCTGGGCGTGCACTCTCTCTCTCTCTCTCAAATAAATAAATACAATCTTAAAAAAAAAAAAAGAAAGAAACACAGCTCGGTCGGGAAAGGAACCCTGAGGTCAGAGTGAAGAAAGGATTAGTAGAAGACCAGAGGTTGGGAGGCTGTTACAATGATCTGTCAAGAAAGCATCAATACTTGGACTGTGATAGTCACATCTGAAGTGGAGAGAAGTAAACACAATTGCGAAACCTGAAGACCATGGAATAACAGGATTTTCTGATGCCTGGACACGGAGAGGGTATTCAAGTATACTCAGGGACCAGGGGTTTCATGATGCTATTAAACTAGATAAAGAAGCTGGGAAAGGGGTGGTGAGAAAGATGATGACTTCAACCCTTTGTAAATTGAATATGAGGTACATGTGGGGCATTCTCATAATAAGTCCTAATAAACTGATTTGGGAAATGGATTTTGACTTCGACGATTATGAATCATCAGATTGTTGAAGGTCAGTGAAACAATGGAAGTCACTGGGCCAAGCTGGGAGGGTGAACAGGATAGATGCTGGGTGGGAGACAGAGTCTACACCAAAGAGATCTTATCCAATCTTGAAATGTTTCCCTAAGCACTGGCGCTTACAGCAGGGCTGAGGAAGGGGGTGATAGAGAAGGTCAAGTACAGCCGTGTGCTGGAGCCAATGGTTAACTTCTCAGGAATTCTGTAAGCTCCTTGTTGGACACAACCATCATCAAACATTAAATTGTATATATTTAAAATTACATGTATTAAAAACAAAGATAAACTTAAGATTCACCTTTCCAAATTATTTTGTACAGTTGACTATACTACCTATGCTCTTGAGGCTCTTTACACCTATTGTGTCCATATGGTAGAAAAAGCATAATGATGAGCCACTGTGTAACTCTTTCCAACCCTACTTTCAGTAATCTTTCTGCTGGTAGCTTGAAATTACAAGGTAATCAGCAAGTGCTACAAATTAGGGCTCCCCCACCCACCCACCCTGAGAGCTGGTTGTTTACAGGCACACCACTGATTAAAGAGGAACTTTCATATCCAAAGTATGAGCCTTGTGATAGAAATGGGTTTCTTATATTGCTAAATTAAAAAAATTACTCTATAACTTTGTAGCTTAAGACAACAGCTATGATTTTGTTATTATAACTCACAATTCTATTGGTAAATAATTCTGGAAAGACATGGGTGGTAATTATGGCTAAGAATCTCAGTCAATTGTAGTCAGAAGGTGGCTAGAGCTGGAACAGCAGGGCTGGCTGTGCATCTTTGTCTCTCTCTCTCACTTTTTAAGATTTTATTTATTTATTTGAGAGACAGAGAGAACACGAGCAGGGCAGGGGCAGAGGGAGAGGGAGAAGCAGACTCCCCGCTGAGCAGGGAGCCTGATGTGGGGCTCGATCCCATGACTCCGGGACCATGACCTGAGCCCAAGGCAGATGCTTAACCGACTGAGCCACCCAGGCGCCCCCATCTTTCTCTCTTTATGTAATTTTTTTCCAGGTGTTCTTTCTATGTTAACTAGTTTGAGCATGATGGCCTCATGGGAGTTGTATTTTTTATGTGGTATCTCAAGGGCTCCAAAGGCAAGTGTGTCTTAGGGAAGAAAGTGGAAGCTATATCACCTTTTATTCCTTGCCTCAAGAATCATAGAATCACATCCAGCACATTCTACTGCTTACAAACAAGTCACAAATCTGCCCAGACTCAAGGAAAGTAGAAGTCAACTCCATTTCTCAATAAGGGAATGGAAAGGTTTAACAAGAACATATGGAATGGCAGATATTTGAGCTATCTGTAGAAAATACAATCTGCCTCAGAACCCAATCCACAAATGAATTGGAGAAAGACAACTATATGTAGTTGCCACTGTGGTTGGCACTCTGCAGGATGCTTGAGAAGTGTTGCTTTCTTCAATTTGAGACAAAAGTCACACACATGAGTTAGAATATCATTTCCAAATGATATAGTCTAGGACCTGAAGAAGTTCAATTTGAGGGAATTTTATGGAATAGGGAAGTCCAACCTTGGATGATGATTAACAATACATTTGTCCATGTCCTTAGGGCTTAAGGAAGTTTCCGTATCTGTCACCAGGAATACACTACTTTTTATCTCTCTTCTGAACATTTCTTCTGATTCTATTCCTTTTATGAGATTTTGTCCTCATCTTGGCCTTTATGTTTGTTTGTATCCTCCTGCTTGTATCTTTGCTGCTTCCTTTTGATTATTTATATATTTTTTTCTGCTTTCGTCAATATAACTTTTGTTTCCCCCAACAATGGACAGCATATTTATTCCTCATCTGGTCCATGCTGCTTCAAGTTTTCTGGTGATAGCTTTAACCCCACTCCAATGAGAACCAGAAATTCAGACATCAATATAAAAAAGAAGAAATTATGAGCTGGTGAAATGGATGCTGGATTGTTGAATAATGGAAAGGGTTACCTAAAGAAGAGTTTAAATTAGTAAATAACTTTCTGAGGTAAGTCCACATTTTAAACTTTGAGGAAATTATCTTAAGAAAAAAGGAACTTGTGGTATTTGTTTTATAATTAAGGATGAAGAAAGAGAAAACTTAGAGACAGATGTTAGAATTTATGAAAACTCTCTAGCTCTTTTCTAAATTCAGCGAACATTTACTGGGAGTCTACCAGGTGCCAGATTCCATAGGAGGTTCTTGAGCCAGAGCGAGAAGGAAGATAGAAACAAGCAGCTGGTAGGCATTTAAAATACATGTTAAAAATGAAATTATGCTGTAGATTCTGCCAATTAGAAACTTACCCTCTAATTTTGGAGACATGACAATTTTTCATGGGAATTAAAAGGCTACAGAAACCTGAAGGTCAGATCTACATACAGGAAGGAAATGAGATCCATTGAAAGGCTGGTTTGTTCAATGATATCCAGTTGTCTGTTTGCTTCTGGTTTTTAGGTGAGTTAAGAACTCCTACCCAGGTAAGTATCCTACATTGTAGTAAATGCTCTAAACCAGGGTCTTCACCCATAGCTTTTTCTTAGAAAAACTCGGAGGCTTAAAAAAAAAAAAATACTGATGAGATGAATGAGTACTAAGCCAGATCATTCAAATCAGAATATCTGGCCATGGTGCCAGGACAGCAGGTTTTTTTTCCAAAGCTCCCTGTGGTATTTAATGTGCAACCAGCATACAAACTCCTGACCTAACCAATTTCTCTCTCCCCTGTGCCTCTGTCTGCCATCCCGTCTGCCATCTTATTGCTCCTGGTGAGGTGGCACCAAGTTGTCTGAATTCTGTGGAAGAATGCTTCAGGAGTTTGAAAAGTTTTCAGGTACAATGGTGCTCAAAGCTAGCTGTGTATTGAAATAACTTGGAGAACTCTGAAAAACACTTACGCGGAATGCTACACCTGCCTCCACCCAAAGTTGGTTTGGTGACTAAGGGGTGTGGCCTAAGCAGAGCAGTGTTTAAAGCTCTGTAGGTGATTCTGGTATGTGCTCAAATTTGGGAACCACTGTCCCAGAATGCCCCAATGGGAAAGATCTGACTATCATGTCAGATGCAATTGAAATGTAGAGAGGTTTTTTGTTTGTTTGTTTGTTTGTTTAAAGATTTTACTTATTTATTTGAGAGAGAGAACACAAGAGCAGGGAGAAAGGCAGAGGGAGAAGTAGACTCCCCTCTGAGCAGGGACACCCTCCCCGCCCCCCTTGGGGCTTGATTCCAGGACTCTGGGATCATGACCTGGGCCAAAAGCAGACCCTTAATGGACTGAACCACCCAGGCCCCCAAATGTAGGGAAATTCTTAACTGAGAATGCAAACAGGTGGCAAGTTGGTAAAATGAATGAGGGCAGGGGTTTTGGGGAAGGGAACAGAGGTGGAGTGGAGAGAGCATGCTCTCCCTGCTCCATCCAACAGAAGTCCCATGGAACATAGCCCCAGTATGCTAGATTGACCTGTTTTTCAAAGGAAGTCAGAAATGTGGATTGCATTTGTATGTGCAGCCTGCCAATTTTTAAATTTTGGCAACTAGCTCATGTTATAAAAACACTGAATGAGTTGAATTCAACCTGTCTATGAGCTGAATTCAGCCAAAGGGCCTGCCAGATTGTGACTTTTCTCTTAGCAGTCCTTCATGTTGGGATATCACATTCTTCCTCGGCATTTGTGGGGTTCTGTTCTCAGAAGCTTCCTTTAGCTTTGTCCCCATAGAAATGTGACAGTACTGTTTCCCAGCTGCTTGTAAACATTTGAAGGAAATTTTCCTTTATATTCCTAGTTTTACGCCCAGTGCAAATATAAGGCAACTATCTGGTAGACATTCTACTTTTAGATCACCGCATTGAGGAATGGGGGTTAGTTCGCTAATGCTGTATACAAAACACCCAAACCAAATTTCATAGTACTTGTGGATTCACGATGGGATAATTAACAATTTCTTCACTTCCCACTGAGCAGGATGAGTTGAGGATTAGCTTCTCTCAGTAGATTACACATTAGAGAGAAAAATGTCAAACAGCTAAGTAAAATGGGATGCTAAGTCTTCCCACACAAGCATCTACAGAGCACTAATGAGCTAGCTTTTCTGTCACATTCACAACTAGCAGGAGATGACCTAAGAATAAGGCAGAGAAGCTTTCTGTTGGGGGATCTTCATTTTACTTCTAAATATATAGTAAAAAAGTGAGTCAATTGTTACTTACAGAAGGTATTTTGGTTCAGCTGCAGGAAATTAACTATATTTCAGAAATAACCCTTGTATTGCACAGAATACAAGTCTTCCTTGTATGGCATGGAAATAAAAAAAAAAATCCTTTCATTTGAACGAAACATGCTTTTTTTTTTTAACTGAAGAAATTTACTTTTGTTGTCCTCACTCCACACATCATCTTGATGTAATGAGGCCTCTGATTCATGACCCTAACTGCTTTTTCTCAGCTCATTAGCCTCTTTCTCCTTCCTCTCTCTCTGTCCCACCTCGCATTCCATCCTGGGTTTGGATTCAAATGTTTGCAGGACCAGGCACCAGAGGAGGGATGCATTGCTAGGGAGTGGCCAGTATGCTGGCCTCTGCTGTACGGTGAGCAGTGGAAGGACATGTGCAGGACACTTCTCTGGACTGCCGGGCTGGAGGAGAGAAGGAAGGCAGAGGGCAGGTATGTGTGCATACTTGCCATATTCTGTTTCTCATTGATCAACATTTACCCAAGGGGAGCTCTCTTTCTCCCTGTAGCTCTGGACTGTGTCGCCTGGCTACCCTGGCAGCTGCCTGGAAAACCAGGTCCCAGGCACCAGAGTGTGGTTCTTCATTCATATTTACAAGGCTTTAGAGTAACCAGAGCTTCTGGGAGGACGTAGGCAAGTCCCCTGGCAGAGGTACCAGTCCACAGAGAGCGAGTCTCCATGATTACTGCTAAGGCAAAGCAAGACGTTCAGGTACTAAGAAACAGATGAGTCCAAGAGGGTCTGGAAGGGCAGGTGAACAGTTACGTCCGACATATACAGGTCAAGCAGTCATTTCATTTATTTATTTATTAAAGATTTTATTTATTTATTTATTTACTTGAAAGAGAGTGAGAGCTAGAGAGAGAGAGCGAGCACACACACGCACACGGAGCACAAGCAGGGAGAGCATCAGGCAGAAGGAGAAACAGGCTCCCTGCTGAGCAGGGAGCCCAATGCAGGACTCGATTTCAGGACCCTAGGATCATGACCTGAGCTGAAGGCAGATGCTTAACCGACTAAGTCACCCAGGTGCCTTTAAACAGTCATTTTAACACAGTATGAACATATGAGTTTTGAAATGAAGGCAATCCAATTCCTGGTATGAGGCTACAGCTGTAATAGATATTCAATCTTAGATAAGTGATAATATTTACATTTGCGAGTAGAATTGACTTGGGGCAAATGTTTCTTTTTCAGGATTGTTTTCTTGACTACAATAACATATAGTAATCATTTTTTTTAAAGTAAATTCTTCTCAATGGTTTTCACAATTCATTGAATTCATTACTATAGTATTTATCTCAGAACTCCTGACACTAGTGCTTTCGGCACCATGTATCACAATGAAATGGGAGATTTTTCTAAAAAGAGGTGTAAGACTCTAGCACAGCTCTGTCTGATAGAAACATAATATGGACAAAAAAATGGAAGCCACATATGAACTTCTAAATTTTCTAGTAGCCACTAAGAAAAGATTTAAAAAGTAAAACTAATTTTAATATGGTTTTATATTTAATCCAACATTTCAAAAACTTAATCATGTTGATATGTAATCAATATGAAAAAATATATTATTGATTAAGAGAATGAGAAGACAAGCCATAGATAAGCCAGATATTTGTAAAAGAAACATCTGATAAAAGACTGTTATCCAAATTATACAAAGAACTCTTAAAACTCGGAAATAAAAAAAAAAATGAACAACCCAATTAACAATAGGCCACAGACCTGAACGACTTCTCAACCAAAGAAGATATACAGATAATAAGTAAGCATATGAAAAGATGCTCCACATTATATGTCATTAGGGTATTGCAAATTAAAACAACAAGGAGATACCACTACACACCTATTAGAATGACCCAAATCCAGAAGACTGATAATTCCCAGTGCTGGTGAAGATGTGAGTAAAAAACTCTTGTAAATTGTTGGTCTGAATGCAAAATGCAGCTACTTTGGAAGACAGTTTGGCAGTTTCTTACAAAACTAAACATACTCTTACCATAGGACCCAGCAACCTTACTCGTTGGTATGTACCCAAATGGGTTGAAACCTTTGTCTACACAAAACCCTACATAAGAATGTTTATAGCAGGTTTATATTTAATTGCTGAAACTTGTAAGCAACCAAGTTATTTTTCGGTAGATGAATGGATAAACTGTGCTAATTTAGACAATGAAACAATATTCAGTGCTGCTGAAAAGGAATGAGCTATGAAGCCATGTAAAGACATTGAGGAACCTTAAATACATATTACTGAGTCAAAGAGGCCAATCTGAAAATGCTACATTTTTGTATGATTCCAGCTATATGGCATTCTGAAAAAGGCAAAACTATGGAGAAAGTAAAAAGATTAGTGGTTTTTAGGTGTTGGGGGGAAGGAAGGGTGAATAGGTGAAGCACAGAGGGCTTTAGGTCAGTAAAATGATTCTGTCCGGTACTATCATGGTGGATAAATGTCATTTTACATTTGTTCAAATCCATAGAATGTACAGCATCAAAAGTTAACCCTAATGTAAACTCTGGCCTTTGGGTGAAAATAATGTGTTAATGTAGATTCATTGATTATAATTAATGTACCACTCTGGCGGGGGATGTTGATAATGGGGGTGGGTGGAGCTCTGCCTATGTGGGAGCAGGAAGTCTATAAAAATCTCTGTACCTTCCTTCTAATTTTACCAAGAACCCAAAACTGCTCTAAAAAATAAAGTTTCTTAATCAAAAAAATTACTTAAATATTTTACATTTTTTTTCATGAAATCTTTGAAGTTTGGACAGTTTCTACCCTTATAGTACATCTCAGGTTGGATTAACCACATTTCAAGAGCAGCATAGCCACACTACTAACTACCTTGTGGGGCCGTGTAGCTCTAGGAAATGTGAGTGACAGTCTTGGAACGAACTCCAGGGGAATGACTTTGGATTGAAATTATGGTTCTCAAGCTTCCGTATGCTTCAGAATCACCTGCATAGCTTATTAACACACAAATCGCTAGACCCCATACCCAGAAGTTCTGATCCAAGAGATCTGGAATAGGGCCTCAAGTTTCCATTTCCAGCAAGTTCCCAGCTGATTCCAGTGCTGCTAGTCTGGGAACCACACCCTCTTTGAGAGCCACTGGTAAAAATGAGGCTTTGGGAAATCAGCTTTGACATTTTTAAGTGGTGAAAGAGACAAGCAGTTTCTAAATATGACAAAGATACCTCCTCCACCACTATAATAACGAGTATTACAACAGGTAAGAAAGGTGATCAGTTTGTGCTGACAATCACAATTCTATTCTTCAGTGAAATGACGCATGATAGATCATCTTATTGGTCTTGTTTACTATTTGTCAGTGAAAGTGCCATATACAGATCCCATACTGACAAATGTGGCATATTTAAATTAGTATAACTTGTGCATCCCAGTAAGAATGAATCTTGTTTGCTAAAGGAATACCGAGGCATAATTTGAATAAACCATCACTTTGAGACTAGAGATTTATAACCTGAGCACTAGTCAATTTCTTTTAAATTAACTGTGAGCTCTCATTAGCCTGTAAGCCCCTCTCAAGATAGACTGTTTCTCATATTTACTATTGTATTTCCAGTTTTTGACATCTTTGTATACAGTAGGTACCCAGTAAATAGATGACTGATGAATATTTGTACTTGTTTTATACATTTTGGGGACTTTGGTCTTTGCCTAATCTGGAGGTTTAAATACAACACAGAGGTGGCATGAAGAGACAAAAATAGACACCTCTCTTCATCCTCTATTCATTTCTGAAAGTATTAGGAATATAAAATAGTTCAGAGTAAGAATCCAAATGCCAACAAGCTGTTTTTCACTTGTGATTCTGGATGTCCTGATTGTAGGCAGTCCGCTTCCAAAGTCTCCCTCAATAGGTGCCCAGAGCTGAATTACAAATTACCTGATGCTTTAGATTCACATTTCACAGTGTGATATCGTAACATATTGTAAGAAGAGATGCTACACATGAATTTTTCAATGATTAAAAAGATATCTCTAGCGATGCAAGAAAGGATCTTTATGAGTCTAACATTTTCTCAGAATTGGCTCACAAATAGAGATCAAAAAACTTTAGTCAAGTGGAAACTAATTTAGAGTTGTTACTGCCTGGCATCTATGCTTTTTTTTTTTTTTTTTCAAATAATCTGACACTATTGCTAACACTAGGCACTAGGATTCTAATTTTTACAAGTTAGTTGTGGAGTTCACTTCATTACTGGATGGTCACATCACAGATATGATAATTCACGTGACAGAATTCCATGATCTTGTGGTTTGCAGGTTGACCTTGAGAATGCCACACCCACTGACCGTACTCCAACTCTGTGTCAGGCACTCTTTTATTTATTTTTCTCCAGCTTTATTGAGAAATAGCTGATGTTTAGTATAGTGTAAATTTAAGGTGTACAATGTGTTGACTCGATACATTTATACATTGCAAAATCCTTACCACTGCAGCATTAGCTAATACCTTTATCCCTTGACGTAATTACCATTTCTTTTTTTGTGGTGAGAACATTTAAGATCTGCTCTCTTAGCAACTTGCAAGTATTGCAAGTATGTAATACAGTATTATTAGTTATAATTATAGCTCCATGGCTAATGCCATGTTGTGCATTTGATCCCCAGAACTTATTCATCTTAAAATCAGAAGTTTTTACCCTTTGACCGTCTCCCCACTTTCTCCACTTCCCAGTTCCTGGCAACCACTATTCTATTCTTTCTTTCTTTAACTTTTTTAGATTCCACATATAAGTGAGATCACAGAGAATGTGTCTTTCTCTGACTTATTTCACTTAGCATAATGTCCTCAAGTTTCAAACGTGTTGTCACATGGTTTTTTTTTTTTTTTTCTCATGGCTGAAAAATATTACATTGTATATATAAACCACATCTTCTTTATCCATTTATTTGTTGATGGATACTTAGGTTGTTTCTCTATCTTGGCTATTGTAAATAATGCTGCAATGAACGTAGGAGGGCAAATATCTCTTTGAGGTCCTGTTTTCATTTCTTTTAGTTATATACCCAGAAGTGGGATTGCTGGATCTTATAATAGTTGCATTTTTAATTTCTTGACAAACCTCTGTACTGTTTTCCATCGTGGCAGTACCAATTTATATTCTCACCAATGGTGTTGGGGGGAGATCATTGAGACGATGTGACTGCCTATTCACCCCTGAGCTGGACCCCAGCAAATGGAGGCTCCTCATCTCCTCCCCTACCCTTGGGACATGGGTTCCACTTGCCTTCCCTACTCAGAGGTTGCCCCAAGGACATAGCTTTGAGATAGTGATGTGTGCTGAGAATACTCACAGTATACATGTCTGAACCCAGGTAAAACCTCTATAGAAACTTTGAAGATTTGACAGAGACCTCTCAACTTGCAGCTGCCCAAGACAAGCCTTGTATGTAAGTTTCTTTGCTTATAAAACCTGCTGCCACCAATCTGGAATGGCTGCCTCTTTCTCTGGTTTCCCCTGCCCTGTGCACATGGAGGCCAGTTGCAGATCACACCTGGGAAGCTCCCTTGGAGTTTGTAAACCAGAAATTGGTGAGCCAGCCAGAAGACCAAAGACCTAGTCCGTGGGAATGAGACATCTGAGGGGGGACATCCTGAGTTGGCCACTGACCTCTTTGTGGGGAAGGGTGGCTGCTATAAGCCTCTTAAGTAACTTCTGTAGCCTTGGGAAGGAGGCATCCACAGGGGAAATCTGAAGTTGGTCTGTGACCTCTGTGTAGGGAGGGGTGGTCCATATGTCAGATGCCTGTGGACTACAGTGTGAGTATGGGGACACCCCTAAAATGTTGGCTGCTTTAGGGTTTGTTTGAGGAACCCCACAGAGTGTGATGTGGCAGAGAAGGGAAGCGCAGTGGGCTGGCCATGGATGCCCAACTAGAAGCTGAAGTTCAAGTTAGAAAGTTGGAAAAAGAGCTCAGGTTAGAAAAAGACCTTTGAGTGTCCACCACTCGGCTGGCTTTGGGGCTGGCAGACAAGCTGGGAGGGCAGGATAGAAAGCTGGAGGCCTTAGCTCCCTGCTCTGCAAGACTAGGAGGGCCCGGTGCTGCCTTAAGATCCAGGTACTTGGGACAAAGCCTGATTGGAATGCTAAGAGGTAGAATCTCTGGGAAAGTGGCAAGAAGGAAGAGGAGGATGTTATGGTAATTGACGAGGAAACAGAAAAAAATGCCACATGCCCTTTCTGGGCCCTCATACAAAGGAACATTTTAAATAGCAATTACCCCAAAAAAACTTCTGGGAGAAAACTTGCATTCTTTCTCTGTCCCTTGCAGTTGTCAATCTTATCAGGTCTTTGAACTATAAACACCCAGGAGATAAACAAAAAGGCATTGCCTGAGGAGACTGAAGAAAAAAAAAAAAAGGAGGAGGGGAGAGGATTTTTCAGATTCAAACTGCTGTAGGAGAGCCTCCATAGGACCCCGGATATCAGTGAACAGCCTTAGCCACATGGATGGGGACCTGATTCTTGGCTAGAGCTTTGAAATAACAGCTGAATGGATATAGAAAGGTGCAGGTTTGTGGAAGAGGGATATTGAGAAAGGAATTTTTATGTGTAGTCAAGCTAGGATTGGAATGGTTTTATGTAAGCTAAAAGGGAAAAAAAAGAATTTTAATGTCAAAAGCACACCAGTGGGAAATTAGAAGTTGGTTTTCTCTCTGTTAAAAGGCCAAAGTTTTCTTAGATTATCGACCTGCTCTTATAAGAAATTGTAAACAAAGATTTTTCTTTCCTTTTAACATAATTTAACTAAAAAACAAAAGTTCTCTCTTTTGTCTTTATTAGGTATTTATTTGATTACATAAGAAAACTGAGCCTTCCCTACTAAAAGAGCTAGGTTTTTTTTTTTTTTTAAAGATTTTATTTATTTATTTGACAGAGAGAGACACAGCAAGAGAGGGAACACAAGCAGGGGGAATGGGAGAGGAAGAAGCAGGCTTCCCGTGGAGCAGGGAGCCCGCAGTGGGGCTCGATCCCAGGACCCTGGGATCACGACCTGAGCTGAAGGCAGACACTTAACGACTGAGCCAGCCAGGCGCCCCAAGAGCTAAGGTTTTTACAATTATGTAGCATACGTTATATTTCATGGGAAGCATTGTCAAATAAGAAGTGATGCACTTTCTTTAGCTCTATGAAAATTTCTAAAAATCTGATGCACCTTGGCATAGTGTTATCAGTTGATTAAAAACTGTATGTCACAGGGGTGGAGCAAGATGGCAGAGGAGTAGGGGACCTGGATTTCGTCTGGTCTCAGGAATTCAGGTGGATAGGGATCAAACCATTCTGAACACCTACAAACGCAACAGGAGATCTAAGAAAAAAATAGCAACAACTCTCTGAACAGAAAAATGGCCACTTTCTGAAAAGTAGGATGTGTGGAGAAGTGAATCTGAGGCGATATTTGGGAGGATAGACAGTGGGGGAGGGGGCCTCCGTCGGCCGCTTCTGGCAAGTGATAGAGCCGCGGAGCACAAAATCGGAACTTTTAGAAGTTGGCTCCGCTGAGGGACGTCGCTCCAGTGGCTAAGCGGGGGTGGAACCCTCCGGGACAGTGTGGGCTCAGGATCCTCAGGGTCACAGAAAGACCGGGGGTGCCTGAGTGTGGCAGAGCTTCCAGGTATCAGAGCGGGGAAGCCGGCTGCAGAGACGGAGCCGAGGAGTGGGCTCTCAGCTCGGGGTTGCCATAAACCGTTATCCGCAGCACAGTCGGGCCACTGCTCCTCCAGCAGGGACCCAACAAGTGGCAGATCCGGGGAGACACCCCTTCTTCTCCCAGGAGGAGTGGTGTGGGAGCACACTGCAGGGATCTGCTGGGTTTGGAGACTCCACACCGAGTCGGGTGCCAGAGATAGAAATGCTCGGTCACAGGCCGGGTGAGCATGGAGTGCAGCCGGAGACTGGGGAGACGGGAGTGATTGACTGCTTTTCTCTGGGGGCTCACTGAGGAGTGGGGCCCCGAGTTCTCAGCCCTTCCAGGGCAGAGATGGGGAGGCCGCCATTTTCATTCTCATCCTCCAAAGCTGTACAGAAAGCTTGCAAGGAACAAAATCTCCCAAGAGCAAACCCGAGCAAACTTAGCCCAGACCGAGCAAGGGCAGGGCAATTCCGTCTCCAGCAAAGACATTTGGAAACCATGGCGACAGGCCCCTCCCCCAGAAGATCAGCAAGAACAGCCAGCCAAGACCAAGTTTACCGATTAATGAGAACAGCAGAACTCCAGAGCTAGGGGAATACTGCACATAGAATTCATGGCTTTTTTACCATTATTCTTTAGTCTTTCAAAGTTAATTTTTTTTTAACTGTCTTTTTCTCTTTTTTTTTAATTTTTCTTTTTCCCTTTTTTCAACCAACATCTTAGCAATCCCTTTTTTAAAAAACATTTTTTTTTCATTTTTAGAGTCATATTCTAACCCTTCATAGTAGTTACCCTTATTTTTGGCATATATATATATAAGTTGTTCTCTCTTTAAAATTTTGAGATACAGTTTCTTCTAACAGATCAAAATGTACCCTAAATCTCTAGGGTATGCCTTTGTTCTAATCTCCTGCCTGATCACATTCTCTCCCTTTTTCTTTTCTTTTTTTTTTTTTTAATCCTCTTCTTTCTTTTTTCAAACAACTTCTTACTTATCAATTCCTTTTATAAAATCTTTTATAATTTTCATCTTTACAGTCATATTCCATCCCTTCATTGTATTAACCCTTATTTTTGTACATACATAAGTTTTTCTTTCTTTAAAATTTTGGGAGGCACTTTCTTCTAACAGACCAAAATACAGCCAAAATCTAGTGTGTGGCACTGATCTATGCACCAGCCTGAAAATATTTGATCATATTCTGTATTTTTGTTGTTGTTGTTCAGTTTTTGTTTGTTTTTATTGTTTTCTTTTTCTTTTTTCTTTCTTTCCCTTTCTTGTCCCTCTGTTTCAGGTCTCTTCTGATTTGTTTAGAGTATATTTTCTGGGGACGTTGTTACCCTGTTAGCATTTTGTTCTTTCATTCATCTATTCTCCACTGGACAAAATGACAAGATGGAAAAAATCACCTCAACAAAAAGAACAAGAGGTAGTACCGACTGCCAGGGACCTACTCAATATGGACATTAGTACGATGTCAGAACTAGAGTTCAGAATCATCACTTTAAAGATACTAGCTGAGCTTGAAAAAGACATGGAAGTTATTAGAGAAACTCTTTCTGGAGAAATGAAAGAACTAAAATCTAACCAAGTTGAAATCAAAAAGGTTATTAATGAGGTGCAATAAAAAATGGGGGCTCTAACTGCTAATATAAATGAGGCAGAAGAGAGAATTAGCAATATAGGAGACCAAATGATGGAAAATAAAGAAGCTGAGAAAAAGAGAGATAAAGAACTACTGGATCATGAGGGCAGAATTCGAGACATAAGCGATACCATAAGAAGAAACAACATTAGAATAATTGGGATCCCAGAAGAAGAAGAAAGAG
>NC_138371.1:95582971-95600754 GCF_054177405.1 Leptonychotes weddellii | reverse complement strand
AAATCGGAGGGGTAGACGAACCATGAGAGACGATGGACTCTGAAAAACAAACAGGGTTCTAGAGGGGAGGGGGGTGGGAGGATGGGTTAGCCTGGTGGTGGGTATTGAGGAGGGCACATTCTGCATGGAGCACTGGGTGTTATGCACAAACAATGAATCATGGAACACTTCATCTAAAACTAATGATGTAATGTATGGGAATTAACATAAGAATAAAAAAAAAAAAAAAAAACAGCCCAGGCTTTTGAATTCCAATGCTGGATATGCCATTTGCTAGCTGAGATCTAAGAAATGTATTCTGTCCATCTTCACTTTATCCTCCTAGACTCTAAAATGGGACTAAGTCTGTATACTTCATGCTGTTCTTGAAAGGAATATGCATCTCAGACCATCACAGTGTGCTAGGCGAGTATACCCACTCAGTCCATCACAGAGTGCTAGGTGAGTACACCCAACAATGCCTATTGCCCTTTGGGTGAGTGTGATTAGGTAGAAGTAGGGCCAGGAAGGAAAAATCAAAAACATATGAAAAGGATGGAGATTTAGTAATGTTGACGCAACTCGGAATTCCCATTTCTATCTATGAATTCCAATGGGCAACTCTGATATATGTGCATAAAGAGATAAAAATACTGATATTTATTGCAACATTTTGTAATATTTAAAGTTAGAAATAATTTTAAATGTCCATAAATAGAGGAATAGGTAAAACAATTATGATGGGCTCATACCATACAGTGTTTAAATGGGATGACTTCAATCTAAATGTTTTACGCTCAGTAAGATGCTAACCTCTGCAAGGAGAGGAAATGAGAAAAGTCAGACCAAGGATGACAATACAGAAGACACCTCCGCTAGAGCTCCTTGATGGCTTCATAAATATGGAGCAAATACTGCAAAAGGTTAAAATTTCTTACATCTAGGGCGCCTGGGTGGCTCAGTTGGTTAAGCGACTGCCTTCGGCTCAGGTCATGATCCTGGAGTCCCGGGATCGAGTCCCGCATCGGGCTCCCTGCTCGGCAGGGAGTCTGCTTCTCCCTCTGACCCTCCCCCCTCTCTTGTGCTTGCTCTCTCTCATTCTTTCTCTCTCAAATAAATAAATAAAAAAAATCTTTAAAAAAAAAAAAATTTCTTACATCTAGCATATTTATCGATCATGGTATTTTTTATGTTAAATGTTGAAATAGCTAATACCTGGATGGCATATTTATTGATTTTGTGTTTAAAATCTACTGGTGTCTGTATACCTACGTTGGTATATATGCGTGTGTATGAGAAAGTAAGATTCTTGGATTTGGGAGAGTCATTCTCAATGAGTGTTGGTAAGAATTTTCTGAGACTTTGTTGTTTTCAGAGCTTTACACTAACTTTGCAAAGGAAATAAAATGATTAAGTCAAGAAACCTAATATTGCTAATCAGTCACTAACTGAGTTTAACTTTCTTCCTCCCCTTTATTTGCCTAATTCCCAACATTTTTCCCCAAAAGTTACTGGTAAAAGCAAGTTTTATTTTCTTGAAATTAACTTGTAGGTATATAGATGTGTTATCTTTTTCATTTTTTCATTTCAAATATTGCCTTGGGTTTCTATATTTCTGTGCATTAGTTAGAAGTTTGGTTTCCATACTTAGGAATGACGGTTATTATCTTATTTCTCTGTGCTTGAAATGATGATTATTTACACTGACCCCTTTGGTCTTTCTCTTTATCTGTGGTTTTCAAGATCGTCATTATTTAAAATTTCTGCTCTGGCCTTTTAAAATTCTTCTTAGTAGGCCTGGGATAGTTTCCATGCATCTGAGCCTTTTAAATTCCCAAGAATTATTCCTTCTTATGGACAGGCTTAAGAAACAATGACTTAGGGTAATTTCCTGTTACTCATCCTTTATTTTTATAGAACAATTTTTAAATAACCATGTTAAAGCTTGCCTCTTCCTCCATAGTCTTTTACAGCCCTCCTCTGGTTATTTACCCACATAATGCCCTGGCATTTTGAGTTTCAATGTAATGACTCCCTTCTCCAGGAAGCCTTCCCTGAATCACTCACTTGAATTAGATTCTCCACTTTTCACCCCTCGTTGCCCTTAATTGAGATCCTCGTTTAATTCTGGTTTTCCTGAAGATAAAAACTATGTCTATATGTATATATCAATATCTAGATAGATGATAGAGAGATATATGATTGATGATAGATAGATAATCTTTAATCCACCAGTTCTGAAGACAGGGCTTGATAAAGAATACTCATTGAGTATCTGATAATAAAGAAAGGATAACTCAACAAAAAACATTTCATTGGCTTTATGAAAATGCAGGTGTCCTCCCAGGCAGTTGGTATTAGCAAGACAAGCTTGCTCTTATTTTCTATTAGATCTACATTTAAAATTCTCAAGCTGATACTTCAGCATGTTTGGCTCACGCTTGTCAATTGGTCATGTTGCAGGATTATAGACCATATAGGTAGTGCAGAAACAAAACCACCATCTAGCAAAATGGAAGGAAACCAACTCTCATTCTTTAACTTTCAAGAAACTCTCTTTGTAATCCAAGATAACTAAAATAATAATTAGCACCATATAACAATGGCCATTTATCTTGAGATAAAATTTCTGACACCCTCAAAAATGCAGATCTAGTAAAGCTGGGCTGAAGGGAACAGCCTTCACAAAGTCATTTCACTGCATTGTAAGGACAGATTTCCACTGAGCTTCCATTCAGTGTATGGACTATAAAATTGCACCACAGTGTTTATTCTTTTTTTTTTAAATATTGTCATTTTATTTATTTAAATTTTACTTAGTTAACATACAGTTCAATATTGGTTTCAGGTGTAGAATTCAGCAATGCATCATTTACATACAACACACAGGGCTCAGCACAAGTGCCTTCCTTAATACCCATCACCCATCTAACCATTTATTCTTTATTTGAATGCATTGTTATTCTGGTGCCTAAGACACTTTTTTATCACCATAGTAATTATATTGAATTTTTAAATTGAATATAATTTTTAAAAAAGGAAACTGATAAGCTGAAATATATTTAACAGAAATGAACAGCACACAAATCCAGTTAGGGCTAAGAATGCTAAGAAATTTACAAAAGAACTACAAGTAGTCAATACACCTATAGAAAGACCTGCGAGGGACACCTGGGTGTCTCAGTCAGTTAAGCATCCAACTCTTGGTTTCAGCGCCGGTCGAGATCTCAGGGTCAAGAGATAAAGTCCCGGGTCAGACTCTGCACTCAGCACCGAGCCTGCTTAAGATTCTCTCTCCATCTCCCTCTGCCCTTCCCCCTATTTGTTAATCTCATTTGTTTAAAAAAACTAAATATCATATTTCTTAAAATTTTGTCAAACATTAAAAGAAAGCAGATGGGGGCGCCTGGGTGGCTCAGTCGTTAAGCGTCTGCCTTCGGCTCAGGTCATGATCCCGGGGTCCTGGGATCTAGCCCCGCATCGGGCTTCCTGCTCAGGGGGAAACCTGCTTCTCCCTCTCCCTCTCCTGCTTCTTGTGTTCCCTCTCTCGTTGTGTCTCTGTCAAATAAATAAATAAAATCTTTAAAATAAATAAATAAATTAAAATTTAAATTTAAAAAAATAAACAATAAATAAAAGAAAGCAGATGTTTGGGGCGCCTGGGTGGCTCAGTCGTTAAGCTTCTGCCTTTGGCTCAGGTCATGGTCCCAGGGTCCTGGGATCGAGCCCTGCATCAGGCTCTCTGCTTGGCGGGAAGCCTGCTTCTCCCCCTCCCACTCCCCCTGCTTGTGTTCCCTCTCTCACTGTGTCTCTCTCTGTCAAATAAATAAAATCTTTAAAAAAAAATAAAAATAAAAAAATAAAAGAAAGCAGATGTTCAATGCACTCAATGGAAAAATGTCCATTATTAGGCCTATATATTGTTCCAATCTTTCTGAAGGACAATTTTGGAAATATTTCTTTAAAGTCCAAAAATGTCCATTCTCTGCTTTTCCTGTGCATAGAGACATACAGGAGGGTTTATATAAACAATTGTAAAACAGTAAACCTGTGAACATGAAGTAACAAAATAATTTTTCAATAAATTATTCAAGAGTGTACTGTCTGTGAATGGACAATTCTGTAGCAAATAGAGACTTTTGTTTGCATATATTATATGTGGAGAAAATATTTATGACACATGTTTTACAAAAAGAGAGGATTTTTTATTGATAACACATGCTCAATGTTAACACCTATGTGTAAAATAGTAATGGTAGTATAATTACTATTTGATGATTTTGTAATCAGTGGTTAGCCCAATACCAGAGCATGACATCCAGACTCCTGATCTGGTATGAAGCCCTAAGTGGGGCACAAAAGTGATCCCCATTCATCTGGTTAGTGACATGACTAATTAAACAACCCACACTTTTCATCTTTATCATTTAAAAGAAAAACGCAACTATATATGACCTGTCAATGACTTAAAGTTATCAGAAAAGTATTCTTTCTAGAATTTTCAGAAAAGTTCAAGATAGAATTGAAACAATGGAAAGGCGTGTTTATAAAACTCTATGTGGGTGAAAAGGAGATTCTGTAATTTTATCCTCAGGCATTCATTGCGGTAATCCCATTTATATTACAACAGTGCTCTGATATCTGCAAAGGTATTATTTAGTTACCTTTCTTGATAAAATAATAATAAAAATATTGAAATGAAAGAAAAATTGAACTATAATTCAGTTATAAGACTATCTACTCTGTAGCTTCTAAAAATTCATACAAAGAACTAGATATATTTTATTCTTTGCCCGAATTTTAACTTGGGGAGATACAGTAAAATAGTGAAGTAACACGCAATCATGGAATCTGATCTTCATCTTCTTCCCCTTTGCCAGATATAATTAACAGTATACTTGGTTTTTTAAAATTCAGGCAGAAATGGACAACCTGAAATTCTAACAGGCTCTTGACCTGTGCTGACTCTTCCTGCATTCCAAGAGAGCTGACGTAACTCACTGCTTCCACCGAGGTGTTCAGACCTCTTAGCTAGCATCTTTGCTATTCATTTATTCATCTAAAGTAATCTGTGTCTAATAGAGTGCTGGAGCATGTCAGGATGAGCAATTAAATATGATTGTTGTCATTGACAACCAGCAGTTATTGCTAAAAATGTCCCAGGCAAGAATGTGAGCATTAGGGTGTTTATTTTAAATAAGGGAGAAGTTTAAATGAAGTAGCTGTTCCAGAAAATGACAATTAAAAGCTACCATTCAAATAGTGCATTTCTCCTTCAGACTAATAGAAATATTAGTAACTTTTCTTTTTCTTTTCTTTCCTTACTTGCTGGCACAGGAGATTAGTTCTTTACCTAGTGAGGCTACTGACTGAGCATGTGATCTATAATTATTTGGCTTGTCTTCTGGGGCAAGATGGAGAGGGGTGGGGGTGATCATTTCTGAATAGGGCAAGAAGAGGACAAACACTTGAAATAGACTATAAAGGACAAATGACCTCTAGGTAAGCACAAAGAGAAAACAGTATTTTGAGCACTGAGAAAATAAAATGAGATTTTGTCAGAATTTCCACGTGAAAAAATAGTTGCCATAAATGTACCCCTTTGGCACCAGTTATGTACCTGAAATGCAAGTGATATTCATCAGTTCACACGTGCAACATCAGTTCACATGTGCAATACTGCTGTGTGTGTGCATGAGTGTGTGTGTCTGTGTGTGTGTGTGTATGTGGGCACACACATGCATGTAGGAAGGGACAAAGGAGAGGGTATGTGGAAAGCAGCTGACATAAATACATTTCCTTTGATGAAGTCATTTAAACTGATGAGAGGTATAGTTATGCTTTTTTTAACCCTGAGACTGCTAATCAAATTTCCCAATATGCAGACAGAAATTTCTCATGGTTGACTGTTCCACTGACTCCTGAGAGTAGTTTCCAGGAGGAATTCTCATGGGATTGCTGTAAGCATTTCCCTGTGTCCAGAAGGGAAAGAGGAAATGGCCATATGAGGGGGCTGGTGCATTTTCTCCCATACTGCAAGATGGTCACCCTGAGGGGCGGGCCACAACTGGGCATACCACAGACGTGCTTTGGGAACCAAAAAGTGAAAAGAGAGAACAATACAGAAGAAGGTAAGAGGGGAGAAAGTCTTTCCTTGTACCCACTCTAACAAATACTTCACAAGATTGAATATCTCCTTGATGGGATAAATGCCAGATCTGTTATTGGATCGTATATGAAGTCATACTCAAGCAAAATTTAACTGAGAGTCTTGTACTTTATCTGGCAACCCTAATCTTAAAGCAAGCCCAACTCTTTTCTATTGCTTATTTCTCTCTGTGTCTCTCTCTTTCTCTCTCTCTCTTTCACACATACACACACTCACACAGTACATTCTATGACAAAAGCTATTTAACTATGGCAGTTTGGCAATAGGTCTCATGATAAGTTAGTAAGCTTGGACATACAGATACAGGTGGGAGAAGGCCCAGTAGGTCTCTGGACTTCCCAGGTGCTTGGTTCAGCTTACCCTAGATCAACATGTGTGGTTCCTCGGTCTGTCTTCTATAGATGCTTCACCTGGAAAAGGGGAGGTTATGGTTTGGGATAGGATTCTGGCATTTCTGATTTCCCTGCTGTAATGCCATATAATGGCAGCCCACATTCTACCCTTCTTAACACTTGTCATTTCTCTTCAGTGGCCATTTTTTAGCCTGTTCTGACCAACACAAAGAGGCAGGAAGACTCAGGTGATGCTTTCCTGGATCTGTCTTGATCCAGCCTCATAGACATTGACTCTGTTAAAGGCACATAAAAGTTAAGGAAAAGCCTTGCTGCATTCCATCATACAGTTGTAAAATGAATAGAGGAGTGCCGGAACAAACTTTTATTTCCTTAATCCATGCTAGAGCTTTCATACAGCACTTTTTCTAGGTAATTCTTTTTTTTTTTTTAAGATTTTATTTATTTGACAGAGAGAGACACAGCGAGAGAGGGAACACAAGCAGGGGGAGTGAGAGAGGGAGAAGCAGGCTTCCCACGGAGCGGGGAGCCAGATGTGGGGCTCCATCCCAGGACCCTGGGTTCATGACCCGAGCTGCAGGCAGACGCTTAACGATTGAGCCACCCAGGCGCCCCCTAGGTAATCCTTCAACCTACTTGCATTTCAGCCTACCTGAACGCACTACCTGCTGAAATACTAACTACCTGTTAGAAGCAGTTTAGCAACTGATAGATAAAGTAGAATTTTCTTTTGTTGGTTGCACACTATTTCCCTTAGATTTTAAGCCTCACCCTGACTCATCAAACCCAGGAAATGAATCCTGAAAATTGGTTAACAGGTCAATTTCCCATTTCTCTACTGTCTCTATGTTTTGTCTTTTTTACACTGAAGGAAGGGATGGAGGTATTTTTAACCTATCTTCATAGAGCAAATTACTAGTATATTCTATCCTACACACACACATTTATACACACACAATCCATTATTCAATTAACACATATTTATCACATCTTTTTTGAGGTTCACGTCAATAACTAGAACTGTTTGCAATTATCCAGTTGTATAGACCTCATGGTTCCTGTCAGTGATATTTCTTATTGATTGGTGGCTGAGTCTAGAATCCCCAGTTTCCGCCCCCAAGGTAGCGGCTTCACTGTTACTGCCTCATTCTGTTTGGAATATTTATTTGCTGGGCGCCTGGGTGACTCAGATGGTTAAGCGTCTGCCTTCGGCTCAGGTCATGATCCCAGGGTCCTGGGATCGAGTCCCGCATTGGGCTCCCTGCTCCACGGGGAGCCTGCTTCTCCCTCTGCCTCTCTCTCTGTCTCTCATGAATAAATAAATAAAATCTTAAAAAAAAAAGGAATATTTATTTGCTACTAGCTTTGTATTCCATTTAAAAATGCCTGTGTTTTCTTCTAAAATAAATTATAAGCTCTTTTTGTGGTAGGGGATATATTCCGTGTTTAATGCCACTCCAAAATGCTTTGTATATTAAAAGAGCTGTAGAAAATATTTGTTGAATAAGTGAATTAATAGATGGCAAAGTGTATGAGTACAGGCAATTATCAATTACCCCGACTGAATACTTTATAGTTAGGATGTTTGTTGACCTTTTTTTACATGTTCTCATTCCAAGTCTTAGTTTTATTCTTATTTTGAACATTGTAGAGGAATTTATATATTGAAAACTCCCCAACAAATAGTTTAATTGATTGTTTACTATTAATAAACTCAAATTCAATCAGACTATGATTGTTTTTTTTTTCTTTAAAAATTTCTTCTCTCTCACACATTCTATGGAACACAGCTTGAGTGACAATGGAAAGCCTTTTAAAGTAAAACAGTAAATTAAAACTTTGACATAATGGACCAGGAAGATTAACAAAATGAAATAATATAAAATAGACTAGTGGTAGAAATAAAGTTGAGAGAGACAGAGAGAGAGAAGTAAATTTTGATGTGAGCTTTGCATTCAGCTTGAAGCTGGCCATTTTCAAAATAGAGTAAAATAATTCAATAAAGTTAGGTTGGGGAGCAAAGAAAGTTGCATACAGTGAGGAAATTAAACTTACACTTCTTAAGAAAGGACATTTTCAGAGTTCTCAGGGTATGTCACAGGCATGTTAATTAATAAATGCCAAGCACATTACAAAAGCAAAAATAAATAATGATTTCCTCTTCTGGATATCAGAACTCTGCCACCCCCCACCCCCCCACCCCCCACCCCCGCCTTATAACATGAAACAGAACTGTACGCTCTCTGCATTGCAAGCTGTCCTTCCCTAACACACTGCCCTGCCTGGAAAGGCTCAGTAGGGGATAGGAAGACTGATGAGATCAAGACCCCTGAACGAGACACAGAAACTACAGCAGGGAGGTACAGCGAGCCACCCACGTGATGAGAAGCTCCTGCTAAGAGAGTAACATGGGTGCATATGTAGACTCATCTCTAGCCCACTCTAGAAATTGTTTCAGTAGCAGCTTTTGAATCCGAACATTCCAGTGCTTATCTGCCTTTTAGTGACGGAAAGGTTGCTTATCTGTTCTATAACTACAAGCTAGACACCACAGTTGTGGGCAAGAGCAGGAAATGATACACAGTTTTTTTTCTTTAATTTAAAGATTTTATTTATTTATTTGAGAGAGAGAGAGAGAGAGCATGAGCAGGGCAAAGAGAGAGGGGCAAGTAGGCTCTCCACTGAGCAGGGAGCCTGATGCAGGACTGGATCCCAGGACCCCAGGATCATGACCTGAGCTGAAAGCAGACGAGTAACCACCTGAGCCACCCAGGTGCCTGATACACACTTATTTTTTTTATTAAACACACAAAGTGTTCTTAACATGTCAAGACTACAGCATTAAACACAACATCTTCAGTTGGGATCTCCTAAAGAAACTTCTTAATGAAGTGACGATTTACCAAGATGTGGGCAGAGTGAGGGAACTCACAGGGATAAGTGGACACCTAGACCAGCAATAGTGGGAAGCCGTTTCACCCTTAGACCTAATGGAGTGAAGGGAGGAGGTGGAGCTTGGTCAAGAGCTGGGTATGAAGCAGGAGCTGCTTTCATGGCTAGAGTCCCAGTGCTCCCATGTTGCCAGACCTGAGCTGAAGCTGAGACCTAGTAGGAGGAATAAGCGTTCTCGTCTTCCGTTTCCCACCCTCTTTCCTTTTCCATGCTTTCCATCAGCCTAGCAGAGCTGAAGCTAAAGAGTAAAGGATCCCACTTGATACCCTCCTTGGCCAGCAGCCTCCAGGAGACCCGGAACAGGAGAGGGTAAGCTAGAGAATGGGAATGGACAGTAATGTTGAGAAGCCCATACCACAGGGAGTGATACCTTCATCTAATTAAATATTAGAGAGAAAACATAACTTCCATTTAGAGCAATGTTTTTCTGCTGAAAGACAAGGTGAGATCAGAGTTCAAGGACCAAGCCTCCCCTGGTGCCTTAAATCCCCTGAGCTTCAATTCATAATAATATTTTTGCTTACTATTTTTTTTAATAAAAGGTTTGTTCGGATATATGTGATAAAGTTTGCAATAAGTCATGCTTATTCAGGGCAGGACATGGTTTAAATCCAGGACTTTCTAATCATGAGTCTCATAGTGCTGAGAAAGTACAGTGTAAACTCTGGTGTATTTTGGACCTGTGAATTTCATGAACTTAAACATACTTGAAGAAACTTAGGAGAAAGATTCAGCTGAGGTTAAGGTGTTGAATACTGAAGCCCTGGGTTTGGAGGAAGTTAGGTTCTATTTTCAACACACCTATTAATGGTGACTTTTGAAATTCTTTAGATTTCCAAATAGTGTTTCAAAAGGTAATTTGGGTTGAAGTGGTTGAAGTTACAAGTGGGCAAACACAGCGGAGTGTTCCCTTTCACAAAGGTTTCTATTCATCTACAAATGCCTTTGGTCTGCAATTTGCCTTTGGAAAATGCATGCAATTTTCTTTGATAAACTGAAAATTCCAGCCTCATGCTGCTCTTTTGGGGGAAATCATGAGGCTCCTATAAGAATGGGTAAACAGAGCTGCAACTTGTCAAAAGTACTAACATTTGAAAAATTAGAATTACAGTAATTTGATACATCTATTTTTAAGGGTTCCTGTGAAAATAATCTCCTAACGCTATTTAATTCAAAAGGTTTTAATGTCTCAGTTCTTGTGCTTTGGGTCTACCATGCAGGGCCAAATATATATCCAAAACGCAGGGATAAAGAACTCCTGAAGAAAGGCCAAAGAGAATAATAAATAGCATCCTGTACCAGGAGTGGTGGAGGGGGATTCATGGTAAGGGAGGCCACATGGAGCCTAACTGCGACCTGCACATTACCCCAAATAGTGCAGAAATAAGACATCACACACTTAGCAAGGTGGGGACATTTTTCCTCTCATCTCTAACTTTGTTTCATGTTTCTTTCATTTGGAACTCCCCCTTAAAAACTTGTAGGTCTTGAATACATTAAATATTAAATATTAAAAAAAATTTTCACCTTGGCCCTCGGGATATTTTTTCCTCATTGTTATCTGTGTAGTTGTTTTCTTCTATAGGCAATACTGAAATAAAATACAACACACCCAAAAATGAAAATAAAAAGCTAAGACATCAACTTTTAAGAGACACTTACTTGATTGTATTAAATCTGGTCTCCAGAATCTTCACAAGTATGGGACTTCTGGCTAAAGAGGTTGAATAAAGCCATTTCTATTTCACTTCTTATACTAGGAAACTTGCTAAAATGTACAAAAACAACCACAAAAAATCAATGAAAGTTCCATCTTCACCACAACATGGATATATTTCCAACTCCAAATGTTATTCTTTGAAGATCATTTTCCAAATATAATGATACTGGGAACAAAATGAGGTAGAAGGTTCAAAGTGCCAACTCAGGCCTTCAAGATTCAGATCTCCCTAAAATGGAGACTACTGGGGCTCAAATGGCCATGCAACAATGCAGGGAGGAATGAGGGGTGCAAAGAAAAAGTAGGGAATGTCCACATGCAGACCCCATTTTATTTTTCTCAGTTTAAATTCAATTAATTAACATATAATGTATTATTGGTTTCAGAGGTAGAGGTCAGCGATTCTTCAGTCTTATATAATGCCCAGTGCTCATTATATCACGTGCCCTCCTTAATGTCCATTACCCCATCCCCTCACTCCCCTCCCCTCCAGCAACCCTCAGTTTGTCTCCTATGATTAAGAGTCTCTTATGGTTTGTCTCTTTCTCTGGTTTTGTCTTGTTTTATTTTTTTCCTCTCTTTCCCTATGATCCTCTGCCTTGTTTCTTGAATTCCAAATATTAGTGATATCATATGATAATTATCTTTCTCTGATTGACTTATTTTGCTTAGCATAATACCCTCTAGTTTCAGCCACGTTGTTGCAAATGTAAGGTTTCATTTTTTTGATGGCTGAGTAGTATTCCATTGTGTATATATATATCCCACATCTTCTTTATCCACTCATCTGTCGATGGACATCTGGGCTCTTTCCATAGTTTGGCTATTATGGACATCGCTCCTATAAACATTGGGGTGTATGTGCCCCTTCAGATCACTACATTTGTATCTTTGGGGTAAATTCCCAATAGTGCAATTGCTGGGTTGTAGGGTAGCTCTATTTTCAACTTTTTGAGGAAACTCCATACTGTTTTCCAGAGTGGTTGCACAATCTTGCATTCCCACCAACAGTGTAAGAGTGTTCCCCTTTCTCCGCATCCTCGCCAACATCTGTCATTTCCTCACTTGTTAATTTTAGCCATTCTGACTGGTGTGAGGTGGTATCTCATTGAGGTTTTGATTTGGATTTCCCTGATGCCAAGTGATGATGAGCATTTTTCATGTGTATGTTGGTCATTTGTATGCACACTCCATTTTAAAATAGGTGGAGATGAATAAGGAAACACTCCCAAGTGTCATTTTGTGTCTTCAGCCTACCTCTGGCTGAGAAACTGTTGGGAAGAGGAAAAAAAGAAGAAGCAAAAATCATGAGATCTCAACACAGAGAACACCTAAAGAAGGTTCCTGTGAGCCACACCAATTCATTCTGGAGTCAAACCTAAAGAGTCATGTTCCCAGAATAGGGGATAGCAGCTCTCTGAATTCCAATCTGCAGACATATCTGTCTCTAGCTATCTAACTGCCTTCTGCTTCTCTGCCTGCACAGCTGTGTCCTATTCATCAAATAATAACAGTGATTAATTCTTTTTTGTTGAATCAGGCTTCCTTTTTGCTTTTTAAGTTTTTGCTTCTACTTTCTGTTTTGCTTAATTTTTTTTAAGTAAGCATCATGCCTAGTGTGGAGCCAACGTGGGGCTTGAACTCATGACCCTGAGATTAAGACCTGAGCTGAGATCAAGAGTCAGACCGTTAACTGACTGAGCCACACAAGTGCCCCGATGTTTTGCTTAATTTTTAAATACAAGTAAAATATTGTTTAAATGAAATGTCATATAAGGAATGAAGCAATCTGACTTTTTATAAAAGTCATTAATTAATGGCTTAAAGAAGACAGAAGGAATTGATGATGACTGAAATCATAATTCTATAATTTTTAATTCTACTTGAATACATATATGTGTACATATATGTATGTATATAATGTGTATGTGTGTCTATGTGTGTGTGTATGGAGGAGGAGGAGAGATTCTTCCTCCCTGGTGGTATTCTTGGTCAGTGGTGCTAAAGGAATAGTTTCTGTGCTCTAGATTCTCTTCAGAGCTTTCTTAGTTTGTGGCATGCTGTCTATTGTTCTTTCTGTAAGGAAGAATCCAACCTAAAAATGGGCCTCTCATTTATTAGTTTAAGCATGTATTCCTTCATTAGCACATAAACCAGTTAACATTGAAAGTAGGTGATTTTACTGTCCTCACTTACCATCATCTCAAACCCAATACTGAGGACATAACATCACCATTCCCAAGATCGCTTTGCCTGGCTCATAATTGGCCTTCATTAACTATTAAGCATAGATGTATAGAATGCTTGAGCCTAAAGGAAAGAGAAGAGGGGGATAGTTCACCACTGTTGAGCACCATTCATGTGGCATGCCATATTTCAGCACTTCACATTTCTCATTTCACTTAGTTCAAAACCAGTCTCTATGAAATTTCATTGCCTGTGTTTCATGGATAAGAATATGAAAGCTTAAGTGTGTTAAATAACTTGAACCAGGAGTCTGAGCTAATCAGTGGTGAGCTTGGGATTCTAGCCATGACCACAAGCTCTGAAGTCTTGTTTCCTTCACTGCACTGTGCTAGTCCAGCTGAGACCATATCTCCTCCAACGCTTCATCTGATGTATCAAGAAGCCGAAGCCCAGATGGATAGAGGTCTTACACAATTTCACAAGGCCAGGTAGGACTGACACTAAACCAAGCCTCCCAAATCTTGTCTCAGCTTTTCCATTCACCAAGTTACCTATCCCCCCAGCAGGTACAGCTACAGTCAAGCCATGTGCTGGCCCCACTGGAGCACAGATACTTTTACTGAGCCATGGAAGTCCCCTTGTATCTGTGCTCTGTCTTTTTAATCCTTGGGTCATCCTTGTGCTTGTGTGTCTATCTACACAGTTCCTAGGCATGGTGGGTATGCACAGTTCCTAGGTGCTTTTTGAGGATCACACTAGCACAGCCCAATAATTGGATATAAGTGAAATTTAGCACTCCTTCATCACATAGGTACCAGGAAATTACAAAATCAAGTCCCCGACCAATTCTGCCACAGGTACAAACATTAACAAGCAAGAGTGCAGCCCTGATGAAATCCCACTGTTCTATTTTGAGATTCTGAATATGACTTGCATGGAAGATTCTTTGAAAAGAAATGATACAGGGGTGCCTGGGTTGCTCAGTCATTAAGCGCCTGCCTTCGGCTCTGGTCATAATCCCAGGGTCCTTGGATCGAGCCCTGCATTGGGCTCCTTGCTCAAAGGGAAGCCTGCTTCTCCCTCTCCCACTCCCCCTGCTTGTGTTCCCTCTTTCTCTGTGTATCTCTCTGTCAAATAAATAAATAAAATCTTCAACACAAAAAAAAAGAAAAGAAATTATATAATATTCAAAGTGTGTATTTCAGCGAATCATCTCTTGGAATGCTATGACCAATTCTTGTCTAAACCAGCATCTAGACACAAGCTCATTTATGAATCAAACCATCCATGTTATCTCTAAAGGGTATGTGGTTAAGTGGACACTAGATTTTAGTGCTCTGTTCCTTAAAAAGCAAGGATTGTTTTCAAAATATTTTACCTTATCCACAAATACTGAATACCAAAAATGATTCAGTGGAAGCACATTTCTAACACCCACTATTTCTAATCAACAACCTTTCTAATATCTATCAAGTTTCCTAGTTAATTATCAGAGCCTCTAATATCATTTGGTGAGAAAACAAATAGAATGATTTTAGGTAGACACTCCTGAGGTGTGAGCCTGATTTAAAGCTAGCAGATCTCCCTGGCATGACTATAGCAACTGACCAACCCAGGCATGCAATGGAAACTCACTGATACACACATTTATACCGCATGGTTTGAGATGAAATAGTTTAAAGTAAATTGCTACTTATAGATTGACTCACTACTTCCCCTGTCTTGGGATCATGTGTTCATATAGCTGCCTCTTTTCTGCCTTGGTTCTGAGATAGTTCTCTAGCTGTAATACAGACCTGTTCCCAGGATCCTGACCTCATCACTCTGCATGCTCCCACCTTGTACCAGCCCTAGGCCTGGGACTACAGTTTTAGAGAATTTCTGGACCAGTCTGGCCCTGCATTCTTCCAACTATGCTATACAGGCTGCATCCTGAGTCTGGGTTTTTCTGTCCGGTCATCAGCCAGGTCTCTACTTGGACAGGCACGAAACCACCTTCTGGAGGGAGATCTAGAGGACACATTGGTTCATCTGTCTTCATTATCTGGACTTCAGTGGGAGTTCACCTCTGTGACCTTATCATCCTTCTCAAACCCAACATCACCACCTCCTTTCCTCCCTTTTCTAACAGTGAACATTAAACCACTGGATATTCCCATCTAGTCATCACTCTTGATGATGAAACAGAATTCTCAGGATACAGGATAAAAGATATATGGTAGCTCTGAGACTGATTGAAAATCTGCATCAAATAACAACTATTCAATCTTCAAGGAAAAAAAAAAGTCACTTGAAATGTCAGCAAATGAAGACAGGCCACTTTGCAGGACTATTAAACTTCTGAGGTTAAGCTGAGGGATCAACCAGACAGGCCAGATATGTGAATGGGGAGCAGAGTGGGAGCTGAGACAGCCCTTTCTGAAGGGGCAGCCATGACCCAGTTGAGTGGTTCATCATCACCTCACTGGAATGAAGCCTAGCTTACTCGAGTTTTCAATTTTTCAACAGATGTATATGTTTGGTTTTTAATAGGAAATCTCATTATTTTAAAATGTTTTGGAGTGATTTTAGTTTAATGAAATTCTGTGCAAATAAAACATGGCTGTTGGCCTGCATCCCCTAGTGTGGCTGAAACACTGGGCTTCTTCAAGAATCATAGGTCAGTGAAAGTGTTGAGACATCCTACATAGGAGAGGAGATCTATGAGCCACTCTACCCGGGCAATAAAATGTGTTTCATAAGATGTAGAAATAAAACTGTTTTGTATAAAGTTCTTTAAAAAAATTGCTAGCATCTTCTAAAAGGCTACTCTATAAAAGACAAAACAGAGGGCTTCTTATGTAATTTAATTCTCCCAGCAACCCAAGAGGCAGATCTTATTATTTCCATTTCACAGATAAAGAAGCTCAGAAACCCTGAGAGGTAAGTCACTTTTGCAACATGCTGTACTAGCACTTGAACTTAACCCCAGATCTGACTCACTAACTCTGAGTTATTGAAGCAACATTTGTTACTGATATTTTCTCAATCAATAATCACTACCATGTGCCAACACCTCCCCTTTTACTCTAATTCCAGAGAGAGCATTAGCTATCCCTGTCACGCCTGTCCGGGAAGGTACGGGTCTGGTGAATAAAATCAGTCTCTCAATTGTCTGAGCTAGAGCCACATGTACAAAATTTGGGAGAGGTTATTTCTATGTTCTCTCTTTTATTGAGGCTTTTTTTTCACACTAGGACCTAGAAAGGATGGTGTCTGGTTTATTTACTTCCTTTAATGTGAGCCTATGAAAATATCAAAGCATTCCTCCAAAGACAGAAGAATTCCCAATGGTGTAGTCACTTGAATGAATTCAAGAATCTTCGATGAAGTCACTGATGCTCCTGTTGCATGGCTAGAAATAACTGTGAAAACAAACAGAGGAGAAAGACAATGCTGAATTCAGAGTACTAAACTCCCAGTGGTGAGGTTTCAGTCCTCACTGGGGAAATGGGGGACATGTTTTACTGAGGCACTGCCTCTTCTGGACCCCTCAAATCATCCCACTAAGGGGTGGGGGGCTTTCTTCTTGCACCCAGGCATGTAAGTGGAGAGCAGCAAGTGGAGGGAGTCTAAGAGGACATACTGAGCACATAGTAGGGCAACAATGTTTTCAAAGAGAACTAAGCAGGTCATGTGATGTCATAGAAAGAGAATTTGATTATGGGTCAGAGGAACTGACTCTACCTCTCCCATTAACGACTACGTGACCTTTCATAAGAACTCAGTTTTCTCGGGGGGCGGAGCAAGATGGCGGAGGAGTAGGAGACCTGGATTTCGTCTCCTCTGAGGAATTCAGCTGGATAGGGATCAAACCATTCTGAACACCTACAAACTCAACAGGAGATCAAAGAAAAGAAGAGCAACAACTCTCTGAACAGAAAAGCGACAACTTTCTGGTAGGGGCTCACTGAGGAGCAAAGCCCCGAGCTCTCAGCTCCTCCGGGGCAGAGACTGGGAGGTGATCATTTTCACTCTCCACCTCCAAAGCTGTACAGAAAGCTCGCAGGAACAAAAGCTCTGGAGAGCAAACCCGAGCAGATTACTTAGCCGGGAGGGGGCAAAGGCAGGGCAATTCCGCCTCCCGCAGAGACATTTGGAAACCACGGCAACAGGCCCCTCCCCAGAAGATCAGCGAGAACAGCCAGCCAAGACCAAGTTTACCGATCAATGAGAACGGCAGAACTCCAGCGCTAGGGGAATACTGCATATAGAATTCATGGCTTTTTTACCATGATTATTTAGTCTTTCAAAGTTAATTTTTTTTAACTGTCTTTTTTTCTTTTTCTTTTCTTTTGAGTTTTTCTTTTTCCCTTTTTCAACCAACATCTTATCAATCCCTTTTTTTAAAAAAACATTTTTATTTTTCATTTTTAGAGTTATA
>NC_138371.1:95557479-95582471 GCF_054177405.1 Leptonychotes weddellii | reverse complement strand
AATATAATTAATAATCTCCTTGTACTAGAAGTTAAAACCCTCAAGATAACAGCCAAGAGAACACAAAAAATGGATAGATAGTACTCCATGAGAAAATGAGAAGAAAAAGAGAAAAGAAGGATGGAGAACACAAAAGGGGAGAGAACAGACCAGGCACATGTTCTGAAGCTGTAGATACAATGGCAGGGCATGGCCATGAGACTTTAAAGAACAGAATCTATCAACCACTTAGAAGGACTTTGGTTGTCTTCTGCGTGAACACCACCTCTTCCACCCTCTCCTCTTATTGTATATCCCTAGTATAACTGGCAAAATACAAACGCTTGTGAGTGAGGGTATTTTGCCAATATTATAGAAAAGGCTGTATTTTACATCTGGGTTTACTAGCACAAAACTCAGGCATCATGAGAAGAAAAAAGAAAATCAACTAATAAATTTAAATTGGCACAAGCCAGATTCTGATCATTCAAAGTTCAACATAAAAACAATTCTCTCCTCCTTCCACCCTCCCAAACACACTTTGGTTGCTACTGAAAACCATCAAAGAGCAAAACAAAACATGGGAAGATATCATTGAATATTGAATGTTAAAATATTCTAATATTGCTCTGAAGGGCTGAGAGGCCCCAGAAGTCATCTGAGTTATGCTGCTGTGGATCTGAACCAGGCAAATGTAATTTCAAATCTTCCTGTGCTATTGGTCTAGCTAAAGGCACTGGCTCCAAGCAACAAAAACCCCTACCTGGACACCTCCCAAAGCCTCATAAACCAGGAAGGAGAATCTAGGATGGGCAAAACCAAGCCTTGTCTGGCAAGATGTTTAATGCTTGACCTAAGCCAAAAACAATTTTTTGAACGAGAAGACATATATGGACTCTAATACACCACACGTGATCCTGACCTTACCTTTGAGAAAAATATTGGTCAACAGGTAGATGTATCTACAGCAATAGATAGAGATATAAAATTAATCTCCTCACATGGGCATTCATTCCGTATTTATTGAGTTCTATGAGGCACGCACTGAGTCAGGTTTATGAAGGTACATTTATTTTAAATGGATGACCATCTACAGAAAAAGTAATATTAGTTACCTTCATTTTGGAAATAAATGTTCATCTGTTAAAATGTGAGTGGTAAACTGAAACCTGAACCTCTGTCTCTTAATCTAGATATCTACATCAATCCATAAAATGGTCAGTGTAGCAATTCTCAGCTCTGTGCAGAAAAAAAGACAACTGATATTTTAAGAGGCAGTATGACATGTGGAAAAAAAAAAAAAAAGGGCTCTTTGGAGTTAGCCAGACTTGGATTTGTGTCCATATTGGGCTGCTTCATAATTGAGTGCTCTTCTTGGATGTGTGACTGGACTTGTCTGAGCCCCACTTTTCCTCTTAGGTAAATGGGGCTTAAAATGCTTATTTTTCATTACAAGTAGACACTCATGTGAATACATCATAATTTGTTACCAACATTTTGATGGAACTGTTTTGATGGGAGATACTTTAATTCAGCCTAAATAAATAAAAACAGTAAAAAAAAAAAATCAAACAGGAAATATAGGGTCTTTGCCCTTGAGGAGTATTCAGTTCTATCCACTAGGATGACTTGGTGGCACACTGGCTCCCTGGACTATACTTTGATTCCTTCCTGCATCACCCAAGATATACAGTCCTCGTTTCTCTGCATTTGCTCTCCTGCCTGGATTTAACACCTCATCTGTATCAACCTGCATTGTCAGCCAGAGGCCTTCTGCTAGCCTTGACTCTCTGGGCCTCGCTCTTCCCATTCTCCCATAGGGTATAATTTGTGAGCCAACCCCGGCTATATCACTGGGTATTTCTTGAAGCTGAGTTATAGCTGCAAGTTACACCTACTTGCACTTTATTCCTCACTAATAAACACTGCCAAAGGATTGAAATTCAAAATTGTGTCCACTTTCTCTAATGCTTTTCAAAAAATCTACTCCTTTGTTCTTTAATAGCTAAAACTCTACCTCATTGATATGTCTGTGTATAAAAACAACAACAACAAAAAATCTGTTTGGCAATGAAATACACTTGTTTATTTGTCAGTCAGTCTGGCCAAATTTCCTCCAGGAATATTCATTCTAATATTCCTACATTTTACTAGTTACTGCTGACCAGATGAAAAAAGCTTGTAACTAACAAGCAAATTTCTTATGCAGTCTCTAATCATTGGTTAATACTTTCTCTCCAATGAACCATATTAGAAATGTTATCTTATTTATATTGACATTTAGATATTCCTGATTGCTTTAATGTCTGACACATGGAGATTTTCTTGGTTTAGTATAGCATCAAACATCTGGATGAAAGCTTAACATTTAGTAATTTAGCTCCATATTTTCAATTATCCTCATGTTTGACATCTTATGGAGCAAACAACCAGATGTGTCACTGAAGATTTCACTTTTTTACCAGATGTTCTAGTATCTACTAACATTTTTCAAATGAAAAAAAACAAGATTTTTTTTCACTTTTCTTAATAAACAACCTTTTCCCAGCCTTTTATGTTCGAATTGCTCTATCCTTTACTCAACAGAAAATCCAATTTCCTTAAAGCTGGTTAAAGCAAAAACAAAAACAAAAATAAAACCTCATGCTCTTTTCACTGTGTCTTTTCTTTTCCAATCATGGTAATGATTCTATAGTTCTAACCAACTGATGTAATAACCAACTGATGAAAGTCCCCTCTGTTGTGTGTTGCAAAGAAATTGACTTGGAAAGATGGCGGCTACATGAAAGTTTTGCCCCTATCATTTCAGAACACATTTCTTTACAATGTTGAGGATTCAAATCAAATATTTATTGGAAAACTACTCAGTTCAAGGCTCTGTGACAAAAATGAAGAAATTTCTAGAATTATGTAACACCTTTTCTCTCCACTAAATTTAAAAGACAGCCATATGTTTAATTGGCAATCAAAAGATTGTCTTAGGATTGTGAACTCTTGTTTGCAAAGACCAAAACAGATTCATATTAACCCCCAAATAAGGGTTTATTGGAAAGATTTACTGAAATGTCAAGAAAACACAGAACGGGAATTTCTGCTGTGTCTAGTGGGAACTAGAACCTTTCTGTCTCTCTTTCCTCCCTCATCTCTCTTCTCTCTCTGAAGGTACAGGATTCCTGCTTACTTGTGCATCTCTTGTCACAACTGCTCCAATCTCAATTCTTCAGAATGACTCTTCCTAAGTCTCTAAGCTACCCTCCCATAACCTACCAATATCAGCAGCTTTCATTTATGTTTCTGTCAACTGTATCCATTTATTTTTATATGATATTGCAATCCAGTGAATAGATCAAATTCGATTTCTCAAGAAAGATTATCTGAAAGGCTCAGTGCATGCCGTGGGTTAGTTCCACTCTCTGTCAGGTTTCTATCCTGGGGTAATCAGTCATGACCAGAGGATTGGTTTTATGTGATACAAATGTAGCAGACCTTCAGGAATATGTGGGGTGGAAGAAATTTCTAAGAAAGAGGCATGATGGGACAGTCAACAATAGATAGGGTTTCCCCACCAGCTGACCCAGAGACAGATGCTCCAAGTATTTTGATCAAGACTGACAAACTTAAAAGAAACCTTACGGATCAAATAGCCCAAATTCCCCTCTTACATAAAGGAAGAAAGGACCGGCAAACTGAAATAACTACACATCAACTTTATCACTGTTTTTGTTTGATATGTATTACTTAAAGATTAAATAAAATGTCAAATATATTACATATACTATATTAAAGATAATATGTAGATTGTGAATATAACCATAAACACCATTCTATTCACTTGGTTTAGTTTCCTGACCCTGTTTTTCAATATTTTATTTTGGAAAGATTATTGTTAATTTTATCCAATGCAAAGAGCTAGTCAATTCATCGAACATCCAGCTGTGACCAAGACTTATGGTTCCCTAAATTTTGTATTATTTTTGGACAAACGTAACCTGTATTACACATGCCTGAGATCAGGATAAAAAAAATATTACTCCATGAGACCAGGTTTTCTCCATCACCTCTGCCCTGCTAGTATGTGACCTTGAACAAGTCTGTTACTTCTCTAAGGTTTTGTTGCATTATCCATCAAAGTTAATGTGCAATGGCTTGTCTATTTCAGCTACATTGAAATATTTCCATCAAATCAGCTCCTTCAAAATGGTGATGAAAAATATGATATATCCATTCTGTGTGTTCAAGAATATACTTGAAAGCATATCTCAAATGAATCCATACCACATAAATGTCCTAGGCTTGTCACTTAGTAAATAATGTTTATTGAAGAATAGTCATTAGTAGCTCCAGTTGAACAATAAGAAACTGGACTCAAAGAGGTCCCAGGAAAAAAAAAAAAAACAATTATAAAGTAATAAAATACAAACTCAAGACATATTTGGCCAACTCCAAAGACTGTAATTTTTCACCTGCCATGTTGCCTCTTACAACATCCTAAGCATGTCTTATTTTTCTTTATTCCATACTGAGACAAGAATTAGTCTAATATCAGGTATGAGGCAAAAAAAATCTCCTTGCTAACCCTATGGGTGAATATAATCCAAGAGAATTAACCAAAACAATGTTGTTTGTAAATGTTGATTAGATTTTTTCTATCAATTTATATGAGAACTTTCCTTTGTGCCAAAGGAACCACATTTTATCTCCATTAAATATCTTTTTTTTAATTTATAATATTTTAACTAAAAAAGTAGAGCAAAAAAAAATTCAGAAATAAAATAATGTTCTTTTCAGCAAAACAAACTGAAAAAAGCAATAATCAAAGTATACACTTGGAATCAGTACATCTAATCATTTTGATTTAGAGTTTTAGCCATAAATGAATGATTAGATGATGAATTGCCCTATACATCCTGATGTTCAGTCCTAAAAACTAACTACTTAAAAAGAGAGAAAGAGAGATAGAAAAGCCACTCACATTAAAGTAATCAGAGGGTGGTCGTTTCTAAACCTGAGAAATTATAAATGGCATTGCCAAATAAGAGTTGAGGAGAAAGAAACTTGAAGGGTAAAAACAATATACTTTCTTTGTGGTTTCTTTTTAATTTACTTATGACAAGACTGAATGTTCTTTTTTCTTTATTCCATTAATGTTATAAAACTGGTGTTGATTCCTTATGTTTACATGTTTAGAATCTATATGGAAAGCTTCACAACATAATCACAAGCAGATTAAAAAGTAGCAAACATTTTTTTTTTCATTGTGAGTATTGAGACCATAATCTTTTCTAGGTATTCATAAGGGGATTTGGCACATATAAAAGTATTGGAAAATCATCCATGACCAGTTACCTTCCGACAAGCCTGATCAGGCATCGTAGGTATGCCCTGCTGAATACAATGGCATGATGCTTAGCGCAAGGCAGGCTGAGACTCAGACAACCTGTATGGTGATTGAACAAAGGCCATGGTTTTATGCTGGAAATCGGGGCCAAGGGTGAAGGCCTGAAATTTGGGAATGAATAATGATTTGAGGACTTGGGCACACTGGTAATATAAGCAAAAGATAGGAGGTGTTGAGACAGTTCAGAACAAAGAACATAAATGAAAAGATAGAAGTACGAGTGATCCTTAAACAGCGTGTGGGTTAGGAGCACTGACTTCCTGCTCATTTAAAAATCCCTGTATAAATTTTGACTCCCCCAAAACTTAACTAATAGCCTACAGTTGGCTGGAAGTCTTGCCAATAACCTAAATAGTCAATTGACACATACTTTGTATGCTATATGTATCATATACTGTATTTTTTTTAAAGATTTTTATTTATTTATTTGACAGAGAGATAGAGAGAACAGGTAGGCAGAGAGGCAGGCAGAGGGACAGGGAGAGGCAGGCTCCCCGCCGAGCAGGGAGCCCGATGCGGGGCTCGATCCCGGGGACCCTGGGATCATGACCTGAGCCGAAGGCAGCCGCTTAACTGACTGAGCCACCCAGGCGCCCCCATATACTGTATTCTTACAATCAGGTAAGCTGGAGAAAAAAAAATGTTAGGAAAATCATAAGGAAGAGAAAATACATTAACAGCACTGTACTGTATTTATCAAAAAAAAATCCACGTATAAGTGGACCCATGCAGTTGTTCAAGGGTCAACGGTACAATTTTGCTTTAGCATCAGACCACTTAAGAGTGTGACACTTGCAGGATGGGGGTAGCTTATAGGAATGTTTTAGGAAAAGACAAACTGTGAGACGACATTTATTTACTAAAATATGCACATTACAAATGTTGAGAGATAAAATCCCATTTATTGCTTACATGTGTCCTTGAAACTACCAAGTATGGGGAGTCAGCATTTTCTGATCATATTAGTAGCCCCTGGCTCTTAGTACTTTTCAGCAGCTTGCAAGGTTGGTATTATTATCCCCTTTTCTTTTTTTTTTAAGATTTTATTTATTTATTTGAGAGAAAGAGTGAGCTCACGCAAGCAGGGGGTAGGGGCAGAGGGGAGAGGAAGAAGCAGACTCCCTTCTGGGCAGGGAGACTGATGGGGCTCAATCCCAGGACCCTGAGATCATGACCTGAGCCGAAGGCAGTCGCTTAACCGACTGAGCCCCCCAGGTGGTCCAGTTGGTTATCCCCTTTTCTGAAGAAAGAAACAAGGCTCAGAGAATAACTGACTGAAGGAGGAAATTCAATTATTTGGCCATAAGCATGACATGTTTTTATTTGTCCTAGTAAGTATCACTAACTGCTTTAGGTCAAACTCTTCTGTAATCACTGGATAGAGGGTTCCTTTAACAAAACTTCATCCTGAGTGCAAGAAGTTAAGACTCTTCCGTTTGAAGAGTTATTGCTTCTTAAGGCTCACTGTTGTTCACTTACAAATTTCAATCTCATTTCCCATTCCAAATTCCCAGATATGACTAGTCTTGTGGCTCTAGCAACTTGGCACGGAGGGAAAGAGTCTTCTTTTCCATACCTCTTCACATTCTCCTCATATCCCATCACCCTGGTATGGAGCACAGGCATGAAGAGAGAACAGCTAGATCCTTATTTCATTAGCAAGGAAGAGCCAGTTTGGGCTCAACTTTTCCTTATGCACATCTCAGCCCCTTCTTACTCGCTCCATGTAGTCAGTGATGCCATAGACACCAGCAAAATAGCTCAAGCTCTTCTCATAGCAGACCAGGGCCCCACCAAATGATGGGAGCATGGGTTGCCCACCCCAACTGTCTCACCTTGCCTCCCAGCCCCAACTTCCCTCCACACTCCAGGATCAGACATTCTGATGGTCTAGTGGTTCAGAATATCCCAGGAAGAGGCTAACTAGAGCTTGTAATGTTTCCACTCTAAGACACTAATTCCAAGAATCACTAGAAATAAGGAACACAAAGGAGAAATGATATGCAAAATTTAAATACTTGTTTACTTAGAAGTTTTGCTTATCAACGATTTTTTTCAAAGCATATTTCAATATTATTTGAAAAAATAATAATTTACATATAAAATATCACATCAAAGTATATGAGATTAGTGTGGGCTGGAGGAAGGGTCATTGATTGCAGAAAGCGTGATTTATGTTGGCCCTTCAATGTATAGATAGAAAAAAGGAGGAAAGAATTGGTGAATAGGGTTGGATATTGAGGTGTAAATGCCTACTGTGCTTACTTCTTCACTGGGGTAACAATAGATAACTTTAGCCAGAGAGTCTTTGGAAGTTATTTTTAAGTCCTGGTCCTTATTAAAAGCAGACTAGAAAGATAAAAGTAAATAATACATTTCGGGAAGTTGTTCCCATTGATTTCCATTAAAGACTTAAAAACTGTCAGGCATTTCAGTATAGCATTTGACCTGTTCAAGGACAATTGTCAGCTATTACTTCTGAAGAGTTAATTAAAAAATAAAATTGAACTATTTGCACATTCATATTTTAATGGCATGCTACTGGTTAGAATTAACTTTACAATACAGTTTCCATGAATTATTTATGTCTAGGATCCTTTTTCCATGACTTTTAAATTCAAAGTACAACAGAAGTCAATGTGTATATAATTCCAGCTGATATGATACAGTGGTTTGGTTTAAGTAGAACATATAAAAACCTAAAAGATGATTTTATTCTGTTAACAGCGCTGTTTTAACAAAAGTTTCTCAGCATCGAGGATCAGGGAAGAGAGGCCACCATCATTCACAATGAAAATCAGAGTCCCAAAACATGCCCGACATTCCCCACCTCAATTATTGACAATGAATCTTTCCAGTCTCAAGCCAAAAACTTTGGAATCACCTCTGACTCCATTCTTTCTCATATCCCACATCTGATTCATCTGCAAACCCTATCAGCTCTTCCTTCAAAATGTATCCAGTATCTTATCACTTTTTACCACCATGGACTGAGCTATCATCACTCCATGTAGGGACAACTGCAGTAAACTTTTAATTAGCCTCCTTGCTTCCAACTCTATCTCCCAGCATTCTTCCTGAATACAGCCATCAGGATTATATTTTTATCTCTTAAATCAAATCACATCTCTCTTCTCAGAATCCTCCAATGGTTTCCCATCTCACTCAGAGTGAAGACTAAGAGACCTTTACACAGTTTCCTTGTTACCTGCTCTGGTTCCCCATCACACTCTTCCCTATTCTGACATATCTTGGACTTCATCTCCTCCAGCTCTCCAGCTTGGATATTGCTCCAGCAACACTGGCCTCTCAAAAGCAAACCTCTGCCTTAAGTATTGTACACCAGCTGAGCCCTCCATCCAGAACATTCTCCTCCCCAGTATTTACCCAGCTCAATTTCTTAAGGTATCTGCTCAAATGTCATCTATTAAGTGAGGCTTTCCCTGACCACTGTGTCAAAATGCTCCCTCCCCTGACACTCCATGAGCATCCTTACCCTGTGCAGTAGATTGCATTGTGGCCTCTAGTTGTCTACCCCTTCCCTTAATAGGATAATACATCTATGCCTTGGTCATGTGACATGGCCATGCCACCCACTGTGGACTGAGTGTACCCGCCCCCCTGACATCCCCAGTGATTGTGGGCTTGCCCATGTACTTGATTTCATCAATAGATTGTGGGCCCAAGCTAGAGTTTTGTGAGTCCTTGCTGAGTTTCCATTCACCCTCTTAGGTTTCTATCATTCTCCATGAGTAGAATGTGCCCTGGAAGGCTGCTAGTACAAGGGGGAGGAGACAGGGTTGGGCCAAATATGAACCTGAAAATCAACTTGAAGTCACTCATTACAGCCAACTATAGGTCTGTGAGGAAAAGAACTCAGTTTGTAATTGTAAGCCACACAATTTGAAGATAGTGTGCAGCTATATTGTAGCAGAGACAGTTGATTATTTATCTTGGTTTGTTTATTCAGGAACACTTAATCTGTAACATGCTGTATATAGGTATTTCTTTTTATTTTCTTTCTTCACTGTTGATTGCTTTATTGCTAACACCTACGACAGCACCAAGGAGGTAATAGGCACTAAATGAATATTTGTTGAATGCATGATTAAATGAAGGGATTCAAGAATAAGACTCTGCCCTTTTGAAGAACACCAGGGAAATCTTAACAACTTCACCACTTTGGGAAGCTGAGATTTTTTATTACCAAATAATATGGACGAGGGGCATCCTGACAGTATCCCTGAACTTTCTCCATCCCCAAAAGCCACCATACAGAGGAAATCCAATTCCCCAGCCTCAAGGGCCCTAATATCTAGAGAGTAAATCATTGGCACCATATTTTCTCTCTTATTACTAACTACAGCACCCAAAAGATAGTTCAATGCAATCTTTGAAGCCCACATGGATGGAGGGATGAGAGTGTACTAAGGTTCCAGGGTAGAGTGGGGGTGTGGTTAGCATGGGGTCAGATATAATACTGGCTAGGGATGTGATGCAGGCACTCAAACAAAAAACTAAGGAAGTCTGTTTTAAGTATCACAGCTTAAACAAGGGGACAATTAGTACTTAAATTATCTGTGATTTAAAAAATGGTGATAAAATGGCTTGTTCAAGATGGCCCAGTGAAAATGACCCAATGACCTTGCTCTAGAGAAAATTGAAACCCAGAAAAGAGAGGTCTCTGACCCAAGGTCACACTGCCAGCCTCTGGCAAAGATGGGTCTGGGATCTAATCTCCTGACTCCAGTTCCAGTTTTTCAGCACAAAAGAAAGATCATTCAGGGCCCCCTCTTTATTGGCTTCCACCTTCTAGGTCTACAATCATGACTTTGTACTACCCCTTTGAGTTCTGACTCTCCTGCCATGATCATTTGTACCCATGCTTTCAGCTAGATAGGTAACATTATCTGAATATACTCAACATGGCAGGTGGTTTGCATCTATTACTCTCTTATATTAGTGACAATCCAGGAATATTTGGTATCATTACTTTATTTTGCAGACAAAGACTCTGAGGGTCAGAAAGATTAAGTAAACTGGTCAAGGGGACACAGCTAATAGATGGTAGAGCCTGGCTTGAAGCCCAGCTCTGTATGATACTTTATTTTATGATCATTTTACTAATCCATGCTGTCACTCTGCTGGCATGCTTCAGAATGTCCTGCCTTCTGTGTCTGCCTGGATTTCCCCACTATTTATGCTTATGTTATCCATGTACTGTGTTTCCTTATGCAGGACTCTCTGAACCTCAAGTCTGAGTGCTCAGCCAATATCCAGTTGGATTATCCCTACAGCATTTGCACAGAGGGAAAAATTTGAGTTATCTGCTGTTTCTGGTCATCTGTGAATAACCTTATTTCAGAGTGGATACCCCAGCTTCTTGTAAAACACAGGGCCCCCACAAGTTGCTTTTAACCCTGTATTCATTCACAGATTCTTTTGCTGACATACTCTGTATCTTCCCGATTTACTAAAGAATTGTGGTTCCATTTTTGCTTAAAATTGTCATGTGCCATGCATACTTAGTATCTTTGGTTGGTTTTTTTGAAAGTTATATGTAAGGAAATGTCTTTTTTCCAAGATTTCCAGGATTGGGGTAACAGAACAGTTATAGGGAAAAAAATGCTGTTAGCAGAAGTAGGCTGAGAGGTGGGGAGTGATCTGCCCCAAACGTAGGCAATAAAGTGTGCATTGTCTGAAGATAACTAAAAATAATACTGACTTAAAATCAGCCTTCTTTTAATATCACCATGCTTCATCGATGATAAACAATGTCAGAGATATAATATTCCCCCCCTTGAAAAAAATATTTTCTTAGCCTAAGTTCTAAAAATGTGTTGCCATTTCTGTTAAGTTTTGATATTACATATGTAAGTATCAAATGAGCACATTTTTATTATTTATTTTTTAATGAACCTCGTATTCTACATGGAAGTTAGTTTAAGAACTTCCCCTTGTACAGTCAGCAGCTGACACACACGTCCTCAGCTGCAGGTGGTTTTTTTGTTTGTTTTTTGTTTTTGTTTTGAGAGTAAGTGCCAAACAATTTGGAGAAATTTGAACTCTGCACACAATTCACTCAGGGTGCAGTTCATGAGTCCATGCCTGTAGTACTGCATACGCTTGTATTTAAACAGGAGAGTCCAGTAAACCAGATAGCCCAGAACTATGGAGAGGAAGAGATAGAACCTAAGTGACTTTCATTCTGCCATTCTTCGTGACCGTTTTAAATTTCTATTTCTGTTTAAAATGTCACACAGTCAAGCAGAATGCAAACTGCAACATGTAATAATTTTGTTTGGTAATTAGCAAGTTTAATTCTGCAGGCAATATTTTTACTGAATGTTTTCTTTAAATGGTCCCCCTTTTTTAAAAAGTTCTTAGTCATTTTAAAACGAAATAATGAGTCCAAAAATTATCTTTACTGGTAGCTAAATAATTATTACTGAACAGGTTGTTGCTGTGTAGACCATGAAGGGTGTAAGAATGAGCCCCTGCAGGGTTTGACTATGTCAGCTACAGCCCTGTCTAACAGTGTGGTCATAAGCAGGACAGCTTTCCTCGTGTATTTACCAAGGCTGGCCTGCCTCTCCTCTCTGTGCCACCACTTGTCTCTGGCTCATTTAATTCACATCCTTTCTGCCACAAAAGCCAAACCTCATTCAGCAGGAAGACAATTTCCCACGTAGGTGTTCTCAACAAGCAGAGGGAAAGGAAGCCAAGGTGTGTTCATAAATCCAATGAATACCATTGCTATAGCAGGTTGGAAGATAAAAGGCAAAAAGCCCAAAGAGATTGTTGGACATAAATGCCTGTTAGAGATTACAGTGATTTCATAGATAACATCTTTACAAGTGTTAATTAAGCCATAACACTCCAGTGAAGGGAATAGAAATAATTATTATCTGTTTCACACTGAAGTTAAATAATTGTCCAAAGCCACAGATAGGTCTGGTCTCCCCCACCTTCATCTTCAAAGTCCCTTTGGAGCACAAGGGGTGGAAAGAACATGCTGTGAGGGCCACGGACTAAGGCCAAAACTAAGATGCAAATCCAGACTCTGCTCTCACTTGTTCCGTGATTTTAAGTTTTTCTTTGTTTGCTGATTTCAATATCTTTATTTTAAAAAAATAGAAATAACTGCTTAATACATAGACTGCTTGAAGGGATTAAATTGTAACAGATAACATGCCCAATATGATACACAAACCCAGCAAATATTACTTTACTTTCAAAGTGCTTTGAAACTTCCTCTTTGAGTTTTTCTTGTACAGATACATCTGAAGATACAAAAGGAGGAAAAGAAGGGTTTTAATCCACTTTTGGAAATTTATGCAGGCATCAAATATGTTGCATTTTCTCTTCATTAATTTAGCCTGGCATATTTCTTCTGTGTTTGTTCAGTGAGAACAGACACATACCTGGAAAATTGTTCACCAAGGACTGAATTTATTTGTGAGAACTACATTCATGCACACACAAAAGAAAAACAAAACAAAACAAGCTTAAACTGCCATGTTCACATCAATCCATCTCCATAGGGTGGCAGAATTTTATGATGGTATGCAAAGATTTAGGCAGATAGGCTCATGATTCATTTATTTGGAAATTAATTAAGTATGACTCCAAACACAAGTCTCAATATATTGTTCCAGGCTAGAAAGGATGCTGCTATTGGCATTTAAAGAGTCCCTGTTCTCCATACAACATCGTAAACCAGCAATGCTCAACCTAGACTTATTTATTAAAAATACCTGCTAAGCTTATAAAAATTTTGAAAGCTCAGTTGAATTGCAGGCTTCCATAATTTAGAATCTCTATGCCTCAAATCCAAAAATAACATCTATATTTTCTAAAATGACATGGACTTGAGTACCATTTTCTTAATCAGATAAACATGGATGGTAGTGCATTGCCCCACACCCTTTTGTTCCATTTTTAACTGCATATATGCCTTGCTTCATTTTAAACATAATTTAAAGCAACTTTAAGGAAATGTGCAAAACTGGAATAAAAGGTCAAGGACAGGGAGAAAGTTCAAACAAATATGTGGATTAAAATTAAATCAAACAATATTCTAAGGGTTTCCTGGAAGCTAAAGCACAAAGGTTGATGAAAATATTCCCCAAATTTGATCATTTTCCCCAAGATGGTCTATAAATATAATCTACATTAGAACCACAGAAGGTTGTGTGTGTGTGTGTAAACTGAAAAGCTAATTCTAAAATTAAATTGGAAAAGTAAAGACTCAAGAACATACAAGGTACCCATAAAGAAGAACAAGTCAGGAGGATTTTTCTCCCTTAAATATGAAGACTTAAAACAGTGAGGTATGGGAACAGAATATAGTACACTATGATGAGCCCAGGAATTTATGTACATGTGATTTTTTAGGAATGTGACATTATGGAACAGTGGGGGAAAGTTTTGATGTGAAGCAACACAGCTTCTAGAACTAAAGCATACCATAGAAGATTATTTTCATAACTTTGAGATTGAGAAATATTTTTTGAACACGAAATAAATGGAATGCAATAATCTTAAATCTTGATCGATTGGGCAATATTAAAATTATAATATTTTTTCATCAAAATAAACTATTAAAAGATGAAAAGCCAATGGAAAAGGTGGAATACAATATTTGTCATATATATAACTAACAAATAACTTACACATTCAAAACCTAGAAATAAAAGAAAAATCCAGATGAAAAGTAGGCAAGAAATCCGAATATGGACTTCAGAAAAGAGAGTGTGCAAGTGGCTGCTGGGAATGGCCAGCAATCCCTGTACCGACTGATGAAAGATGACTCCAAATTTGCTGTGAAAGAGAGGAGAAGGCAAGGGGGTCAACGCCCAGAGAAGAAACCTTTTGCTCTTCTTTACTCTCACCTTTATTCGTACTTCAGGATAATCATAAATCTTTATTACTCTGTTTCTCAAGAAAGTGATGTGTGGCAAGGAGTCTTACAGAAAATAGAAGTCTGATTACGGGAAAGATACAATGCATTGATCAGCTTATTCTATGAGTTCTGCTAAACATAGCTTTAGGGGACAATGCGTACATCTCTTAGATCACGGGGCAGCTGTTTGGGCTAAGAAAGCTTCGGGGAAGGTAACTCCCTGTGGCATTCCTAGGCCAGAGTGGTCGTGCAGGCCTCAGCATTCCAAAGCCCTACACCCTTCTCTGAAACCTTTCCTGCCCTCAGCGGCCTCCATGTTACATTTTATTAAGCCAGATATTATGGATGGTTTCATACTCCACATTAACCCCAACAACTGGCCAATAAACATAAGAAAAAATGATCAATTTCATTAGCTCTCAGAAAAATGCAAATTAAAACTATACACCTATCAAAATGACTAACAGTGAAAGGTCTGATAAACAGATAAAGGTCTGAAAGTGTTATAAAGATGTAGAATAAAAGGAACTCCAACACATTGATAGTAGAATTTCAATTGATAAATCACTTTGGAAAAGTGCATTGTCTCATAACACTGAAGGTATATATACTCATTCTCCTAAATATGCCCCTACAGAGACATGTATGTGTGATCCAGGAGAAATATAGATGAATGTTCATGACAGCATTACTTGAACTATCAGAAGTTAATAACAATCCCTATCTCTATCAATATTAGAATGGATAAAATATTGTAGTGTAACCATGTAATGAAGGGATTGACAAACTTTTCCTATAAAGGATTAGATACCAAATATTTTCAGCCTTCTGAGCTACATGATCTCTGTCAAAAGTAGTCAACTCTGACATTTTCAGCCATAAACAATACGTAAATGAAAAAGCATGGTTATGTTCCAATAAAGCTTTATTTACAAAAATAAGTAATAAGGTAGATTTGGCCCAAAGGCCATAGTTTTCCCTGATGTAGTTGACAGCAGTGCAAGCAAATTACAACTCTATCTGAAAACAGAAGGGGCACAAGAGTGACTTGGGGTGCTGGCAGTATTTTATCTTCTGATTGATCTTTAATTTGGTGTTCATATTATAACAACTTGCTAATCTGTATACATATGTTATGCACTCCTATTTATGTGTAACATTTTTAAACTTTGCATAAATTTTTCTTTTCAATCCCTGCTTCCCCAACTTCTCTGAGCACATAACACTGATAGGTAGTCTTTTTGTTAAAGACTGAACTACTCTTAAAATGAACATCAGTAAATGAGTTGAAGCCCAAAGTAGGTAGAGGTAACTGGGAGTTCCTGCATGAAGGAGAAGAGATCTAGACTCAGAGCTTAAAGAGGAACTAAATGAGTGCTCCCATCCATGAAAAAGTGGGAGGAAAAAGTAGTTACTACTGTCAGGGCTGCTTCATATCAACCTGCACAACCAGGATGGTGAGAAATAGCTGACGAAGCCTGATAACTGGGCCCTTGCCAAGTGCCCTCAGGATTAGCAAATGAACTATGGTGGCATTGATGGTGGAAGGCCAAAGTGCCCCTCTAAACCCTGATTCTGGTATATGTCTGGAATCACTAGACCACTACACAGAGATAAAGGAGGGCACAAAGGAAGCAAGGGAGAAAAGGACAGATTCTTATAGGGAGCATACAAACTAGATTCCAAGTATCCTAACTAGATAAGGTTGGGCAAAGTAAGACAGCCAACCAATTCAGTCAGGACATTAATTCAATTGAAAAGGAAAGAAAGAAAGAGAGAGAGAGAGAAAGGTGAAAAATAAAAGAAACATCTAAAAAGAGTAAATCCCCAAAAGTTAGAAAAATCAATATTATTTTTTAAATAAAATTTAAAAACAAAAATGACAGATTTGATCCAGTGGAAAGGAAAATAAAAGGGAACCATCCATTCTTCAAATATTTATTAAATATTGAATATCTACTATCAGGCACTTGTTCCAGGTGCTAGAAATGTAACCATGAATAAAACAGAGAAGTCTATTACTACTGACTTGTAGTGAGGGAGAAAGTCAAGACAGAAGGGAGGAAAGGAAGAAAGGAAAGAAAAAAGGAAGGAGGGTGAAAGAAAGGGAAAAAAGGAAGGAGGGAAAGAAGAAAATTAAGAAAAAACATTTCATGTAGTAGGAAGAGCTATGAAGAAAAATAAAGCAAAAAAAAAAAAGTGATGGGAGATGAAAGTTGTAGTCTCCAGAAAAGGCTTTAAGAAAAGTTCTCCCTGAGATGGTGATGTGAGAAATGACCAGAACAAAAGAAGAAAGCCAGCCAAAGAGAAATCTGGAAAAGAAAAGCATGACCCAAACCAAAATAGCCAAAGGATAATGTAAAATTTAGAATATATAAATAGCAATCTGCAAAATCCCATCCGAAAACTAAAAAGATAAAAATTATGAAAACGAAGATACAAAACTGAAAGACCAAGAGACTTTACATCTGCCTAATAAGAATTCCAGAAGGAGATAGTGAAGGTAATAACAGAAAATCAATATTCAAAATAGGTTTTTGACAGAGAATTTCTAGAAGATACAAGAATCATGGGGCTTAGATTGAAAGAACACGCTGAGTATTAAAGAAGATAAATCTAAATAAGCCTAAGATAAACACATACTAATAAAATTACAGAACATCAATGATAAAAAAAAAAACCTACAAGATAAAACAAAAACAAAAAATATTTAACATCCCATGGATAAAAGACAGGTTACTTACCAGTGAATGATAATTAGAATGTGCATCATCAAGAAAAGTAGCTGTCTTATCACCAAAAGTAAATGCCAGAAGAAAATGGAACAATTGAACCAAAGGGTTTAGAGAAAACAACTGCCAACCTAGAATTCCCTGTCAGGACAAACAGTCATTCAAATGTAAGGCTAAAATCAAAACAATGTCAGATATAAAATACTAAGTAAGTGTAAACCTACAGACTTCTTACTAAAATAATGAGTATCAAATGAAAATTAGGAGTAAGCAAATTTAGTCCAGAGGGTTAGGTCGGTGAGGGAAGGAGGGAGAGAAAAACTTTATTAAAAGTAGCTCTTGTGGGGGCACCTGGGTGGCTCAGTCAGTTAAACATCCAACTCTTGATTTTGGCTCAGGTCATGATCTCAGGGTCCTGGGATCGAGCCCCATGTCAGGCTCCACGCTCAGCATAGAGTCTGCTTGAAATGCTCTCTCTCTCCCTCTTCCTCTGCCCCTCCCCACACTCAGGTTCTCTATCTCTCTCTAAAATAAATAAATCTTTTTTTTTTTAAAGATTTTATCCATTTATTTGACAGAGAGATAGCACAAGTAGGCAGAGAGGCAGGCAGAGGGAGAGGGAGAGGCAGGTGCTCCGCCGAGCAGGGAGCCCGACGTGGGACTCAATCCCAGGACCCCGGGATCATGACCCGAGCGGAAGGCAGCCGATTAACCGACTGAGCCACCCAGGCGCCCAATAAATAAATCTTAAAAAAAAAAACAAGTAGCTCTTCTGAACAAAAGATGGAATCAAAAGCACAAGGAAGGGAAATATCTATATAAATGACTAAATTAGTTTTTTTTTAATAATCCAATAAGAGTTTATAGAAATAGAAAATACCACCAACAATATTAAAAGGCCAGTGGATATATTAAACAACAGATTTTATATAACTGAACAAAGAACTAGCAAACTATAAAAAGATCTGAATAAATACCAAAACACAAAATTGACAAAAAAAAGTGAAAATAAAATTGAGATAAATGGAAGAGAGGATAGTCTAATGTGAGTTTATTCAGATTTCCAGAAGAACATCAAGATAAAAAATAGGAATAAAAAGAAAGGATCAAAATGATATCAGAATGACTAGGAATTTTTGAGAAATTTGGAAGGAAACGACTCTTAAGATTCAGGAAATCTAACATAGTCTAAATATTATGATGAAAGGGAAATTCACATTTTTTTAAGAGCCAGAAATACGAGAAACAATAATGACAGAAACAACAGACGTAACTATAGAGACAAAGGATATCAGGAAATAGTGGAAAAAGTATCATCCAAGTGACAGGATAAAATAACTGTCAACTTAGGATAGTATACCTAGTGAAACAACCTTTCAGGAATGAGGGGAAAATGGTGACATATTCAGGAAAAGTAAAAACAAGCCAAAACCAAAACCAAAAGCAAAATAAATGGCACACACAAATAAATGAAATATACAAAGGGTCTATCACCAATAGGCAATTGCTACAAGTATCTGCTATGGACTGAACTGTGTCCCCATGAAATTCATATACTGAAGCCCTAATCCCCAATGTCACTGTAATGTTAGCCCTATTTTACAAATGAGGACTTCAGAGAGGTAACGTGCCTAAAGCAATGTGACTGGCAAACAGGAAGCCAGGACTGTAGGCAGAGAAACCTCTGGAGCCCAAATCTGCAGTATTAACATCTATATGACACTGAAAATAAAAATGAGAGCAAACACAGAAAATTGAGAAGAAAATATTAAAGCACAAGGAAAGGTGACACAGAGAATTTCAACAACACTCCATAGACAAACTGTAACTAACAGACATATACAGAACTCTCCACCCAACAAAATGCACATTTTTCACAAGTGTACATGAAACATTTCCCGGGATAGACCATGTAAGAAGTCACAAAACTAGTCTTAATAAAGTTGAAAAGATTGAAATCATACAAAGTGTCTTTTCTAATCATAATGGATTGAAGCTAGAAGTCAGGAGCTAATGGAAAACTGAAAGGTTCACAAGTTTGTGGAAATTAAATACCACGATCTTTTTTTAGATTTTATTTATTTATTTGAGAGAGAGACAAAGAGAGCATGAGTGGGGGGTAGGGAGAAGGAGAGGGAGAAGGAGAAGCAGACTCCCTGCTGAGCAGGGAGCCTGATATGGGGCTTGATCAGGACCTGAGCCAAAGACGGGCACTTAACCAACTGAGCCACCCAGGGACTCCTAAATACCACAGTCTTAAACAACCAATGAGTCAAAGAAGAAATTAAAATGAAAATTAGAAAATATCTCCAAGAAAAATTATAATGAAAACACAATATACCAAAATTCCTGGAATGCAGTGAAAGTAGGGCTATGAGGGAATATATAGCTGTGAATATGCCCATTAAAAGAAAAAAGATCTCAAAATAGCAACATAACTTAGCACTTTAAGAACTAGAAAAGTAAGAACCATGCTAGAAAGGTAAGACATACATAGCACTGTGCGGTTTGGTTTTAGTTTGTTCTTTAAACTAAACCCACAGGGGCGCCTGGGTGGCTCAGATGGTTAAGCGTCTGCCTTCAGCTCAGGTCATGATCCCAGAGTCCTGGGATCGAGCCCCGCATCGGGCTCCCTGCTTGATGGGGAACCTGCTTCTCTCTCTCCCTCTACTGTTCCCCCTGCTTGTGCTCTCTCACTCTCTCTATCAAATAAATAAATAAAATCTTTAAAAAAAAATAAAATAAATAAATAAACTAAACCCACAGTGCTATATATGGTCTGAATATTTGTGTCTCATGAAAGGTCACATGTTGGAACCCTAATACCCAGTGTGATGGTGTTATAAGGGTGATTAGGTTATAAGGGTGGTGCCCTCATGGATGGGATTAGTGCCCTCATGAATGAGGCCTGGGGAAGCTCCCTTATTCCTTCTGCCATGTGAGGATACAATGAGAAGTCTACAACCTGAAAGAAAACCCTCATTGGACCATGCTGGCACACTGATCTTCAGCCTCCAGAGCTGTGAGAAATAAATGCTCTTTTGTTGAGAAGCCACCTGCTCTGTGGTATTTTTGTTATAGCAGCCTGAATGGACTGAGACAAAATATGTCAAAAGCCTTAATACTGACCCAGAAGTTTTACTTACTGCTTGAAATGTGAACACTTATGTTCTTATTATTGCCTATTTGTTTTTTCTTGGTATACATATTATTTTTAGTAAAAGAAATACATTAAAAAATCTTACAAAAAAGAGAGAGGGAGAGAACAAATTAAACCCAAAGCTAGCAGAAGAAAGGAAATGATAAAGTCTAGAGCAGAGATGAATAACATAGAGAATAGAAAAACATTTAAAAAGTTGACTAAACCAATAATTGGTTCTTAAAAAATATCAACAAAATTGATAAACTTTTATCAGCTGGACTACAAAAAAGGAGAAAATCAAACAACTAAAATCACAAATGAAATGGTGACATGATATCAATGTCACAGAAATAGAAAGGATTATAAAATATATTGTGAACAATCATCCATCAACAAATTGGAGAACTGAGGTGAAATGGACAAATTCCTAGAAAGGCATGGCCTATGTAGACTGAATCATGAAGAAATAGAAAATTTGAATAGACCTATGTTAGTAAGAAGATTGAATCAGTAATCAAAAATCTCTCAAGAAAGGAAAGCCTGTGACCAAATGACTTCAGTGGTAGATTTTACCAAATTTTTAATGAAGAATTAATACCAATCCTTCTTGAACTCTTCTAAAAACACTGAAGAAAAGGGAACACTTTCTAACTGATTATATGAGGTCAGTATTACCTAGAAACCAAGTCAGACTCAGACACAAGAAGAAAGAAGCCACACCCTAATACCCTTTATGAATATGATAGATGATTTTTTTGCATCATAACAAAATATTACCAAACCAAATCCATTAGCATTTTTAAAAGGAAAAAAATACCATGACCCAGTGGAATTTATTCCTGAAATGTAAGGATGGCTCAATACATGGAAATCAATCAATGTAATATATCACATGAACATATGAAAAAAATGATCATCACAACTGATTCAGAAAAGAATATTTGACAAAAATCCAACAGCCTTGCATAATAACACACTCAAGAAACTAAAAATAGGAGGAAACACCTCAACATAATAAAGAACATATATGAAAAAACCCACAATATTATACTGAATGACTGAAATATTTCCTCTAAGATGAAACAAGACAAGGATGCCACTTTTGCTGCTTTTATTCAACATAGTAGAGGATATCCACACCAGAGAAAGTTGGCAAGAAAAAGAAATAAAAGGCATTTAAAATTGGGGGAAAAAAGCAGTAAAACTATCTCTGTTGAAAGATGACATAATCATATTATGTAGAAAACCCTAAAATTCAACACACACACACACACACAATTAAAACTAACAAATGATTAGTTGTATTCACATACACTAAAATGAACAAGCTAAACAAGACACTTAGAAAACAATTCCCTATACAGTATCATCAGAAAGAATAAAATACTTGGAAATAAGCCTGATTACAGAGCTGAAACATTGTAAAACTAAAACTACAAAATATCACTGAAAGAAATTTAAGAGGCTCAAATAAATGGAAGGACATATTGTGTTCATGGATTGCACTTAATATAGTTAAGATGTTAATACTACCCAAAGACCTCTGCAGATTTAATGTGATCCTTATCAAAATTCCAATGATGTTTTTTGCAGAAGCAGAAAAAAATCCATCAAAAATTCGTATGGAATCTCAAGAGATTCTCTCTGAATAGGCAACCAATCTTGAAAAAGAAGAACAGTTGGTGGCCTCACATTTCTTGATTTCAAAATTTACTACAAAGCTACAGCAGTCAAGAATGTGTTACTGACATAAAGACAGACATATAGACCAATGGAATGAAATAGAGAGCCCAAAAATAAACCCTCCTCTAGGGTTGAAAAGTTTTTGACAAGGATACCAAGACAATTCAATAGGAAGAGACTTTCTAGTAAATGGTGCTAGAAAAACTGGATATTCAAAACAAAAGAATGAACTTGGACCCTCACCTTACACCACATAAAAAATTAGCCAAAAATAGATAAAAGATCTAAATGTAAAATTGTAAAACTCTAAGAAACCTAGGAGAAATCATTATGACATGGTATTTGAATAATTTTTTGTATTTGACATCAAAGCACAGGCAACAAAAATGAAAATAGGTAAATTGAACTACCTCAGAATTAATAACATTTATGAGAGACTATGGACCAAGATGGTGACATAGGAGGCCTTTGAATTTCCCTCTTCCCACATACACACTGAATGAATAGCTACACATGGAGTTAATCCCTCTGATAGAAACAGAGAAATTAGCTAAGTGACTCCTCTACACTAGGTGACTGAGAACATACCCATGTCAAATTGAGCAGGAAAGTCTGAGACATACTCTTACCATAAAGCCCACACATGCCACAGCACCTTTAAATCAGGAGGGGCCCCCTAACTCCCCCTTCTCCCAGATAAGCAAAGGATTTGGACTGTATACCTAATACCCCAACTTTTGAGATGCCCTTCCAAGGGATGGACCTCCAAAACACCTAGCTCTGAAAACCCACTGGACTTGTATTCATGAGTCTCACAGTTCTATAGCAAAGAAGCCATTCTGTTTGGATGTGCAAACATTCAGTGCAGCTATCTCCCCAGGGCTCAGAGAAGAGGTAACAGGCAAAAATGCTCATCTTCCAGTCATTCCCTGGTAGGGGTTTGACTGCCCTTTACAGGCTGTTCCTGAAGGTCGGTTTCTAATTAGCATGCATAGAGGTGCTGACTGCAATCATCCCCAGAGCCTAAAAGCCCCATGCCTTGGGTCACTCCAAAAATAAAACCAAGTCACCAATATCTACCTGGAAAGAGCTTGTCTACCCATCTAGTGCCTCTGCTTTTAAGGCTGCTATCTGAGGAATAGGCCCCAAATCACCTACCTCTGATGGCCAACAGCAATTGCATTCACAACACCCATAGGACATAGCAAACAAAGAAGCAGTTTCAAATGGGACCCTATGGCTATAGAGCTGGGATCAACATTTATGGAGCAAGCAAAAATACTGATCTCACAGTTTCTCCCCGAAAGAGGTTTGAATGTATATTTTCATAGCCAATGCCTTGGAGTCTGGCTTCTAATTAGCCCATGTCTAAGTGCTGACTGCAATCCTCCCCATTAGGAGAGGTAGATTATAGCACCAAAAATATAAAATGGGGGGGGGAATGTAAAAATTTGAAATTTATACATGCATTTGAAGTTGTTGGTATCAACTTAAAATAGACTGATGTTGGATGTTTTATTTAAACATCGTGTAACTACCAGACAAAAACTTAGGGTAAATACCAAAAGAGAAAGAGAGTAAAAGAAGAAAGGAACTACCAAACAACCAGAAAACAATGAACAATGTGGCAATAAATAAGTCCATAACTATCAGTAATTACTTTCAGTGAAAATGGACTAAATCCTCCAATAAGAAGACATAAGTGGTTGAATGGATAAAGAGCAAGACCCAACTATATGCTGCCAACAAGAGACTCACTTCAGCATTAGGGGCACAAAGAAGCTAAAAGGGAAGGGATGGAAAAAAAAGAATATTTCCATACAAGAGGAATTTTTTTTTTAAAGCAGGGATAGCTGGGGGAGGAGCAAGATGGTGGAGGAGTAGGAGACCTGGATTTTGTCTGGTCCCAGGATTTCAGCTGCATAGGGATCAAACCATTCTTTTTTTTTTTTTTTTAAAGATTTTATTTATTTATTTGACAGAGAGAGAGATAGCGAGAGCAGGAACACAAGCAGGGGAAGTGGGAGAGGGAGAAGCAGGCTTCCCACCGAGCAGGGAGCCCAATGTGGGACTCGATCCCAGGACCCTGGGATCATGACCTGAGCCGAAGGCAGATGCTTAACGACTGAGCCACCCAGGCACCTGGGATCAAACCATTCTAAACACCTACAAATTCAACAAGAGATTGAAGAAAAGAATAGCAACAACTCTCTGAACAGAAAAATGACCACTCTCTGGAAGGTAGGACGTGTGGAGAAGTGAATCCGAGGCAATATTCAGGAGGATAGATGGCGGGGGAGGGGGCCTCCGTGGGCCGCTTCTGGCAAATGATAGAGCAGCGGAGCACAAAATTGGAATTTTTAGAAGTCTGCTCCGCTGAGGGACGTTGCTCCAGTGGCTAAGTGGGGGATGGAACCCTCGCAGGACAGTGTGGTCTCAGGACCTTCGGGGTCACAGACAGAGTGCAGCAGAACTGCCAGGGATTGGAGTAGGGAAGCCTGCTGCAGAGACGGAACCAAGATGTGGGCTCTCAGCTCGGGGTTGCCATAAACTGTGATCCGCGGTGCAGTCAGGCCACTGCTCCTCCAGCAGGGACCCAACAAGCAGCAGATCTGGTGAGACTCCCCTTCCTCCCCCAGGAGGAGCAGCACGGGAGTGCACCACAGGGATCTGCTGGGTTTGGAGACTCCAAATGGGGTCAGTGCCAGAGATAGAAATGCTCAGTCACAGGCTGGGTGAGATGGGAGTGAGTGACTGCTTTTCTCTGGGGGCTCACTGAGGAGTGGGGCCCCGAGTTCTTGGCTCCTGCAGGGTGGAGATTGGGAGGCTGCCATTTTCACTCTCGGCCTCCAAAGCTGTACAGAAAGCTTGCAGGGAACAAAAGCTACCAGAGCAAACCCGAGCAGATTACTTAGCCCGGACCCAGCAAGGGCGGGGCAATTTCGCCGCTGACAAAGACATTTGGAAACCATGGCAACAGGCCCCTCCCCCAGAAGACCAGCAAGAACAGCCAGCCAAGACCAAGTTTACCAATCAATGAGAACGACAGAACTCCAGCACTAGGGGAATACAGCACATAGAATTCATGGCTTTTTATCCATGATTCTTTAGTCTTTCAAAGTTAATTTTTTTTAACTTTCTTTTTTTTTTTAA
>NC_138371.1:95526221-95556979 GCF_054177405.1 Leptonychotes weddellii | reverse complement strand
AGCAACCTCTTTGACCTCAGCCACAGCAACTTCTTCCTAGAAACATCGCCAAAGGCAAGGGAAGCAAGGGCAAAAATGAACTATTGGGACTTCATCAAGATAAAAAGCTTTTGCACAGCAAAGGAAATAGTCAACAAAACCAAAGACAACTGATGGAATGGGAGAAGATATTTGCAACTGAAATATCAGATAAAGGGCTAGTATCCAAAATCTATAAAGAACTTATCAAACTCAACACCCAAAGAATAAATGATCCAATCAAGAAATGGGCAGAAGACATGAGCAGACATTTTTCCAAAGAAGACATCCAAATGGCCAACAGACACATGAAAAAGTGCTCAACATCGCTCGGCATCAGGGAAATCCAAATCAAAACTTCAATGAGATACCACCTCAAACCAGTCAGAATGGCTAAAATTAACAAGTCAGGAAATGATAGATGTTGGCGAGGATGCCCCGAAAGGGGAACCCTCCTACACTGTTGGTGGGAATGCAAGCTGGTACAGCTACTCTGGAAAATAGTATGGAGTTTCTTCAAAAAGTTGAAAATAGAGCTACCATACGATCCAGCAATTGTACTACTGGGTATTTACTCCAAAGATACAAATGTAGGGATCCAAAGGGGTATGTGCACCCTAATGTTTATAGCAGCAATGTCCACAATAGCCAAACTGTGGAAAGAGCCAAGATGTCCATCGACAGATGAATGGATAAAGAAGATGTGCTGCATATATACAATGGAATATTATGCAGCCATCAGAGGGAATGAAATCTTGCCATTTGCAATGACTTGGATGGAAGTGGAGGGTGTTATGCTGAGCGAAATAAGTCAATCAGAATAAGACATGTATCATATGACCTCACTGATATGAGGAATTCTTAATCTCAGGAAACAAACTGAGGGTTGCTGGAGTTTTGGTGGGTGGGAGGGATGGGGTGGCTGGGTGATAGACATTGGGGAGGGTATGTGCTATGGTGAGTGCTGTGAATTGTGTAAGATTGTTGAATAACAGACATGTACCTCTGGAACAAATAATACATTATATGTTAAAAAAAGAAAGAAAGAAAGAAAGCAGGAAGGGAAGAATGAAGGGGGGGAAATCGGAGAGGGAGACAAACCATGAGATACTATGGACTCTGATAAACAAACTGAGATTTCTAGAGGGGAGGGGGGTGGGGGAATGGATTAGGCTGGTTTTGGGTATTAAAAGGGCACATATTGTATGGGGCACTGGGTGTCATACGCAAACAATGAATCATGGAACACTACATCAAAAACTAATGATGTAATGTATGGTGATTAACATTACATAATAAAAGCAGGGATAGCTAGGCTGATATAAAACAAAATAGAAAATAAGCCAAAAACTAACAAGAGAAAAAAGTCATTATATAACAATGAAGGCATCAATTCATCAAAAGAGTATAACAGGAGTAAATATTTATGCACCCCGTGTCAGAGCACCTAAATATATAAAGCAAATATTAACAGATCTGAAAGGAGAAATAGACAGCTGTGCAGTAGTAGGGGATACTCTACTCTCAACAATGGATATATGATTCATACAGAAAATCAGTAGGGAAGTATTGGACTTAAACTATATTTTAGACCAAGTGGACTTAGCAGTGATTAAAGAACATTCCATCCAACAGCAGCTGAATACACATTCTTCTCAAACACACATAAAACAGTCTCCAGGATAGATCATATGATAGTCTACAGAAAAGTGTTAGAAAATTTAAGCATCTTTTCTGACCACCATGGTATGAAGGTAGGAATCAATTATAAGAAGAAAACTGGAAAATTTACAAATATTAAACAACATGCTTGTGAACAGTCACTGGGTCAAAGAAGAAATCAAAGGAGAAATAGGGGGGTCTGGGTTGTGCAGTCCGTTAAGCAACCGACTCTTGGCTTAGGCTCAGGTCATGATCTCAGGGTTGTGAGATTGAGTCCTGCATTGAGCTACATGCTCAGTTCAGGGTCTGCTTAAGTTTCTCCCTCTCTTTCTGCCCCTACCCCCCTAAAAGAAATAAATCTTACTTAAAAAAGAAGAAATAAAAAAATACTGTGAGACAAATGAAAGTGACTGTGCCATATCACATAACCTATTCAAGAGACTGACTATATGCAACTCCCATCCACATGCAAGGGGGCAGGAGAATTATAAGAACATGTACAATTACAAGGTCAAGGAAACTTTGGAGGCCATGTTCAGATTCTTTCTTCTACTGTCCTACCTCTGGTCCCCATCGAGTCACATCCTTCCCAAATGTAAAGTACATCTGTCTCCCCGCAAAGTTCCCAGGAATCTGGTCACATTACAGCATTAGCTCAAAGTAAAAGACTCTCATTGCCTCTAATCATCACCTATCATCAACTCAAAGTCCAAAATTTTATCTAAATCTCAAATCTAATTCAAATATAGTTGTGGATGAGGCTTTAGGATGTAGCGAATTGTTTGCTATTTTTTAAACTGATTTGTGGGAGTTATTTATAATTTCATTTTTCATATATGTAAAGTTCAGATATCTCCTCTCACTTTTTGGCCTCTCTTTGCACTTTCAGAATTGAGTGTTTTGATAATCAAGGACTTTTAATTATACTGTAACCAAATGTGAAATTAGCTAAGTAATTTAAGCTAGATATTTTCCATATTTACTTTAAAAGTTAAAGCCTTTGCCTTTTACGTGTCTTTATTTTGTGTATGTAATGTAGACATTCACTTTCCTTGTTTTGCTACTGTAATGGCAATATTTTTTCCCTTCCATTTATTAGATAGTCCAATTTCTAATGATCTTCAATGCCATCTCTCTCTAATATATTAAATTTTTATACGTGCATGAATCTGTACCTAAATTCACTAGCATTGCTCAATCTGATTATCCTTCTAGTTCTTTACAATGACTTCATAATAATCTTTGCTATCTGGTGGTGTATGTTCTCTTTACCTTACTCACTTACTTCAGAAATGTTTGACCCTTCTGCAAAGTTCATCAGAACTCCCTATGACCAAAACTTTAAGACAGTCATTTCTAAAGCCTGTGTTCCTAGGACTGACAGCTTCAATATCACCTGGAAATTTGTTAGGAATACAAATTCTCAGGCCCCACCACGGATCTAATGAATTAGAAACTGGGAAGTGGACTCAGAAATCTGCAATTTGGTAAACCGTACCAGTGATTCTGATGGGTGCTCAATTTTGAAAACCACTGGTTTAAGCTAATCCAGTCTGATCACCCACTAGAGTCTTGGACCCCTGATTCCTGATAACATAAGATGATTCACTAATTGTGAATGCTGAATTGGCTGAATAGAGCTAGAGCCAATTCATACTTCTGTTGTGTGCTGGTCACTCATCAAGTCACAAAAGGAACTGGTACTTTCCTGATCATCAGATACAATAGGTACATCTTCTAATCCTTACAGCTCACCAGTTAGGATTTCTCTATTAGAGTCTGAAGTGCAAGTCTGAAGTGTACTGCTCCAAAATGTGGTGGGCACACAGGGGAACCATATACCTGATACCATTTGATCCTTATGAGTATTTTTCCCAAAACCACTGCTTCAGCACATCTAGTATGAGCCTGGTCATTTGCCTTTGTTTATGAGACACTCCCTTATTTCTTATTGCTTTGTTTTTGTATATCCTTTAAATCATCTGTTTCTTTGGGGTCTATGGAAATTATTCTTATTAGCTTCCTTGTTAACCTCATTTATTTGTTCTAATTATTTGCCTATAGTGTTTTTGAGTTTGTTTTAATATAGTTAATTACATTATTGGTGACTAATATTTCTATTTTTCTCTTTATATTCTTTATACATTTCAATCACTTTTCTTCTTTTACTATACAGGTTAAGGCAATGGAGATAAATACTTCAAATGTGTTTCACTTAAAAAGACTAATATTTGCTGTAGGTTTTCAATTGATGTGGTTTATGAAGTTAAGGAAGTACTTTTCTATTTCTAAATTACTAAGGTGGCATGCATAATCTTAAACCTTATCAGATCATGTTCCTGCATCTTAAATATTTTCTATTTGAATTTGTAATTACAGAAAATAAGTTCCAGAGATTTTCTAATACTGACCCTTTCTTGCATTCTGAGATAAAGACAGATTTCTCATCATATATTATCACAGCAAAATTTGTTTGGTTAACATTTGATTATGAATTGTTTCTTAAGTTTACAGTGAGATTGTCTCATCTTTTCTTATATTGCCCTTGTCTGTTTCTCTTTTCAAACTTCCATTATCTGCATAGAATGAGTTAGAGCACATTTCCTTGATTTCTGAAAGAATTTTTATGTGATTTGAAATCATGTGTTCTTCAAACTTTGGGATGGCTCACTTGTCAAATCATGAGAGCCCACCATCTAATTTGTGTAAAGTTTTTACATAAGCCGATGATTTATTTTCTTTATTAATTTAATCATGTTTATAGTCTTTTACCCATTGACTCATTTAGTAGTCTGTTTTTAAAGATTTTATTTATTTGTCAGAGAGAGAGAGAGAGCACACAAGCAGAGGAAGCGGCAGGCAGAGGGAGAAGCAGGCTCCCCGCTGAGCATGGAGCCTGATGCGGGGCTGGATCCCAGGACCCTGGGATCATGACCTGAGCTGAAGGCAGACTCTTAACCAACTGAGCCACCCAGGTGTCCCGTGATTCTGTTTTTAATATCTTAGAATATTTGCTGCATGGATGCAGCAACAAATTCTACTCTTCATGATTCCAATACCTGGTGTGTCAGGGGACCTCAGTTGTTTCTGACTCTTCCAGGCTTGTTTTCACGTGTAGTTGATAAAATACCTTCAGTTTCCTGACACTTCTCATTCTGGAACCACTCACCTCTGACCATAGGTTTAATCATTCATTCTGTAGGCAAATCCCCTTAACTCTACTTACAAAGTATATTTTTAATTGTTCAATGACTCCATTTCTGGGGCTAAAAACTTAATCTTAGCCAACCAATATCTCTCATCTGGATTTTAGCAGTAGTCAATAAATGAACTTGACTTCTTGGCTAGATATTGAGAAATCCATGTGATTTTTTTTTCGTGAAGAGTGGGCTTGGAGGTTCGAAGTCTTGTTTGCTTGTTATTCATCCAGACATATTGGAAACCAGCAGGGACAGATGAGTGTTGGCACTTTGACAGGAAGATGTGGCACACTGCTTGGACATAATAAAAGGGTGGGGGAAATTTTCCAGGAGGAGACTGAAGTGATCTGGAATTGATGGAAAGGCTGAAATTGAAGCAAGGTGAAAAACGGGAAAGATAGATTTTAGCTATTCCGTAAGGAATTGGTCTGTAATTGCACAGCTCGCCTTGTCTGGGTCCCAAACCTATGCATGGTCTATTACTCTTTAAGTTTAGTAAAGTTCTTCAAGCACAGAATAGAAGAATGCCCTCAGTAGAGGTCCAATGTTGCCGAAAGATAAGATTAGCAACATTAAAACGGCCTGTATCAGGGACACCATTTACAATATGTTCAAAACAAATCTGGAGAAAAAAATGCAACCCTACCCATTCAACTTGAGTGTGATAAGATCATGATAAGAAAATAATATTAAAGACCATGGATGGCAAATGACAGAGAACATGCAAGTTAGACAAATGGCTTAAGGAAGAGGGTAGTGGCTTTTGATTCAAGAGATTCTGGTTCAAGTCTTGACTCTGTATTAGTTTGATACACATATGTAACTTCTTTGAGCCTCAGCTACATCATCTGTAAAATAAAAAATGATAGTAATTCGAATACATGACTACCAACTTTATTGTGATTAATAAATAAGAAACCTTCCACTTTATCTGATGTCATAGGCACCCCTCCTATTCCTTAGTTCCTCTGAATGTAGTTTGTATGTGTATGTGTGTGTACATGCATGTACATATGTGCATCCAGGTACATACCTGAGGGCTGGTGTCTGTTATATTTAGAAGGTAGGGGGAAGGAGTGTGTATCACAGGAAATAGTACTTTGTTGTTGTTATTTAGATATGTAAACTGCACTAGTTTTATCTTTCAAACTTTATGCTTCCTGGTCTTTGTTTGTATTTTAATTTCTTCCAGGCTATATGCATGGTAATTAGATTCCTAAACATTCAGAATAGTTTTCTAATGGCAAAGAAGGAAAAGTGTTTTAGCAGCTATAAGAAAATGTTGCTAAGTTTAATACCTAGTAAGTCCCACTCTCTTTTTAACTTTCTAAGATTTATGTCACATATGAAATTAGCCTGAGAAGTAGAGGGGTCTCTTCACATAGGTTCTCAAGGACTTTGACCTTGACACTCAACTCTCCCAATTAAATGCTTGCTCTGAATAATGATTCTTCCAAGAACCAAGCCCCCAAAGGGATGGGACACAAGTACCGCACCATTTTTTCTTCCTGTGTGGACCACCATGAATCTCAAGGTGACTTTTTCAGAACAGCATAATTTATTGTTACTAAACATTTACTAGAAAGATATGGATCCAAAGTTGTTACCTGGTCTCACGGGAGAGTCAGGAAGAGTTGGTTGTTTTGGCACTCTGGCAGGCTCATTCTCACTGTGGGCTCCTTGCCCTAGGTGATTAATGCTTTTCTGGGTACACTCAACTCTTAGTCATCCTTCAAAGGATCAGTGGTCCCTGAGTACCAGGATGATCTGTGAGAGACCAAAGACTCATCCTATTTTATTGGACTTCAGAAACTTACATAAAACATCTGTTTTGTTTTGTTTTTCTTTTTTCATCAGGAGCTGACTCATACCTGAGAGAGAATAAAAAGAAAATGTAAATGTGTGGAGTGAGTGAAAACCTAACTTAATCACCAGACCTAATATATTCATATACTTAATGAGTACCTGCTATGTGACCTGTGTTATGCTGGAAACCAAGATGACAGAGGCAAAATCAAACATACCCTGTCCTCATGATGCTTCCATTAAATTGGGGAGAGAGGAACAGACTAGCTGACTGCCATATAGCTATTAACATTTGACTAAGTGTAGTGTGTATTTCACGAGGATTCAATTTCTAGATCACTAGGACAAGCTCTACCAATCAAACATGCCTCCCTGAGACTTGCATCACTAGCTCTGACCCTAACAAGCAGGGACAGTGAAGGCAATAGCTTTGGGAGCCAAAAGCAAGGATCATGTTTTCAGTGGCAGCATGCAGTCTCCAGGGCTGGGAGCTACCATGTCTTTGACTTAGCTGTAGCAGTAGCAATGCCCCACCATGCTGCATCTGTGGTGTTTATCGGCCATGATTCCTTTTTCCTGCCTTGTATCTAAGTCTGGCTCACTAGCATTTCCCAGTTTCATGAGCAATGCAATATCCTTTCAGTAAATTGTTTGTAACTCAAACTGTAGTGAATTTCTGTTATTGCTTGTTTTCTTTTACTTCTTTCTATTAAGAACCCTATCTGATGAAAACACTCATGTGTGTATGTGTGTGTGTGTGTGTGTGGTGTGTAAGCATAAATTCCATATACAATGTTAAAAATATAAAAATGCTAAAATTTTAGAGATCTACTAGAATACAAACTTCATGAAAACAGGACTATATAGATTGATTTTTCTGTTGTGCCACCTATTCAATAAATATTTGTAGAATGAACAAGTAAAAGAATGTATCTTTTTTGTTTGAATATCTGGATGCATCTAGATTGTATTAACCTTTTGCAGCAATTGGTGGATTTGGACCCAAGGAAAAATTTCGTATAAACTGTATATTCTTATATTTTTATTTTTTAGTTCTTTAAAGATTTTATTTATTTATTTGACAGAGAGTGAGCGAGAGAGAGCTCACAAGCCAGGGGAGAGGCAGAGGGAGAAGCAGACTCCCCACTGAGCAGGGAGTTCGGTGTGGGGCTCAATCCCAGGACCCCGGGACCATGACCTGAGCTGAAGGCAGACGCTTAACCAATTGAGCCATCCAGGCACCCCAGTATATTCTTATATTTTTAAATAACTTGTGGCCATCTGCTTTAAAATCTCCCAGAAATATGCAAGTATTTGACATTACTGAGACTGACTTGCAGAATTATACTGATAGCTCATAATGCCCAAGAGAAATGCTATTGTCCTCTACCTCACCCACCCCAATCTTCTCAAGAAGATTCTCTCTCTATGGGGCAAGTACAAACCTCCAGGCAAAATCTTACAGAAGTTCCCCGCATTTCTGAGATGGAAGGTTATAGGTTTGACTATCAATTTTCAAGGGAGAAAGGATCAGCTTCTACTTAATAATTTGCCATGCCTTTAGCATTGCCATTTTGTCCCATGTTTCCTTACCAAACAGGAAGGTACAGGAACATGGCTGTGCCTTGATTCCATTGCTACTGTTTTGCACACATTACATTGGGAAAGGGAACTCAACGGGAGCCAAATTATGGCTGTACGTCCTGTTTGCTCACAGCATGATAGTGCCCAGTACAGGTGGCACCTGCTACACACGTGCCCGCACATCCAAGCAGCAAATGTTTGCTGAGCTCCACCTACATCTCCACTGGTAAGAAGGCATCCGCCAACTTGCTTCCCAGTCATCCGGTATCAGTTAATGAAGACTTGATGCCAATCCTGAATAGTAAGAGTAAAACGAGCTGGCAAGTCTGCACTTTTGAGAAAAATCCATAGTTAAAAAAAAAAATCTAGACTATTTTCTCAAAGTAACAATTAATTGCAGAACAACAGGAGATGTCTCCTATCTCTGCCAATCAAATGCATTTTGTGAACACCGAGTAAATTTTAAAGATTGTATTGGCTTTATTGAATGATTTATGAATCAGACAGCATCCCATCTAGAAAACTGGAACAAGCTCCAGAGAGCTGTACAGAATGAAAGACTTTTACAGGGAGAAAGGGGTGGGACAAGGAAGTTAGACTAACAAACCATTGATTGTTTGTGGCAAGGTCACCTTTCTTTAGGAGATGGCAGGGTTCTATCAGGCAGATTACCACACTAGTGCTGACCAGATAATTCTAGATTAACTGGTTTAAGATTCCATTCCTGGAGGAGGCTGCAACTGTAATTAAGTGAGGTATTAAGTCTTGGTTTGGTGATGTGGGCTTTAGCACAAGTGACTTCATTTTGGGCCCATTGTCTCTTTTTTTAACAACATAATGGCTGAGATCTATCTTTCTCTCTGATTGCCAATTACTTTAGCACTGAGAAATGTGCTTTTATTTATTGATTTTCACCTAACTTTGACTATATTTGAGAAAGGGCTCATCAGTAGTGGAGAAACTCATTCTGCAGAAACATTTATTCTGAAAAGTGTAATTTAAAACACAGTAGCGTGTGCACACACACACACACACACACACTGCCTTATTCATTTATACCTGTAATTATATTTTAGATAATTGCAGCATTGTCTCACCTGCAGTGGAAATGAAAGATCTGATGGCTTGAGTTGATTTAATTTGAACCGAGAGGAACCCTCGCCCCAGTGCTGTGACAGGGTGCTTGTTACCGTTTCATTGCTCAGACTATAGAATTTCAGGATGCTGGGATCGCTTTGTTTGCTGATGGTTTTCTTTGGTTTTAAAAACATCTGTGTAGTGTTAAAAAGGAGACAACAGAGCCCTGTGTCAGCTAAACCCTACATCTGCAAACTAAGATGTAATACCTAACCCAACTGCAATCTCAACTCCCCGGGAATGGAAACTTTAACCAGTCAACATGGAATGACCTGGTCAGCACTAGTGAGATAATCTGCCCAATGGACCCCTTCTGTCACCCTTAGAAGGGCAACCATGTCTGAAACAATGCATTCTTCACTAGTAGTTTGCCTTTCCAACCCCTTTTCTGCTTTACAAAAAAAAACCTTTCCTTTTCTGTAGCTTGGCAGGGCTTCTTTCTATTGCTAAATGGGATGCTGCCTGATTCATGAATTATTGAATAAAGCCAATTTGATCTTTAAATTTACTCAGTTGAATTTTTGTTCTTTAACAGTAGTAATTTAAATTGTCATAAGTTATTGCCTTGGCCAGGTCATGCAGTCTCTCTTTCATTGTGCTTTAACTGAATGTGAACAGACGACAGAAACAAATTTAAGCTTCTTAGGGCTAAACAGAATTGGAGCTATCATTGAGGTCAATATTGACTTTAATATATGAAGAAACTGAGACTCGAAATGGAAGTAAATTGCCCAAAACCAGACTGTTAAGCAGCCTTAAAGCTTGGCTAGCTCCTGGTTCTCTACCTGGCCCAGGGCTCTTGCCAGGTTTATTGTCTGGTGGCTTTTTACTATGATCTTTGCAAGGAAAATAGATGTGCAGTAGGAACAGGAGATGATGAGCTATGGCACAGGAGTGAATTCTGAATTCTCCAAGGATATTTTCAGATAAACCTATGTGCAGTCTCATCAATAGGAACTGAGACTACATACTTACACATATTTATAGAATTTTGAATTACATCTACCTTTCACTTGATATGAAGTTGGAGCATCTTCATTGTAATGGTGCCTCCACCCATGCCCAACTCCTGTAACTAATGGGGCTCCGAACATTTTCTTGGGTATATCTTCTGATTTCTGAGGTAAATGCCTATCCATGCTTTCCCCAATATCTAGATTCCTCCCAGCATTCCCCATCTCTGTCTGCTTATTCATCTTCCCAGACTGAAATCAATTGATAACTATTCAGTGGGGTCTATCCAGTCCTCTCTGTCCCTCTACCTGCTTGCATTCTACTTAATATTAGAGTTACAGAGTACCTACCTTAGGTCAGCAACCCTCAAAGCACCTAACATTTATTTAACAAACATTGAGTACTATTTCTGTTCCTCATACTATGAGTCACTTACTGAACATTCAGCAAGGTTGCATTAATGAATGAATACATGAATGATATCTATAAATCCATCCAGGACCATTCACTGGAAAGCAAATCCTGCAAAATCCAAATCTGACAAATTTTAAGTTCCTCTCTGTACTGATATATTTGATGCGCCATACCCTGATTCCTCCAAAATCTTAAAGCAGCAAGTTTGTCCTATGCCAAAGGATCAACCCTACATAAAAATTGGTTTCCTGAACCCTCCTAATGTTTTCAGTCTCCAAACTGAATTGTAGAGCCCAATTTAACTTATATTCAACCTCTTACATACTTTCAGTCTCTTTGATTTTGAACGCGTCTCCTTTCATTTACTGCCTTTCCTCTTTATTCAGACTTAATATTTCATCTTCCTTTTCCAAATCTGAGTAGAACCTTCCTTTCTTGGCCATACTATGACTGACTCCTTTATATCCCTTCTGGTCACCCACTATCTTCTCACAAGCAACATGTATTAAAAGAACTCCATTTCTTTCCAGAAAAGCTACCATCCATGACAAAGCTGTGTACCAAAACCAGGCTTCCTCCCCATACTTGAGGCCACCATTGCTTAAGCTGGTGCTGACCCACTCCGTGGCAGGCACTGCACTGCTTTCTGGGGAATACAAAGATATGAATGAGACACAGTCCCTGACTTCAAAGACCTCACAGTATAAAGTGGATGGCGTGAATGTAAAGAGTAATTACAACCGTGTGAAGAGCAATTAACCTTGGAAATCAGGACAGTCAAAGCATGAACCTGGGTACCAATCTCAAAGTGAGATGGTGTCAGAGAAGGCTTTCTCCAGCCTTTCTCATTTGAAGTGAATCTTAAAAACAAAGGAGCAATTCATTGCAGAAGGTGCGAGAGGGAGAAAAGTGCCTGATACATCTTTGGATCTTCACAAAGCATCCAACACACATGTCCAGCAAAAATGTGATGATTGAATGAAGGGTAAATCCATATATGCCCCTAAACTCCCATTGCTACAATGCTAGCTCAAATAGGAGTTTACACCTCACAGTTATATTTCTGCAATGGCCTTTCTGCTTTTAGTATCTCTTCCTATGCCTCTCCACCATCCATCCTTTGGGTTTATAGCTGATTAGTTTCACCACAGCATCACATTTTTCACGTGCAGCCCCAGGGCTTATAGAATAAGTTCCAAACTTCATAGCCAAACATCCCAGGCCCCCATACTAAGACCCCAATCTATTTCTCCAAACATTGCTTTTCCACACAAACCATCCGCAAGAGTCAATTAAGTCTCCATCTTTTCCCCGAGGTACATTGTGCAGTCCTTCAGAGGGTACAAAGGTCCTTAAAGAAGTTTATGGAGCAGAGGAATAGATCAGTGAGGAAAAGCACCAGTGGAGTCCAGGGAAGATTTTCAGGAACCCGAGGGCCAGAGCGTGACTGGACAGAGTAAAGGAAGAATTAGAAAGACCAGCACAAAGTGTTCTCTTTGTTTACCCAAATTATGTGGGACCCTTGAGTGTGCAAAACTGATCAAGGACAAGGTTTTGCAAATTTGCAGTACTTGTCACTTCTTAGCTTTTGCAAAATGCTGCAAAAGGGCATTTTCGCTTTTTATATTTGTAGCTGTACTCCCTGCATCTGAAACAGCAAAAGCAGCATGAAAACACAAATATAATAGAGGAGCAATATGTCAACTATTTTCAACCATGTCAGGAATCACTGGAATTGAGAACAGGGGCTTCAGGTGTTACAGGCTTCGATGATTCATTCTGTCTTAGTGTCTGCCTTCTTGTTTGCCCCTAACAACCCCTCCATGCTGTTTCCTGCACCTTCACCTCTGTGAGCCTTAATTTTTCTGCCAGTTGCATCAACTCATTTGCAAATGTGGAACTTCAGCCTTTATTAATTCCCTCCTTTTCTGTTGTTCTATAATTGAATTACAGTATGGTCTGTAATCTGTCTCTTCATTTTCTGGCTTTCAGCATGGTGCAATCATTAAAATTGTTGGGTAGGAGATGGCCATATTTTGTAGATCAGTGAATTCAATAAAGGCTTAGCATGCAGGCACACACACACACACACATATATACACACAGCAAATTTCTTTCCAGAGATTATTGTATAGCTCTTATGAAGACAATAAAGGAGGCAATAGACCCCAAACATCCCCAAACTCTGAGTCCCCATTGTACTTAATATTTATCCGTTCTATAATATTCAGTTCACTGTATTGTGCTTATATCCTTACCTTTAACCCCCACCCCCTTCTCTTGACTGTGAGCTTCTGGAAGGTAGGGGATAAAACTCCCAGTACCAACCTACTTATGGTATGTCACAAATGCTTAATAACTTTGGACTGACTGCTGCCTGTGTCATGGGCTAGCTACTCTTTGGAATTGAGGACTAGATATGATTTCATAATAAAAAATTCTAAAGCAGAGACTCTAAGCTCTTTATTTATAATCATCCTTTCCCCACATTGTTTAAGGTTTTAGGGAAACTCTAAATGATTTTAAGATATTTTGAGAAATAAAAGTTTCTCAAGTCAGTAAAAGAAAAAAACCTAGAACCCATTCAATTCTATTTGGGCAAATGTGTGCTTTTACAGAGATGAATACCAAGAGCAAACACTGAAAATGTGTCCATGTGGCCTTGTTGGTCGGCAGTATGTGTCTCACACACAAACACACACACACACACACACACACACGCACACCTGGCATTGCACCAGACCCCCTGGGTCCCTGTGACAGCAATACTGGCTTTCCACATGTCTCATTGAGTTCAGGAGTGTGCGCATGGAGCAGAGGAAAGCTCACTCTGGGCTAGATTCATGTCCTGGCCAGAAAGATATTATAAATATATCAAGCTCATTAGTAATTAGGAGTATGTAAATCTTAACAAAATGACATGCTGATTTTACTTGTCAAACTGATGATTAAACAAACACCCAGAACTGGTCAACATGAGAGGGCATGGGGCACTTTCATGTCCTCTTGGTGGGAATGCATTTTTGAAAGGCAGCTTGTACACACCCTTTAACCTGTAACTACTCCAAGGAATTTTTCCCACAGAATTTCTCATGCAAATACATAAAAATGTGTCTTCAAAAATATCGATTGTGGGATGATTGAACATCAGAACACCATACACCAACACCAAGTCTGAATGTACATCAATAAAAAAAAGTTTCAATAATTCATGATGTACTCATGTGAAGACTACTATGGAACTAATAAAAAAGAATGAAAAACCCTCACAGATACCCACGTATTATTTTGCAAAACTCAGGTGACAGAACAATATGTGTAGAATGATATCTCTCTGTATTTGTGTGAGCATATATATTTCTCCACATATATTTCTGGAAGGGAATCCACTCAATTTTTTTTACAGTTGTTGATTGTAGTTATTATTGCAACATAGGTTTGAAGGAGAGGGAGACAATGTAGGCATTTTTATGGATTTCTTTATATGTTTAATGCCACTGAAAACATGGGGGAAGTTTCCGAAGATTTCCTATTATATATACATGTCTATATTGCTTTCTGAGTGACAAACCAACCCATAAATTGGCTGAACATTAAGGGTGCTTTAATTTCCAAGAAAATATCTGAATAATAATGTGATTAGGGCATTAGAAAATTTGATCTACTTTTTCAGTCCAAGTGTGTTAAGGCAATATGCCAACACCCCCAACTTCCAGAGGAGAGAGCCCTGGTAACAGCATGATGGTGTCTGTTCCCTGTTTTCCTATTTCTGCAGCTATCATTTAGGCTCAGCTATAACTTCAAGTGTGGAAGGAAATCAATACCATTTAGAACTCCCCCAATGGGCTTGCTAGCTGGCTTGAGGGGCCACAATGTGGAGACACAGATGTCTCTTCATCTCTTGCAGTCTTGGCAAATACCACTGATGATGCAAGCTACGAATCTTTGGATCATGCATGATTCCTCCAAATTTAATGTAAGGTTTTTTTTTAAGATTTTATTTATTTATTTATTTATTTATTTATTTATTTATTTGAGAGAGAGAGTGAAAGAGCACAAGCAGAGGGAGTGGCAGGCAGAGTAAGAGGGAGAAGCAGGCTCCCTACTGAGCAGGGAGCCCGATGTAGGGCTCGATCCCACGACCCTGGGATCATGACCTGAACCAAAGGCAGATGCTTAACCGACTGAGCCACCCAGGCGCCCCTAATGTAAAGTTTTGATGACTGTAATCACAAATGATAATAATTCTGTAAGTTCAACCAAGACTTCAGAAAGACAGTGTATACAAAAAGTCGGGAAGTAAGACCAAAAAAAAAAACCTATGTCTAGGTATTTCATATATATAATTTTATTTTTTTATCCCAATCGGAGAAATGAGGTGTATGTTCCCATTTTATAAACTACAAAAATTCAGCTGAGTAAATTCTAAAGATCTAATTGGCTTTATAACTTGTCATGAATCAGGCAGTATCCCACCCAACCAGTAGAGGGAGCTCGAAAGAGCCACAGAAAAGGAAAGACTTTTAAAGGTAGAGCGGCAGTGGAACAATGGAAATTCTTAGCAAAGATACATTGTTTCAGACAAGGTGCCCCTAAGAGAACTGAAAGGAGTCTCAGTAAATTTCCTAGCGCGGCTCTGGAAATTCCCATGTTGACTAGTTAAAGGTTAGGCTAAAACTACAGTTAGGGTAGGTATTAAATCTTGGTTTACTGACTTGGGGCCTTAATCTACAGGGTGCCATTTTGGGCCTGCAGTTTTCTTTTTAACAACAGAGAAGGAAGTTGAGGCTGAGAAGAATCCCCAAGTCACACAGCCTGTGTGGATTGGAATCTAGGCTTGTCTGACCCCAAAACCTGGATAGTTTCCTCTAGAACATGTTGCCTTTTAAGGCATTATGATTTGGCGAAGGAAGCTGGGGAACTTGCCTTTCAGTCTCCAGGCATTTCTCTTAGAAACACCAATTTTGATTTCAGTCACCTGTGTGTTTCTCAGTGGACGGCCAGGACCTCCACCTGTCTTGGTTGTATTTGGCTGGGCTGATTCTCAGAGTTTCCAGCTCTGGGCTATAGAATCCCAAATACCAGGCATTACTGTTGTGGGGAAGTAATTGGTTAATGAGAACACAACTAGGCACAGCCAACCCAAAGTATTGGCTAAAAACAACTTAGAAGCAGACAAAAGATTGTCCTAATGTGAATACAGATGCACATCTTTCAGCGATTGACCCACACCCACGAAATCCCCTGTACAATTCTTGAGTTTCCTGCCATCCAGGCCAGTGAGGCTATTCTGGCAGGTGGAGCCCTACCATAGTTTGAACACTGGACAAAACGCAGGTTGGACTTTGAAAACCTGGCTTGGAACCCAATCTCCTTATTTCTTATAATGGCTAAATATGACTTAGACCCCTTTAACCTCAGTTGCTTACCTGTAAAATGGGGGTGATAGGTAATACTGCCACAAAGAGTTTGCAGGTGGAGATGTTTATCTTAAAATCCTTACACAATATACTCATCCACAAATGAATTCACAAAATGGGTCCCAGACTGTTCTGAGTGCCTCCCAGGTGCCTTGATGTATGTCTGAGGAAGCTCATTCCCAGGTTACTGGAGACACAGGGACATGGGGGCAGGGAAGGTTGGGGGGGCAAGCAACAGGGGAAAAAGCAATTGCAAATATGTTTGGCCCATAATACCTGATCATTAAATAATGGTTGTTATGACTTCCTTCATAACATATAAAATCCTTAGTGAGACAAATAAACATCTAATCATGATGGCCATGTTGCGTTTTTCCATGAGGTAGGGGCAAGAAGCAATGGAGGGTTGATTTCAACTTTTTTTAATTTTGACACTTTAACAAGACTTTCAAGAAGGAATTATTTTTAAAGTAGTTTAGCTTCAAGTTTTAACTAAGAAATTCTACTAGCCAAGGCCTTCATTCATACTCACCAAGACATTGCCAGAATGACTTTTCTGATTTTGGTGAAAAGACAGTTGAAGGAAAATCGGCCCCAGTGACATAGGGCCACTTCGCTCAACTGAAAATTAAATCCAATCTCCATCCTACACAAAATACATGCTATGTTTGCAATATTCTTTTATCTGTGGTGGGTTTATATAAAAAGTAAACAAGATATTTTACAATCTATATTTAATGATGTGCTTATACAATTAGAGACTTTTATGAATCGTCTTCATTATGCATTTAAACAGTTCGTAAAAGTTATGAGTCCAATGTAGTCACCCCTTTTTGTTGTTGTAAACCTTTAACTGCAAAGGCACTGAGAACAAAGGAACGAAAATGTGCATATTCTGAAGGATTCACACCAGCCCCTGCTTCAATTATGCATGAATTAACAGAAATGAATTTGCAGCGTTTTATTTCTTGGTGTAATGGAGCTCGAGTATTTCATAAAGTGTAACCATACAGCAAATTCGGGGCTCATTTTAGAATAATTAGCACATTGATGTTACTTGTGTAGTTAAAAGGAAATGTTAAAATTTTCCCATTGTAAGCATTTTTTCGAAGGCTCACTCTGTTCTCTAAAATGAGCAATCTTTCACTCAGAAGAAAGCTGGAAGCTCCGTCTTCCCTGCATTTCATCTTCTTTCTCTTATACCTCGATTAAAATACTAGTGCTTATTCAGACAAGTCTTAATTATGGGCCCGGAGCCAGTGGAAGAACCAGCATAGATGAAGTAGGTAATTTTTTTAAATGATGCATGAGCCTCAAGTTGGTCCAGTTCCATCCTTTGAATAATTAAGGCTGAGCTAAAGGAGACCTAAAATCTGTACATTCAAGTGTCTTCATTTAACATGCTCACCAAAATTTGACATTCTCACATCTCTTTCCCCCACCCCTTCAATAAAAAGGAAAGTCACCCTCTCTGGAGAAGGAAGGAACTCACATTGACAGAGTTTCTGAGCTCTGTCAGACCCACTACGACATGAGGTAGATCACAGTCCTCGTTCTCTGAATGTTCACACAGTTCTATGAGGTCAGCAGTGAGCGTGGTCATCCCTGTTTTGCAAATGAGGATAGTAAGGCTCAAGAATGTTAAGTAAGCTTCCCAAAGTCACACAACCCGACCAGGGCAAAGGGAGGATTTCATTCAAGTTGGTCAAAGTCCCGACTTCAGTTTTGCTCTATCTGTCCCAGCCCAAGGTGACTGACAATTTAAGGAGACAGAGGCAATTTGAGTATGTTCAACACAAACCGCAAAATGAAATTCATTGATTTTAATTTAATTTACTAATGTTATACATTGTGCAGAAGGTTGTTAGAATCACTAACAAAGCTGCAACCTCCTAACTCTGAGGAATATTAGCAGGAGGTGGTGGAGGACTTCAGGGCCAGAAAACAGAGGGGAGGCCAAGGGGAAACTGGCAAAGCCTATTCTGGGCCCGGGGAATAAAATTTTGAAATACTTGGAGGGATCCTGTTCTTACTGAGCTAGACGAAGCATGAGAGACAGACAAGGAAAGTAGATACTTTACAATCTAATGACACATATGTAAGGCAGGCATCTAATAATGGATGCCAGGGCCAGCAATTTTGCATTGTTCACTGACGTAACCCCAACACCTAGTACCTCGCACAAAATGGGTGCTCAATACATACTGAACAAAAGAGAGCTAGGGAGGATCTAGGAGGCACATTGCATGCAGATTTGGTAGTGGGTGGTTCAGGAGTGAATGTTTCTGAGAGGGAGCGCTATCTAAAGAAAAACAAGGAAGAGAAGTAGTCTGGTGGTAAGGGACGGCTGTGAGGACAGCATTTGCAAAGCTCAGCCAGAGAGAAGTAAGTCTGGACGTCCCCTTTCTTGGGAAAGAAAATACTTCCACAGTCTTGGTATACAGGCTGCGGGGGCCAAGTGCAGAGACTGAACAGAGAGGCAGAGAGTGCAGCGAATGCTTTTAGCAAGGAGTGTGGCCTTTGGAAACCCTCTGGGGTAGATCACTGGGTCTCTGTGCTGAGAAAAATCTAGAGGACTAAAGCAGGACTTTTCAAAGTACATTCCAAGGATTCTTTTCTTAAGTAAATTTAGAAAATGCTGGGATATTAAAAGTTCTGTGTGGTTTTTTTTTAATTTCCTATAGGATAATATGTTTTATAAATCCATCAGATGAAAATATTGCACGTATTGTTTTCAAGTTTATTTGACCACCATTAGTAACTACAGAAATCAGTTTGGGAAACACTGGACTAGTGTTGTGTGAGATGAGCTACGATGCTCAAATCTTGCCCCACTCACTGGTCCAATCTGGAACTCACTCACCCATCTAGGTGGTTATCTTTGGAGGTTATCTACTATGGTTAGGAAAAGCTCTGGACACACAGATGCCCATAAATGATACATTGTTCTATTACACTCTACCATGGGTAAATCTCCATACCTTGGTTTGAGCTACAGATTTCTACTTATCCACTTCTACTGGTTTCAGATCGTTACTGGGAATAGATTGGCCAACCCTACTCCATATTGCTGGAATCCCACCTCTGTTCCTAATTCTTACAAAGTATCCTTTCAAAGGACCAGAACTTGCTTCTGTATGCTCTTGGAATGTACTTTTCATCAGGGGTTCCCACTTCCTGCTTTTACAGAATATCCTTCCATAGTGCATACTCTTCTTGTGCTGAGTCCCCTATAGAATTGAGCCTCCTCATAAATCAAATGATTGTGAATCACAACCAAACTTATTGCCCAACTCTGAATAACATTGCTTATAAAACCACTGACCATCCACCTTGGAGTCTGGCCCTTTAGTGAAATCAGAAATCTCAACTCTGGTTTTCCCAGTCTGGCTTTATTCTCTTTCACTTCCAACGCCCACCATGTTGTCAAAAGCTATCCCGCTTTGAAGCTAAAACACCCTGAACAAACAGAAGAGAGAAAAGAGGCACAAATAATTACTAACATTACAACAGTGTTATTACAAACAAACAAATGTAGTTTGTTTTCAAAATGCAACCAGCTTGACAAATTACTACATTTGTTTTTATACATTTGTTGACTCTCATTTACTGTATTCCTTCCATATTATTGCCACTGGGTGGCCAATTTCCACAGGGGATGATGACAACCCCATTGTCTTCACATTCAAATCGCCTTTTCATTAGATGAGTGTCACTTTCCTGGGTGCTTCCATAGTAGCTGACTTTGCTCTCTTCAGTCACAGATGGTGATCTTCATCTCTTATCTTCCCTATTGAAAGCTCTTTATACTCCTTATTCATTAGATTTCTTTAAGTAGGTTTTAGATAAGCTTCAAGGCCACATTTTGGGCATCTGATAAAAATGTCCTCAAGGGCTTGCTTTTTGTTAAATTCCTGTTAAGTCTAATAAATATTGAGATTATTGCTAGAGTGTTGGTTTCTTTAGCCATATTTAATTTAAAATTCACAGACACACACACACTCCTACACACTTACACAGTTTCTCATTACCGCTCTCATGCTTGCTCAAGTGTATTTGTTTTCGTTTTTGTTTTGCAAAATTCTCTAGGCCTAAATTGCCAGTAATGACTTGTATAAGAATGTAAGACTTTATTTCTGGACCCTGAATCCTATAATATAAGGCTTTCTTAGGCTATTCCTTTTTGAGTTATTTTCTCAGTGGTTTCCCTGGGGATTACAATTAACATGTTGATTAATAGCAATTTAATTCAAATTAACACGGACTTACTTTCAGTATTATATAAAAAGTTTGTTCTTACATAGGTCTATTCTCTTCTTTGTTCTTTATAGTCATACAATGTACATCTTTGCCCATCAACACAAACATAGAATTTATACAGTTGTTTTAAAAATCGGGTAGGAGAGGAAAATGGGTTACAAACATAAAAATACATCAATACTCTCTTTTTCATTCACCTACATATGCAACTAAACTGGTGCTATTTTATTTCTTCATGGGGATCCCAGTTACTATTCAGCATTCTTTCACTTCAGCTTAAAGGACCCCTTTCATATTTCTTTTAGAATGCATTTTCTAGCCACAATTTATCTCAATTTCTGTTTACCTGAGAATGTTTTAATTTCTCATTAATGTTTCAAGGCTGGCATTGCTGGATATAGAACTCCTAGTTGAGACAGGGGAGTGAGTGGGGAGTCAGTGCTTCAGTTAAGCTTCTAGGCTTAGCCATGTGCTCTAGCTTAGTCTTTTGCCAGAAATCTGCACAGAAATTACTATTCCAGATTTTCACTATGGTATTGTCTCTTCTGTTTGCTACTATCTCTGGAATCCAGAAGGGAGGAAAGCTGATGACCAAGGTAGGATTTGGAAATTTTGGAGTTCCTGGTTATAAGACCATGAGGATAGCACCAAATCCCTGTCTTGAACTACTCACAGTTTGCAGTTTGGCAGCCATGGGAAAACATTGCTATTGCAAGCTGCCATAACACCACACAGGACAGAATTTAATTTTTCAGTAAATCAACTATAGTAAATTTAGGCAGACCACTACATAAATCTTCAGCTTTAGAGTCCATTGAAATGGCCACCAAAACTTGAGCATGCCCTGATGTACAAGCACTTGCTGCACACTAAAACAAACACAGCTATTGAACTCAATAACTAAAACACATCTCCAAAGTCTGTCAAGTAAGAAATAAATCTGTTAATCCTACGTATAAATCAAATAAGCAAGTTCATATTAGGGTAAGACTGTAGAGCATATGTGGACAATTACATGTAGTTGATTTGTGTAAATTGGAACTAGAAGAACCATAAGATTCAATAAATATTGGCTTAGGCGCCTGGGTGGCTCAGATGGTTAAGCGTCTGCCTTCGGCTCAGGTCATGATCCCAGGGTCCTGGGATCGAGTGCCGCATCGGGCTCTCTGCTCCTTGGGAGCCTGCTTCTCCCTCTGCCTCTCTCTCTCTGTCTCTCATGAATAAATAAATAAAAATCTTTAAAAAAAAATTAAATAAATAAATAAATAAATAAATAAATAAATATTGGCTTAATAATGAGAATGTCTATACAGCATTTCTTATTTCATCATTTTGACCTCTATGGCTATAGTATTCAATAAGGTAATGTATTAAACAACTCTTTTGACTTTTCTGTCAATGAATTGGCAACTCCATAGGGAGGAAAAATTATTCAGTGACATCATCTTCCTTAATTTATGTAATAAAATGATAAAATAGGTGTTATATTCTCTCTGTTTGAGGTTCAAATCATTTAAGGAGTTTGTCTAATTTATAGAGTTGGTTAAGTGTCAGAAATCAAAGCCATATTGTCTTGCTCTTTCTGGGAAACCATACAGCCCCCTATGACTCTGCTTGAGTATTCTCAAAAGAACTACACTTACATCAGCACCCTCATATTCCTTCAGAAGATAGGTGCATTTACTCTTTTCCTGAGAGGAGGAAACTGGAAAGGGATGTGGGTAATCTGACTGGGAAAAACCTTATTGCCCTGGACCCTAGTAAGGGTGCAAAAGATTTCTATGCATAAGACAAGTTGTATCTTGTCTTTTGGTGCTTATTTCACAAATAAAATAGAACTACCACAGTCCTTTGGAACTTCTGGCCTGCACTTTGGCTAGCCAGGATCTGCGCTTTCTGGCCCAGCTTCTTAATGGCCCCTTATTGGGCCTTTTCTTTAAATGGAGAGGGACAGAAAATAGGCAGTATGGACCTCAGATGGAAGTCATGCTCTCTAGCCATTTTTATTTCAATAAAGCTGATATTGCTACCCTCTTTTGGCCATCAGTTGTTTGAAGGTATCCTTCCAATATTTTGAATTCAAAAGAAAGATGGGTGTTGGGACACCCAACTCCAACAAACCAGAGGCCATCTTCTCAGAATGTTTGGTGCTCTAAGACCATCTACAACTTTAAAGCCATGGGTGTTGATTTGCCAATACTTATAAAGAGCATTGAAAGGTTTACATTTCTGGAATTCTAGATTTCCTTTCAACTACTGATAGCAAATGAATGTGTTAAAAGCACTAAGAACAACCTCTAACATATATATGTGTGAAATGAGTGAATGAGGAAGCATGGTGAAAAGCAGATCAAGATTGATGCACAAAAAAGTTTACCAGAGCATCATGTACTGAGATAAAAACCATCGGAAATAAAGGTCTTAAAAGCAGAACATTAGTAGGCTTTATGATTAACATCTTATCTATATAATAAAATACACAGCCAAGGATTTGTGGTTATTAAACTATAATGATGTTAGAAAATGGACTTGATACAATACAACCAAACAAAATTGTATATAATTTACTTTAATTACCCCTATGGGAAAAGCATAGCATATTGGAGAAGATTCTGAGAAGTTGGAAATCTGAGTTCACGTTTCCCACTCCCCCCTTCCCAAACCTCTCTCTGGAATAGCAATTATCAAATGGAACTCTTAGCAGACAGAGCGGCAGCAGATGGCCAGATAAGGTGTTTGTTCACTGCAATGGGTTGCTTTGATCAGGGGATTAAAAGGCCAAAACCCAGCCAAGGTTCTTCCCACTAAGGCATTCACTCTGAAGAGTACTGCATTCACGTGGGGTGGGAGTGGGGGGACACCTTTGCCTTGCTGACACCAAGTGGCGGTGTGTGGCAGACACACGGGGTGCTGTGACTTGAGTAGTTGCACCAATCGAGAGATCCTGACTGTCCTGAGGTTGACATGAGGGATTTCAGCTGTAGGTCTTCATTTTCCTTACCACCTGGTGACCGCTGATGAATCAGCATTACCTCTAGAAGAGCAGGTTTGCTTTCTGTAAACTCTGTGGCTCAAACATAATTCAACTTCCTTCTTTGACAGGCACGGGCTTAATTGGTTGGAAAGGTTGGAAAGGTAAAGATGTGATATATCAAGAAGCAATGCGATCAGAATCAACTAGTTGTGATAGAGTTGGTTTCACATAACCATCCGCAGGGCTGATTTTTCCACCCTTACCTGTCTGGGGTCAAGTTGGGGAAATAAGGTACGGTTGCCTGATGCTTGAATGGACTCAGCCTACATGGCTCCCATCATATTTGTACAATTTAAATTTTTTAGTTTCTTTGGCAAGTGAAATGATACAAATTAGTCTACTCAAAAGACCCTTGTATCTTGTCCATTGGTGAGTTCAAGCAGTCAGTAGGACTGTGACCTAAGAATCTTTATCAACCTTTTGAGGAGATTTGAGAGAAAAGACCTCCTGACTGCATTCTTGTGGAATATCACAGGTATGCTTGGGACCCATATAATATTCATAGGGCAAAATCATATAGCAATTTCCTACCCCTTATTTTTTTTTAAGATTTTATTTATTTATTTGACAGAGAGAGACACAGTGAGAGAGGGAACACAAGCAGGGGGAGTGAGAGAGGGAGAAGCAGACTTCCTGCTGAGCAGGGAGCCCGATGTGGGGCTCGATCCCAGGACCCTGGGATCATGACCTGAGCCAAAGGCAGACGCTTAACGACTGAGCCACTCAGGTGGCCCTCCTACCCCTTATTTTGACACCAGGAAAAGCAAGCAAAGAACTGCACACAAAAATAATAAATGTACTTCATAGGGTGCTGTGACTTGAGTGGTTGTACTAATCAAGTAGGGAGAAACCAAGGATGGCAGAGAACACAGCTGGGAAATGTGACTTGTCACCTGCCAAGCTCTGAATGATGATCTAGAACCTGGCTAGCTGCCAATTTAATAAGTACATACAAATATCCATCCAATCTGGCACACAAAAGGCACAATAACCATTCTGGACAGCTTTGAGACAATATCTCATAATTTTTAAGAAGTACATACCTTATACCATTAGTTAGCTACATTAGAGAAATTCTCAAAATATTTGCATAAGGAGAGATGTAGCACATTATTTTCAGAATTGTTGGTATCAGGAAATAATCATAAAAAATCAAAATGTCCACCAGTAGTGGAAAAATAATTAAGTTGTTGCTCTTCTTTTAATATATCAGTTCAAAATAATAAATTAAACTGGCAGGGGTAGATAAATGAATTAGATATACATGTGTCAACATTGATATATCATAAACATAACACTGTGTGAAAAGTTGCAAAAGGACATATTGTATGATGTCAGTTATGAATATTTTAAAAACACATAAAATAATACTAGATATTCCTTACAGATATAAATATATGGTGTAAAGAATAACACAGCTACAGAAGGACACACACCAACCTCAGTAAAATAGTTACTTTTGGGAGGAAGGACAGGAATGGAAAGAGGAGGGATTTCAATCATAGCTGAAACATTTATTCCTATAAACAAAAATAACATGAAACAATTACAGCAAAATGTTAACATTTTATAAATCAGAGTAGTGAACTTGAATTATTTTTATATTACTGTCTTTCTTTTTTTATATGGTTGAAATGATTCAACATGAAAACAAATCTAAATGTCCTAAGAGCTATTCAATGGTATGGTTACCCTCAGTAGCTTATCACGGTTTCAGTGTTAAAGCCATACACAAGACGCTTGCTTTGGGTTTTTTTCTCCACATATAGACAGATTCAGTATCTCCATTGCTCCCCCTCTTGGAAGGCAGTGTGTTATGGTAGAAGTCATGTGGAAATCAGAGAGGCTTCATGGCACTAATTCTTTGGATTGTTTTTAATTACGGGGAAAAAAGTGTTGCACAAGACATGGGGTCTGTCTCCTAATGGGTGTTAATTCCTTACCTTTTCCAATACTCACTTTCTAGATGGCCAAGCAGGTCTTGAGAACAAGCTACCCATACTTGTTTTTCAGGCTGTGGTGCCCCTATATGGAAAGCTTTCCTTTATTTTTCTGTGCTGTGGAAGTTTGAGTGCTGTGCAATGTTAAGCAGCCTTTAAATAATTCAAATCCATTTTCTCCCTCCCTTCCTTCCTTCCTTCCTTCCTTCCTTCCTTCCTTCCTTCCTTCCTCCCTCACTCCCTCCCTCCCTCCCTTCCTCCCTTCCTCCATCCTTTCTTCTTTCTTTCCTTACTTCTTTTTTTCTTTCCAATTACCTATAGTTCTCATTTCAGCATTTAATCCCTCACTTCCCCATTATTACTGTATAAACATCTCATGCCCTGTCTCATAATGTGTCCTTGGAAAAGTCAATATGCCTCACTAACACTCAGTTTCTTGGCCTTTAAATAGAGGTATTGTAAAAGATCTTTTTCTAAGGGACTTTTGGCACTAATATTTTACAATTTCAGAATCCTATTAGTATATAAATTGTCTTCTGAAATAGAAAGGGATATTACAATGTTACTTTCACATTCCACAGAGCTACTGCTTATCTAGAGTGGCAGGTGAGAAAGAGAGAGATAAAACTACAATCCCCTAGAAATCTCTCAAAATTTCTTTGATAGAGAAGGGTGTTTTCAGTTTAAACAAGCCTGTTCTACGTTGCAGTGTGAATTTAACTGGGGGATAACTGAAAAATATACTTATGATAAACATACCCTTACTATTTGAAGAACAAATACCATAAATATATATGTGATAGTAAAGAAATAGAAGAGATGAGCAAGGAATCCTTCCAGGCAAGATCTACTGTTAACAAGGGGCACAAGGTATTTCTGTTAACTCTGGTCATGGCCTTTGTGCATTGAAGTTCAATTTTAGAATGCTGCTGTATTATCAACATAAATAAGATTTCTGTTTTTAAGTGTAAGTTAAAGACAAACTGTTTCTTGTTTATTGGTATTAGCTATATTGGGTTTGAACTCAAAGATTATTTTTGTTACCTCTTCCATTCTTTAAACCTTCTTGAAATCTGTATGCTAGAAAAGAAGAGCTTATCAAAGCAAAAACATTTTACTTTTTTATTTTATTTTTAAAGATTTTATTTATTTATTTAAGAGAGAGAGAGCACAGGAGGGGATGAGGGGCAAAGGGAGGGGAAAGGGAGAGGCAGACTCCCCACTGAGCAGGGAGCCTGATGCAGGGCTCAGTCCCAGGACCCTGGGATCACCACCTGAGCCAAAGACAGACACTTAACTGACTGAACCACCCAAATGCCCCAAAGCGAGAGCATTTTAATATGCTTTTGGACATCATTAAATTGAGTCAGCTGTTAAATGGAAGATCTTAATTGTAAAACTTTTTTAAAAGTTTGCTAACGGTTCATCCGACATCAGCCACCTCCGCCACGCTGCCTAAGTTTGACCCCAACGAGATCAAAGTCGTGTACCTGAGGTGCCCTGGCGGCGAAGTCGGTGCCACGACTGCCCTGGCCCCGAGGATCGGCCCCCTGGGTCTGTCTCCAAAAAAGGTTGGTGATGACATCGCCAAGGCAACCAGTGATTGGAAGGGTCTGAGGATTACAGTGAAACTGACCATTCAGAACAGACAGGCCCAGATTGAAGTGGTACCTTCTGCCTCTGCCCTGATTATCAAAGCCCTCAAGGAACCACCAAGAGACAGAAAGAAGCAGAAAAACATTAAGCACAGTGGAAATATCACTTTTGATGAGACTCTCAATATTGCCCGACAGATGCGACACCGATCTTTAGCCAGAGAACTCTCTGGAACCATTAAAGAAATCCTGGGGACTGCCCGGTCTGTGGGCTGCAGTGTGGATGGCCGCCACCCTCATGACATCATAGATGACGTCAACGGTGGTGCGGTGGAATGCCCAGCTAGTTAACCACAAAGGAGAATGTTTCAATAAAGGATCATTTGACAACCAAAAAAAAGAAAAGAAAGTTTGCTAATCACTTAGCATTATACCCTCTAGGCCCAACCATGTTGTTGCAAATGGCAATATTTTATTTTTTATGGCTGAGTAATATTTGTGTGTGTGTGTGTGTGTGTGTGTGTGTGTGTACATACCACATATTCTTTATCCATTCACTTATGGATGGATACTTGGGTTGCTTCCGTATCTTGGTTATTGTAAATAATGCTGCACTAAACATAGGGGTGCATATATCTTCTCAAATTAGTGTTTTCATTTTCTTTTGGTAAGTACACAGTAGTGGAATTATTGGATCATATGGCAATCCTATTGATTTTTTAATTTTTTGAGGAAACTCCATCCTGTTTTCCACAGTGTCTACACCAATTTGCATTCCCACTAATAGTGCATAAGGGTTCCTTTCCCTCCACATTCTCATTAAAACTTGTTATTTTTTGTGTTTTTGATTTTAGCCATTCTGACAGGTGTGAGATGATATCTCATTGTGATTTTAATTTGCATATCACCTAATGATTAGTGATATTGAGCATCTTTTCATGTATCTGTTGGCCATTTGTATGTCTTTGGAAAAATTTCTATTCAGAAACTCTGTCCATTTTCTTTTTTTTTTTTAAAGATTTTTTTTATTTATTTGACAGAGAGAGACACAGTGAGAGAGGGAACACAAGCAGGGCGAGTGGAGAGGGAGAAGCAGGCTTCCCGTTGAGCAGGGAGCCCGACGCGGGGCTCGATCCCAGGACCCCAGGATCATGACCCGAGCCGAAGGCAGACGCTCAACGACTGAGCCACCCAGGCGCCCCTGTCTATTTTCTAATTAGAGTATTTGGTTTTTTTAGTGTTGAGTTGTATAAATTCTTTATATATTTTGGGTACTAACCCCTTATTGGGTATATAACTTGCAAATATCTTCTCCCATTCTGTAGGTTGTCTTTTTGTTCTGTTATTGTACACCTAAAACTAAAATAACACTGTATGTTAATTATATCCCAATAAAAAGAAAGAAAGAAAAGAATAAAAAAGAAAAAGATAAAGAGATTAAAAATAAACATTTTACAAATACTTAAAAAAAAAGTTTGCTTCTCAGAGTTCAGGCTTGAGTAAAAACTGCAGACAGCCAAGCCAAGAACAATAGCACTCATTTCTCCAAAAGCTAAATTAGACAACTTCATTAATACTCTTCATATTTAAGAAGGGGGGAAATCGGAGGGGGAGACGAACCATGAGAGATTATGGACTCTGAAAAACAAACTGAGGGTTCTAGAGGGGAGGGGGTTGGGAGGATGGGTTAGCCTGGTGATGGGTATTAAAGAAGGCACGTTCTGCATGGAGTACTGGGTGTTATGCACAAACAATGAATCATGGAACACTACATCTAAAATTAATGATGTAATGTATGGTGATTAACATAACAATAAAAAATTTAAAAAAATACTCTTCATATTTATGTTTTGGAAGAAGTAAGAGTAAATAAAGTTGTTGTCAAGAATAAACATTTTACTGTTTATAATAAGGTGCAGAAAATACATATGTTTGCCCATAGTCAAAAGCCTAGTTGTTTCATAAACTAGCTGAAACTTGAGGCTAAAATGATTACCACTATCATAAAATTAACTTCTGGTATCAGGAATACTTCTGGATGGGTGAGTCAGCAAACTGGTAAGAGTAAGTAGCTCCAAACTCTTGTCCCTCCACAAAAACATCAAAGACTAAGCAGCAATTGCCAGAATTTACTTTGTCAAAACTCTGGAAAACAAAGATTTATAACAACCGATTGAATGGTGGGTCAAGAAAAAGGCAACTTAAAATGGTAGCAAAGCTTTGTGGTGTTTTCACTTACCCTTGGCCACCCTCCTCAGCTCTCAAGTCTTGAAGATGGTACCCTGCATTCCCAGTGTAGGATTTTGGTCCCTGATTCCAGATGGAGCCGAGCAGACCTTATTTGCAAATTATTGCATTTATTTGTTCTAACCCATCTGCTGGCTCCCTAAAGTCTAGGAGGAAAATCTAGGAAACAGTTTATTTGGGAAATTAGGGGATGCAAAAGTATCTGTATAAATACTGCTAAATTTAGAAAGTCATGTTCAAAATAAAGAATACAAAAACAATAGAACCAATGAAACAAGAAGTTTGATTCTTTGAAAATATCAACAGAATGAACTAACCATTACCTAGAATAACTAAAAAAAGAGAGAGAATATACAAATACAGATGTGAAGGTCAAATGTGAAAGTGGAGACATTATTACCAACCTTACAGAAATTAAAAGGATTATGAAAGAATGCTATGAATAATTCTATGCAAACAAATTAGATACCATAGATCAGATGGACAAATTCCTAGAAATACATAAAATGCCAAAACTGACTCAAGAAGAAGTAGTGAGATTGTTTTCTTGACTTCTTTTTTTGGATAGTCATTAGCATATAGAAACACAACTGGTTTTTTGTATGTCTACTTTATATTCTGCAACTTTACTAAATTTATTTATTGATTCTAACAGTCTTTATAATGTCTTTAGAGTTTTCTACATATAAGATCATCATCTGCCAACAAAGATAATTTTTCTTCTCCCTTTCCAATTTTGGTGCCTCTTATTTTCATTTCTCACCTAATTATTCTGCCTAAGACTTCCAGTACTATGTTTAATGGAAGTGGTAAGATCAGTCATCCTTGTCTTGCTCCTGATACTAGAGGAAACATTTTCAGTTTTTCACATTTAAGTATGATGTTACATGTGGGATTTTAGATATGGTCCTTATTACAGTGAGGTAAATTCCTTCTATACATAGTTTGTTGAAAGTTTTTGTCATAAAGGAGTGTTGAATTTTGTCAAGAGCCTTTTCTGCATCAAATGAGGTAGTTATGGGTCTTTAATCCTTCATTCTGTTAATGTAATGTATCACATTAATTGATTTGCACATATTGAACTATCCTTCCACCCCTGGAACAAATCCCACATGATAATGGTGTATGTTCCTTTTAATGTGCTGTTGAGTTCAGTCTGCTAGTATTTTGTTAAGGATTTTTGCATTTATGTTCATCAAAGATATTGGCCTACAGTTTTCTGTTATTATATAGTCTTGTCTGCCTTTGGCATCAGGGTAATGTTGGCCTCATAAAATTCTCTTTTTTCCGGGCGCCTGGGTGGCTCAGTTGGTTAAGCGACTGCCTTCGGCTCAGGTCATGATCCTGGAGTCCCTGGATCGAGTCCCGCATCGGGCTCCCTGCTCGGCAGGGAGCCTGCTTCTGCCTCTGACCCTCCCCCCTCTCATGTGCTCTCTCTCTCTCTCATTCTCTCTGTCTCAAATAAATAAATAAAATCTTTAAAAAAA
>NC_138371.1:95476390-95525721 GCF_054177405.1 Leptonychotes weddellii | reverse complement strand
CCGACTTCTAAAAGTTCCGATTTTGTGCTCCGCGGCTCTATCACTTGGCCAGAAGCAGCTGGCGGAGGCCCCCTCTCCCGCCATCTATCTTCCCGAATATCGCCTGGGATTCACTTCTCCGCACATCCTACCTTCCAGAAAGTGGTCGCTTTTCTGTTCAGAGAGTTGTTGCTATTCTTTTCTCCTATCTCCTGTTGAGTTTGTAGGTGTTCAGAATGGTTTGATCCCTATCCAGCTGAATTCCTGAGACCAGACGAAATCCAGGTCTCCTAATTCTCCGCCATCTTGCTCCCCACAGAATATACATTCTTCTCAAGAACACATGGTACATTGTATAAGATAAATGTCTTTTTGGTTCACAGAATAAGTGTCAATAAATTTAAGAAGATTAAAATAATAACAGGTATCGTTTCCAACCACAATGGAATGAAACTGTAAATCAATAACAAAAGAAAAACTGGGAAATTCACAAATATGTGGAAATTAAACAATTAACTACTAAGCAACCAATGAATTAAGGAAAGAATTGGGGGGAATTAGAAAATGTCTTGAGAGAAATGAAAATGAAAACACCATATACCAAAACATATTGCTGCAGCAAAAGCAGGTTAAGAAGGAAGTTTAAGCAATAAATGCCTATTAGTTAAAAAAGAAGAAAGATCTCAAATAAACAACTTGATTTTATAACTCAAGAAACTAGAAAACAAACTAAGCCCAAAGTTAGCAGGCGGAAGAAAATAATGATTAAAGCAGAAATAAAGCCTAAAATAGAAAAAAAATAGAAAAAAATCAGTGAAATGGAGACAGTTTTTTGAAAAGATAAACAAAATTGACAAACCCCTATTTAGAGTAATGAAGAAAAAAGAAGACTCAGATAAAATTGTGACTGAAAGAGAAGACATTACAAATGATGCCAGAGAAATAACAAGGATCATAAGAGATAATTATGATCGATTATATACCAACAAATTAGGTAATCTAGAGAAATGAATAAATTCCTGGAAGCATACAACCCTACCAAGAACAAATCATGAAGAAACATATAATCTGAATAGATCAATAACAAATAAGAATATTGAATAAATAACAAAAAACCTCCCCAAAAAAGAAAAGCCCAGGGCCAAATGGCCTCACTGATGAGATCTTAATTGGTTTTTAACATAAAATTAACTGCCTTCAGAATCAAATGTAATAATTTTGCAGCATTTTATATTGGCAGTAGTAATAATATATTTATATTTCAACTACATGAAAATTGTCTATGTATAAAGTAGGTAGAAAAATGTTCACTTTAAGTTACAGGTAGAAGTCTTCCTCTATCTGGAAAAGAATAGGCATTAGCAAATCTAAGTTGAATGTGTTATTTACAGTACAAATGACTTTATTGTATTTAGATTGATTGTAATCTATCTGATCACAGAATCATCAAAATCACATTGAAGTAGACATTTAGCCTTTTGAAGATGGAATAAGAAGTCAAATACCTGATTTCTGTCAAACACCAAGGCCAGTGCCAAGCTTCAGTGCATTCCTAGTGAGTGTTTATTTACATACATTACAAAGAATAGTTCAGAAATTCTTCTGTGTGTTGTATATCTTAAACCTGAGCCAAGTGCTCTTGACTTCAAAATGATTTGAGTAAAATTGTCTATATATTATATTTTTTAAATAGATGTGTTTTTTGTTTGTTTGTTTCTTAATTTGTTGATTAGTTTGGTTTTTTTTTCAGAACATTTTCCCTACACATGGAGATTGATATACTGGACTAAAAATATCAGGAATAAATAATATCAGGAATCCATAGACTAAAAGCAATTTTTTTTGAAATAGTAGAGAACTTCTTTAAAATTTGAATTCACAACATTGGAGAACTTATAAAATTTATAGACTAAATGCTTTGGAAAGATTGCCTGGATTATAAATTTTAAAAGAAATTTCAGGTAAGTGCCAAATCGGTAATAGAGCCAAAGAGACCAACAATGTTTTTCAAATATATGCTTGTCACTCTCTTTTGCTTTTAGTTTTAATGCCTCCACTGATAGCAGGAATTGTGCTTCACTGTGTGAAGAAGAATTGATGCTTTCTGTAGCCCAAGATATTACTTTTTAAAAAGCTGCGTTTTTTTTTTCTTTAAATAAAAATGATCCTGAAAGAATTCAAATGTCCTGGAATGAAGGAAGTGAGCTGGAGATTAATAATGAATGCATGCTTGAACTGTGCATCAGCCATGCTTTAGCAAGGTGGTCAGGATTTCGACAAGAAAAAAAGAAAAGAAAAGAAGAGAAAATAAAAACAAAACACTTTAAACACATAAAAGTGCACTTCAATTTTCAAAAGTCTTTCCCATCATTATCTACCTCACTGTGATAACCAAAACTCTGCCTACCTATCCACAAGAGGCTTTCAACCTCTCTGTGACAGCTTTCAGTCAATGACATTGAAGACAAGTATATTAAAAATAAGAACATTTGCCTTTCTCTGTGCAGATTTGAAGACCAATCACAAAGTTCCTGTATTATAGGGTCATTAGTGGTCAATGTGAAATAAGCTATTTGGGTCAAGCTGTTAAAACAAGCATTTGCTCCAAACACCTCAAAATTATATTTAACAACTATGTTCAGCATATAAAGACATATTTTTTGAAGATTTGAATATACCGAACATAAAAACCTTGGGGATAAATACCAATACCTTTGCTCATTATGATATACTTCAACCATTTATAGCCAAAATATATCTATGGACACTGAGAAGTGGTACTAAAACATCTCTTCACCTTCTCAGGTTGATGAGACTCTCAAGGACAAAACTCCTTAAAATGATTTGAAGGAAAGCATCAAATCTCATCTACTTTATCTGAAAAAGATATTTTCTTGACATTGGAGCTAAAAATTTCTGCTAAACACATGAATGAAACCCTCTTCTCAGCTCTAATAATAGGTGATATCTATTGAGAACTTAGTATGTGTCACACATGAGTACCTGTCATCAACCATCGGGATCCTCAAAACCACTAAGTGTCTTACACGTATTATCTCACTTAATTCTCATAGCATCACTATGATGGGAAGACTAATGTTACATTTTTTTCATGGGAGGAAATGAAACAGGTAAGGGAACTTTCCGGAAAACATTCAGCCTAGAAATGGTGGAGCCAGGACTTGAACAACATTGTCTGATTGTCTGATGCAGATATATCTCTACCTCCTCTATATCCTCCTATCCACCACTGAGCTTAATTAACCACTGCTCAGTCTTTGGTGGAAGAACTTGAGGGGAGCTTTTTGAAAGATTTGATTCTATTGTCTCTCATTCTTCCACATCCATGTTTGAGGCCAATATCTGCACTGGGGATGACTCGAAATAGCACCCCAGACTTGACCATTTGAACAGCAAGTAACTTTTGTTTAGCTACCTCACTAAAGCTCCTTCTCTCTCTCTCTCACTCTTCCTCCCTCCCTCTCTCTCTCTCACTTCTTCTCTCTTTCCCTCCCTCCCTTACTTCCTCTCTCCCTCCTTCTCTCTCTCTCTCCCTCTCTGTCTCTCTTTCTCTCCCTCTCTATCTTTCTCTGTCTCTCTTTCTCTCACACACACACACATACACACACACTCCATCTCCTCTCACCTCTGACAACTTCTCTGACCATCTCTCTTCCTACTCTGACTGACACTCACTCTACATACTCCAGGCTTACTGGACATCTTGCTATTCCTCAACTCACCAGGCGTAATCCTACTTTAGGGCTTGCTGTGCTTGGAATGCTCTTCGTTGGATATCCCCATAAATATCTCCTCTTGACTTCTTTCAAGACTTTGCTTAAATATTACTTCTTAATGAAGCCAATGCTGACCACCCTTTTTAAAATTGCAACTCTACCTCCACCTAATCCTCCTACCTCCCTTAACTTCAACTTTTTTCATAGTACTTATCACCTTAGAATATATTCTGCATTTAGTTATCCAATGTGCTTGTGTATATTATCTGTCTGAACCTGCTAGGACATAAATTCCTTTTCAGGTTTTTTAATCTGCTAGATTCATTGATACATCCCAAATATGGTCAGTGTTCAGCACATACTGATATTCAGTAAATATTTGTTATATGAATATGTAATTTTAGAGGAGAAAACTTTTAACAATAAGGAGGTTCATCCTTGTCTATCTGTTTCCATTATATGAACCAAGAAAGGCCCTTGTGCCTCCCTTGATCAAAATTAATGTTTATATAAATATTATTATTTTAGAAAATTTTGAAATTCCAATTGATATTAAAAGAAAGGATAATATTGATGTTCAATAAAAAGAAATACGAATACAAGAGATTGAGAAATACTGTTGTAAGTCCTGCTGGCACAGTTCTGGCCATGTAGCAAGTGCTCAATAAATTCTGGTTGAATGAGTGCTCATTAAGTACTATGGGATGCAAAGGAGATTAGGAGCCACATGTTGAATAGTAATCACTGACAAAAGTTCACATTAAACTCCATGTAGGAAAATTGTGTTTATTGGAGCAAGTCATAAATAAAATAAGTGAAGGCTTCAAAATGACTAATAACAACCATTTGGGATCCAGACATGCTGAAGAACTCCAACATTTGTAGAAGCTGTTAATAAAGATGATGTCATTTTAAGCTTCACAAGAAATATGGATTTATTAAAAGGTTGGGAAGTCACGCTTTTCTGAATAATCTAAAGCCATCACTTTCTTGCCCCAAATTTGTTCACTTTAGCCTTTTTTCTCATCATTTCATCCTCATGTCTTACTTTTCAGGTATTTATTCTAAATACTCAAATGCAGCTTGTTCCTGCAGATCTGTACATTAACCCTTGTAGGGTATCCTGTAAGACTGATCCCATAGTTTACTTGTTCTTCCATGCTTTCCAAGACCCCTCACCTGATCTAGGTAATGTGTCTCTCCTCTTTGCTCCCACAGCACCTGTCATATCATTTATTACAAGAAACTGTAATCATTTCTTTACTTGTAAGTCTCAGCACCACTAGACTATGAATTCCCCAGACATGGCTGTAGGTTTTATTTCTGGGCTCTTAAAGCAGAGCATAAGACCAGACACATAATCTGTGCTTTCTAAATGGAACTCAATTTTTTTTTCTATCTACAAACACATCATAAGCACCTTGAGAACTGGACTATGTCTCTGGCACCTTTGTATCTACCATAGTACTTTACACAGAGTCAGGTACACATTAAGTGTCAAAGAATTGTGCAGTTGACCAATGAAAGATAGTATTTATGAGGATTATTCTCCATAGAGCTGTCAAGGATTATTTTAGAAGGAACAGGACACAAAGTGCTTTAAAAATATTAAAAATTTTAACTAGTACTCTTGAGCCATCTCCTACTTTTCCTGAGAAACTCTTACTGGTTAACTCTTACTGCCAGGAAGCCTTCAGAGACTCACCCTCATTTTGCTTCCTAGATTTATTGCTTATCTGTGCTCCCTAGCATTCTACTGCATGCTTTTAAAAGTGTTCTAGTCAAGGTCAACAATGAACCATGGATATTGATGCACTGTTAATGGAATGACTTTTCCTCATTTTATACTGAAAATACTTTCTAAATTCTTAAAATTCTCTACTGTGCTGGCTTCCTTGTTTCTGCCCCTGAATTTAATGACTTTTCCTTCTAAGATTCTGTTCAGGTTATTTCTGTTCCTCTCAACTGCATCTTCATTCATTCCATTCTTTCATTAGCCACAAAAATATTTATTGAGACCTACTAATGACAGACATTAAGCCCTATTGGAATAACAGGTCTCTGTGCTCTACCCTCTAAATAAGAATATACTTACTTTATAAGAGAACCCAAATTTGGTCTCTGCCCTTTGTTCTCCTGGCATGCTTCTGTCTCAAGAAATATGTCCAGTCTCATGATACTAAAACTCACATACACATGGAAGACACCTGAGTCCATAATCAGCCTTGATCACATTCTTCAGCTTTGACTCCACATCTCAAATTAAAAAAAAAAAATCCCATTAAGATGACTGTCTGTCATACCAAATTCAAAGTGTTGTTAGATGCTGACCTGATGCCAGGACATATTAACCTTAAGCTCTCTTTAAAAGAATTGTGGCTTCAAGGTTTCTTAGCATAGAATGTCAGGAAGAAGACTTTATGATGAAAAACAAGATTATTCATTTTAATATATCTCTTAATCACAACCTGTCATCCATGTCCAAAGAATTCACATAGCCACATAAATATAAATACACATAGGCACACACACACCCCCCGAGTCACTAAAGATTAGTAATCGTCCCAATGTGATTGGAAGAGAAGAAAAAGACAGTTTCCACTTAATACTGATGAAGTTTTTATTGGCCTTTTACATCATCCCATGAGTGCTGGGTCCATCCCTCTTGTATAAGAGAGTATTTTGGGTTGCAGCAACACTTACTTTGTTTTGCAGATTTTTCAGACCTCTTTGTTATCTTTCCATGCTGAATGGAAAATTTCATCTTCCACTCACTCCCTAATTAAACTCATTCTTATTTATGGCTTCAACTCCAGCTTCAATCTCTCTTCTGAGCATCAGATTCCCTTTGCTATCTGCCTACACTGTGTCTAAGCATCTGAAATATATTGCAAACTTAAATATCTAAAAACACAACTCTTCCTTTCTTATCTCTTCTCTCAACATGAGTCTTCTCCAGTCTTCTTCATCTTAATAAATTAAGTCAAAGCCCAAGAATGTGATCAAGGCTGAATATGAATTCAGGTGTCTTCCATATATAAATAAGTTTTAAAACCACAAGAGGGAACACCTTGTCCAAGAGACAAGCATGACTGGGGAATAGAGGCCAGGGCACAAAGTTGGGTCTTCCTATAAAGTTGAACCAACTGCTCAGTCAATAGCTTAGGAGACACCTTTGATTTCCCCCTTTCTTTCACATCCCATTTTTTGATCCATCAGCTCATTCTGTTGACTGCATCCTCAAATATACCTTGAATCAATTCTCTTCCCAGCACTTCCTCTGTTATCTCTGTTGGTCTGTCATCTCAACTATTGACAAAGTTTCCAAAAATATTCCCCAGAGTCCACTCTAGGCTTCCTACTATCTCTTGTCTACCCTGAAGCCAGTATGATACTTGGGAAATATAAACCAGTTTATGTGGCTCTCCTCACCATTCTACCCCCATTTGAAACTATAGCACTTGGAACAAAACCCAGTCTCTCTGGTCTCATTTCTGTCCATTGCTTAATAAATAACAACCACACTTCTCTTTCCTGTAATGACTCAGACCTGCCAAGTTCATCCTATCTAAGGGCTTTTCACTTATTCTTCTCCTGTCTAGAATATTCTTTCCCACCTGCATGGTAAGGTACTTCTATGCTCAAACATCACCCCTCCAGAATTTGTCCCTGGCCATTCTGTCAAAAAGAGCATGCCCTTCACTTTGCTTTATTCTCTAAAATTGTATTTATGCATTTACTTGCTATCTTTTGACCCCCTATTACATATATGATTTATGAAGTGTTTACCTTATCACCCATATCTAAAGCAATGCTTGACAGAGAGTCAGAGGTCAAATATTTGTCAAAAAATGTGCATTGAACAATGTAATTCTCCATCACAAGCATGAAGAAGCCAGAGGAAGCATCTCGTAGGTGGGCAAGACCAGGTGGGTGCTGGGAAACCTGAGCTATCCTGGGTGGGGCAGAAACATGTAGATTCAGAGATCAATGTCATCCATTCTATAGAATCAAAATTAAGGAAGCTTCTTCATGTCCTAAGTACAAACACTGGAAACTATCAGAGTATATATAAAGACAAAAGGGGGCACCTGGGTGGCTCAATCAGTTAAGTGTCTGCCTTTAGCTCAGGAAATGATCCCAGGGCCCTGGGATTGAGCCCCACATCGGGCTCCTTGCTCAGCGGGGAGCCTGCTTCTCCCTCTCCTGCTCCCCCTGCTTGTGCTCTGTCTCTCGTTGTCTCTCTCTCTCTCTGTCAAAAAAAAAAAAAAAGACAAAAGAATAACAACAAAAAAGAGTTCAAGAAGATTTTTCTAGATACTCATTATTTTGTCCTCTGTGCTATATTTTGGGAGCAGTCCCAGAGCAATGTACAAAATCAGGTCAGACCAAAATGCCTTGTCACTTGGTCACCAGACACGTTGGTCAGTCACTTCTTACTGACTGAAGAAGGAGTCATATCACTTCGAGTTCGATCTTCTACTGAAATATTTGGCATGTTCTCTTTCCACACAATATTTTTCTCATTCAACTCAGTCATTCCAATGTCTTTCCTCATTCATTTTTTAACATAAAATAATTTCTAACACAGTATTATAATAGCACTTAGTATTGAAATTATGGTTTGTTTCTATCAGCTGAATAAATACCTCTAAGTTAAAAAAAATAATAATAAATAAATAAATAAATAAATACCTCTAAGTTGAGGACATCCTACGCAATGCTGGTCACAGGTCTCTGAGGACTGGCTGCTTTAAAAGTCTGAGCAGTCATGTATGTTCATGTATGTTACCATGTCATTTCTTCTTTGGATAACTGTATTAATTTCCTAGGACTTCCATAACAAATTGCCACAAATTTGGTGGCTTAAAACAATAGAAGTTCATTCTCTCACGATTTTGGAGGCTAGGGTGTGAATTTCAAGGTTTGGCTGGTTCCTTGTGGAGACTCTGAGGGGGAGTCTGTTTTGTGACTGAGCTTTTGGTGGCTGCTGGCGATCCTTGAAGTTCCTTGACTTGTAACTACATAATTCCAATCTCTGCTTCTGTCATCACATGCCCTTCTTTTATATGTATGTTTCTTTCCTTCTGTTATAAGGAATTCTCACTGGATTTAGGGCCCACACTAATATAGGATGATCTCAACTCAAGATCCTTAATGACACCTGAAAAGACTTCTTTTTTTTTCCAAATAAGGACACATTTATAGGTTCTAAGTTTAGGACGTGGACTTATCATTTGGGAAGGGGTGGAATCACTATTCAACCCACCTTAGCCAACAAAATGCCTAAAGACTAAATCCAAACTTCTTCCCATGACTTCAGCTTGCTGTCCCAACCTCATTTCCTAGTGTCAACAATGTACACAGCTGGGTTTATGGGTGGCACAGAGAGCTCCATGATCCCTTCATCCAACACTGCCTGCTGCATCATTGCAAATTGCCCAAATGACCTTTTCCAAGAAGAAGATTAATGTTTGAACTGATGATCCAGTTTCCCTAAGAGACCATTAACACAATGTTTTTTTGTCTCTATTTCGGCAGTAAGTCCAAGCCTTGTTCTTCCATTCACTATTCTGTAAGTGTCCTAATCAGATTCAAGCTCCAATGCCTACAAAACTCCTCAAAATACTTCCTCTGAAATTTAAACTTTAAGAAAAGTAAGATCCCCATGTTATATATTCACCCACTTCACTGAACGGTCCCTTTACCTTCTATTATACAAATCTGGTTCTTCCCTGAGGTCATACTTCTCTTGCAGCCCTCTCAAGAGGTGATCATTTTCTTATTTTTCTGGGCCTGGGATAAATGTCTTCCTTGATCTCTGTTGCCAGTTCCAGAAAATTGCTCTTTCCTCCTCCCTAAATCTCTCAGTCCATTGAGGTATATACTCTCAGATTTTACCATGCACTATTTTTCTTTGTTGCAATTTTCTGTCTTTCCAATCGGACGTTTTCATTTTTGAAAGATTTCAGCACCTGCATTACTTCTTGGTTCCTCCACTACTATCCTGCTACCATTCTTGGTGACTCAAAAATCCATCTAATACTCTGGCTTCTCAGTGTCTTGTTCCCTTTCTCCTCCAAACATTTTGTCTTACACCCCACCTGCCTTCCCCAGCCATTCCCATGCCCACCCCACCACCACCATTTTTCAGATTTTGTCCTTCCCAACAACTAGAACACCACAGAAGCCCCAGTCAAGCACCCAGTCTTCGGGGTAGCAACACTGACTCTTCCACCCCATTTCTTCTAGTTCTCCTTCTCCACCTCTTCAAGGGGACCCCAAATCCATCAACACTTCCACTGTTTACCCTCCATTTTCCTTCAGGTGTCATTTCTTTCTCATCCAGCTCAGTCTCTGGTCTATTATTATTATCAATACTCCTGGCATATGCCATTCTCCTCCTGGCTCATTATTCTCTCCATCATAATCACCTGCAAATCCCCAGCCATCATTTAAATCCAACTCTTGCTCCCCTCTCCTGCACTCATGCAAATGACTGAGGCTGAAGAAAATCACAGTACACACTGGCTGGACTTACTCTAAATTCATGATCTAAACTCTGTCCAAGAAACCTATTATGATTGCCCTGCCAATTCACTCTCCCACTCTCCAAAACAACCATTTCTCAACTTTTTTTTCACTCTCCCAAATTCCAAATGCCTTCCTCTGTGCTCATATTCAGCTGGTGACCTTGTTTCTCATTTTTCAGAGAAAATAGATGCAATCAGAGAACATCTTCAATCCTGTTGCATCAAATCTATTAACTTCATCTGTCCTCATACATCCCACAGCATATGAACTCTTCAGACTCCAGCTAAGCAGATCCCTTCACTTGTGGCCTGGATACCACTTTGTTCTTACAATTTCCCATTTCCTTTTATTCCATCAACTATTCTTTCTCTAATGGATCATTCTCATCAACTTGAAATTCTGCTTCATAAATACCAACCAAAAAAAACAAAAAATTCCTTTGATTTCACGTTACCTTCACCAGTGACCCTATTATGTCCTTCCCCTTTTTGGCAAATTTCACAACAAGTGTTCTTTATACTAACTGTTTCCACTTTCTTACCCCTCAATCTCTTGAACTCAGTGCAGCTAGGCCTTTATTCCCATCATTCCTCTAAACTACCCTGGTCAAAGGAACAAATTCAGTGGTCAACCCCCAGGCCTGATCTTACTTAATTGACTCTTCATAGATTTGACATAGTTGCTCTCTCCCTCCATTTGAAAACAATTTCTACACTTAGCTTCTGAAATACAACCACTCCCACTTTTACTTCTACTTCCTTGGAAGGTTCATCTGCTACATTTTCTTCTTTCTGACTAATGTTGGAATTCCACACTAAATGTTGGAGTTCCACAGGGCTTAGCATTCAGACACCTCAGACATACAATCATTCCTTTGTGAATCCATTATCCATGCTGGAAAAATGATCCATATAAACTGATGACTCCTAAGTGTTTATTTCAGCTCTTATTTTACCCTTGTACTCCAAAATCATCTATTCAACAACTTATTTGAATCTCTGATTGAAGGCCTACTATGCATCTCAAGGTTCATATGTTCAAAATTTAAACTCTTGGTTTACCTCTCAAGGCTGTTGTTCCCCAAGACTTCCTCAGCTCAGTAAATGGCACCACCACCCATCCAATTCTTCAAAGATTTTTAGAAGCATCCTTAATTTTCTCATTTTCCTTCACCCTGTCTAATGCATCAGCATAACATATTTCTTCAGTATACATACAAATCCTGACCACTTCTCACCAATGTCACCACTACCATCATGAGTCAGGTAACCATCACTATCTATCAGCTGCACTGTAGAAAGTTCCTAAATACCTCCCCCCCATTTACACTCTGCTTTCTACTGTCTATCATCCATGCAACAGCCAAACCTTAAGACTATATAAGGCAAATCATGTAACACTGTTCAATCTTACTCCAAGTAAAATTCAAATTCCCTTCAGTGGCCCCTAAAGTTTTGTATAATCTACTTCATCTTCTTCTCCAACCTCATCATGTGACACTTCCACTAGCTCACTGCATCCTGCAAATGTGCCTGTGTTCTGTTATTTAAACACTCCAAGCATGGTCTCAGGTCCTTGGACCTGCTATCCCATCTGCTGATGTGCTCTTCCCACTGTAATGGACACACATTCCCTTTCACCCCAGCCTCTTTTTGAAAATCACCTGTTCATTGTGGCTTTGCTTACTGTAGCTTCCAAAAACTTCTCTCTTCCCAATTCCTTCTACCACATCCCTTACTTTATTTTGTTTCATAACATTTATCATTCCTCAAACCAGAACAATTTCAGGTTTACAGAAAAATTGCGAAGATGCTATAGAGAGTCTCTGTACTCTCCACATCTACTTTCCCCAATTATTAACATCTTACATTACTATAGTACATATGTCACAATTAATGAAATAATATTAGTATATTACTATTACCTAAAGTCCATGCTTGATTCATATTTCCTTAGTTTTTATTTCATTTTCAGGGTCCCATTTAGGAAATCACATTGCTTTTATTTGTCATGTCTCCTTAGGCTCTTCTTAGCTGTGATAATTTCTCACACATTACTTGCTTTTGACAACTTTTAAGGTTTTCAGGAAGGAGTACAGTAATATATTTTGTAAAATATCTATTGGAATTTGTCTGATGTATTCTCATGATTAGACTAGGGTTACAGGTTTTGGAAGAAAAGACAACAGAGGTAAAGTGCCATTTTCATTCCATCATAGCAAGGGTATAGGCTGTCAAACATGATCTATCACTGTTGATGTTGACCTTGGTCACCTGGTCGAGGTAGTGTTTGTCAGGTTTCTCCACTGTAAAGTTACTATCTCCCCACTCCTTTCCATATTTTACTCTTTGACAGGAAATCACTATGTGCAACCTATATACTAAAGGAGTGGGAAGTTATGCTTCACCTCCTTGAGGGCAGAGTATGTATTAAAGTTTTAAGTAAATAGAGGGATTTTCTCCTTCCCTCATATATACACTCAAGTTGGGAAGATGATTCCCATTGCCTAAAACAGCTCTCAGTAGAGTTCCTCATGCACATAGGTTCTTACTAAGTATTAACCAACTGAATTAATTAATTTCCTACCACACATACCTATTCATATGTGTTAGGCTCTACATGGGCACTTTCATGTACCTAAAAATATCTTCTTCTCTTTCCCCATATTTGTGAGATAAGTTTTCATTCACTCTGACAAGTCAGTTCTTCATATCTGCCTAAATTTTAAGGCAAATTTATATAAACACAGCATTCTAGCCATTGCATAGCTATATTACAGTGCGTATTACTCAGCATTCCAATTAATTCTTCACATCTCAGCCTGCTGACATCCCTGATGAGCTCCTTAAGGCTTATTTACCTTTGGGTAACCCTGGTGCCTAGCACTGAGCCTGGAATATTTCTCAGTGTCTGGGGATTAAGGAGATTAAACTAGATGGATGGCTTGGGGCTTCCTCTCACACAGTTGACTTTTTCTAGTCTTTTCCAGGCACCTGACCTGAGTCATCTGCACAAGAATCTAAACCCTTCCTTTGGATTATAATACCCTGATGTAGAATGGCTGATTCTCTCCCAGAGTCCACGTCAGAGTCTTGTGTGTCATAATCAGTATGACCTTTGTCCTTTCATGTCTGGAGCCCAAGAAGGACAGGGTTATGAGCTGAGGCCAGGGCAGAATGGAGACTAAAGAAAATGGCAGAGAAGGAATCATAGGTCCAAATTAGCAAGTCTATGTAGAAGTTTAGCTATGGTCAGGCAGATCACATGAAATAATCTGGAAGAATATAGGGAATGTTTACACAAGGTAAACATTCTATCCCAACTACCTTATGGAGGCAGGCCGCATTTTTCAAAGACAGACTATCTAAATTCACTGTGACACTAGATTCTGGATGAGGACTGAGAGCAAAACAATGACTGTTAATCAGAAATCACACATGACACCTGTTCATTCCTACGCACAGCTCAGATCCCAGAGCTCTGGTAACATTCCAGATGTCTAGAGTAACCTGAATATTGACTGTTTTCATGGATTACAAAATATATTTTTTTGTATTTACTTTTCCATTTTAACAATTTTTCTGATTATAAATGTAAACATACTCATTCTAATAAATATGGAAACATAGAAAAGTATAGAGAAAACAATAAACATTTACCCATATTTACCCACTTTGAAAGCATAAGTTAATATTTTAAAGTATATCCCTTTCTTTAAGTATTTACAGCACACTGAAAACAGTTTAAATATATTTATATGTACAACTTTGTACTATGCTTTTTCTAGTAACATAAAATCACATAATTTTGCATCTTAAAAAAAATCTTCTCATGGACAAAATTTTAAATGACTGTGAGGTATCACATCATCACATGATTTTTCAAGTATCCTCCTATTTGAGGAAGTTTTAATTTCTTATCATGATGCATTATGCTATAATTTCATTATTGCTCCAAGATATGCCCCAACAACAGGGATAAGCACAAAAGCTTGAGGAAAAACAGAAAGAGGGTGACTTCTCCAGATGGAGAGATGCTAGAAAGTTCCCCCCACAGAAGTGATAAGTTAGTATGAATTGGCTGGATGAAAAAGTGGAAGGAAATATAATGAAGAGAAGGGATAACATCTGGGGAAAATACAGAGGCTTAAAAATGTCAGTCATTTGGGACTTATTAGCTTACAAAGTCTTTTTCAATTTTTTTTAATTGGAATATAATTGACATATAACACTGTAAGTTTAAGACGTACAATGTGTTGATTTGATACATTTATTTATTGACATATGATTAACCATCTTAGTGTTAGTTAACACCTCTATCACAACACATAATTATCACTTCTTTTTTATGGCAGGAACAATTAGGATCCAGTCTCTTAATAACTTTAAATCTTATGAATGTTGTTTTTATATTCCTAAATCATTTTTATGGTTAGAGGTTTCCTTTCTTATGTTGTGCAAATTCCTTTTTCAATATAACTCTCATGAAAGGTTCTCCCTTCCGTAGAAGCACAGAATAAGTCTGTTACTCATAAAATATGTCCGTATTGTTTTGTAAAAGTCCACGAGATCATTCTTAGATACAGATCCTTATTAAAGAGAAAAGGAGCTTCAAAGGTCATCTACTCCAGTCTTCTCATTTTGTAAATTAAGAAAAACTAGATCCAGAAAAGGATAGTCACCAGCCACCCCTCTCCCCAATGCCATGGCATAAATATTTAGTGGCAGGACTGAATGGATAAATCAAATCTCCACCTTTCAATCCACCTCTCTTTCCAGCCTGCTGCTTTCTCTTTTCCAGGATGAGTCTTCTTCCTAGCTCCTCTAGGCATTCGTGGTTCAAGACTTTTCCCACCCCTTCTGGATCTGGGTCACTTTCTCCCAATTAGTCCTAGTAGTCTCTCCTTTCACCTGCATTCATTTATATAAAAAGTGGAATGCAGACATTTTTCAGAGCTGTTTTACATAACACAGCTCAGGGAATTCTCAAGATCTCCTATTAAATGACAAAAATTCAACCGAGTAATTTAAAAGATCAAATTGGCTTTATTGAACAATTCATGGATGGGGCAGCATCCCAACTAGCAAATGGAAAGAAGCTCTGTTCAGCTATAGATAAAGTTCTTTAAAGGGAGAGAGGGAGTGGGAAAGGAAATTATTAGCAAAGAATGCACTGTTTGAAACAAGGACCCCTCCTAAAGGGAAAGGAAGGAGCCTATTAGCAAATTTCCTAGTGCTGACCAGGAAATTCATCTTGACCAGTTAGAGGCTTACATTCCAGGGAGGTTTGAAAATGCAGTTAGCTTAGGTATTAAGTCTTACTTTGCTGCGGTGGGCCCTTAACATAAGTAGGTTGATTATGTTATAAAAGTTGATTCCATTTTGGGCCCATGATTTTCTTTCTAACACTCCTGATTCAGGGTCTATCATCCTTTCTCTACAGACAAGAACGCTGAGGTTCTGAGACGGGCAGGACCTTGCACAGTATTACAAAGATGGTAAACCGTGAAAATACGATTTAACCTCAAATTTGCCTTTAATTTCTCTAATTCAAATTATATTTGTCCTATTTTGTTTTTATTTTGTTTTAGAATCTTCTAATTGTCATCCACCTAATTTATGGTAGAACAGTAGCTGGAATCCAGGTCTCCCAATTTCAGTAATTGTTCCCCCTTCCTTAGCCACATTCTAACACCACATATAAGTGATCAGTCAGGTGAGATCTAGAAAACTGTACTTGGTCAGATTCTAGCAATCATTTAAATTCTTCCACTAGCCATTAGCAGGAACACCACACTCTGGATACCTGTATCTTAATGTTAAAAAAGTCCGAGGTTTTAGCATGCATTTGATTATTTAGGAATTCTCTTGTTTTGCTAATGTCTTGTTGAATGGCTGAAAGATAGCCCACCACCTTCTTAACTCAAGGTTTCCAAATAGTCTCTACAGGGAGATTACAAAGGGTTAAGCAGTAGATTTGTTTAATCACTGGATAAATACTAGGTTTGTTTGACTTTTAAATTAGAAAGTGTTGTCAGACTTAAAAATAAAAGCATTGTGAGATGTTTGGTAAAATGGTAATGTATTACTGATTATTTTAATTCAAAAGAAAGCCACAGTCTATAATTAAATGTTCTCTGCTTAACACATTTTCCTGTTGGCTCGCTCCTTAAAAATAAACAAGAAAAAAAAGTGGATGGGACGTTGCAGACAGTCCGGAGGACCACTGGGACCAAACTCACAGACTTATTACCGACACTGCTCATTTAGAAAGCTCTAAAATTGTGTGCCCTTCTTCCCCCAACTCACGGAGATAATGGCAGATTCAATTCAGATTTGAAGACATTTCTAAAGTCACAGAATAAAAGACACTGATGTTTTGCAAATACAATACAGGTGAGATATGTATTATGTATATAACCATTGAGCAGAAAGTAAAAATATGATCATGGTTCACTTCCAGTCAAGTTTCAAGATGAAATCTACTTAACACTGAATCTCACTCATCGTGGCTCTGGAGAAGATTATTTTAATTTAGTTATTATTTTTATTATTTATTTATTTTAATGTTTTTAATTGCTTTAATTATTTAATTGCCTCTGGAGAAGTAGTTTGGTGCAGTGGGAAAAACAGGAGCCAGGATAATGATTGTGAAGGCGTGACTATAAAATAAATGCTGATCTGAGACACAGGCCACACAGGGATTCTGCCTCAAGGTGTCTCAGGTTGACATGAGACTAGTTCATTCAATCTCTCCTGGATGTCAGGCCCTCTTCTAGCCTGTAAGATAGTGAACAAGGCAGTCCCAATCCTGCCCCCAAGTGTTGAACATTCTGGAAGAGGGAATGTAGAGAAGAAATGAGAATTCAAACAGTTAAGCTATTTTCAAATAGTGTAAATTACTGTGAAGACCAGACAACAAGCTGATAACACAAAAAGTGATTTATGGGTCATGGTATTTTATTGACTGTGATAAATATGGAGAGGATTGCTGCTAGTTTTTTTCTAGAAGGGAATATATGGGAAACTTCATGGAAAAAGCAACACATTAGTTGTCCTTTGAATGATGGGTGTTTTGTTTTGTTTTGTTTTGTTCACATAGAAACAGGGCCCTAATAGCACTGGATTACTGGAAGTAGATGTTCTATTTTGTAAAGCATAGGCATCTCTCTCTCTCTTTCTCTTTCTTTTAAAGAGAGAGAGAGAGAGCACATGAGGTGGGGGCCAGAGGGAGAGAGAGAATCTTAAGAAGGCTCCATGCCAGGAGCCCAAGGCTGGGCTTGAACTCATGAACCTGAGATCATGACATGAGCCATAATCAAGAGTCTGATGCTTAACTGACTGAGCCACCAAGGTGCCCGTAGGCATCTGTGTCTCTTATTGAAAATTTATAAAATGCAGATTTTGGTGGCTTTCCTTAACTCAGATGTATCACAGAAATGAAATAGCACTCTTTTCCATGGTCTTACAGATTCTGAAGAACGCATCTCTTTTCTCTTTTATTATATGATTGTAACAATAACCTCCTAACTGGTCTCTCTGCTTTTAGCTGCCCAAAAGATCTTTCTAAAACATTGTTTCTCAAATTATTTTGACCACAACCCTCAGCAACAAAAACTTACGTTGTGAACTAGCAACCACATTTCACAAAGCAATACTTACTTGTACTGCTTGCAATACATTTTAGTATTTTCTCTTCCATTCTACTTGATTCTACTTCATTAAGAAAACATGCTGGTCTGAACCGTCTAATTTAATTTCATGATCCTGATTGGTTCCAAAGCTTTGTGTGTAACCCCCTGCTCTACAGCAGAAATGTCAACAGGAGTTCCCTCTTTAGTCTTCTGTGGCTCCCTATTGTTTTCAGGATAAACTATAAGCTTCTAAGCACTGCTTAAGATTTTGATATTCTGGCCCTTGTCTTCTTCTTCCCCATCACCTCTCACTGTTTCCAGCTTCATTACTTCTATTTCTACCATATTGAATTACTATTCCTACCATATTGAATTAATTTGCAGTTTCCCAATCCAGCCGCTTGGTGGCTCTGCATACGCTACTGCTCTCCATGATGCAACTCCAGTCCACCTCCACTACCACCACAGATGACCATCTCTGGGCATCCTGTCTTATTCATGCTCATACTTCAAGCCTGAGGTCATATGGAATTACTGCACAAAAAAAATCTTCTTCCATATCTGCTAGTCTGGACTTGGTTTCTAGGCCATATCTTTCCATCTTCCTCTGAGTGTACTTCTAGGGAAGCCTCCAAACTATTGAATTATAAATTTATTTATTTTCATGTATATATGTAGAGCCAACACAGGGTCTGAGTTTTTAACTTATGTATTCTTGATTCCTGGAGCCCAATAAGCATTCAATAAATGTTTGATTATTGAATAAATAAGTAAATAAATAAATGCTTCAGTTAATGGGCAAGCAAACGTTAAACTACTCCCAAGATACCTATTACCTCTTTATATCCAGAAAATTTTTCCTAGTTAGTTGTGAATCAGTTAGGGATTTTTGTTTCCTTTAGTTGTTTCTCTGCTTCCTGAGAACTGACATTGCTAGGCACATGAGTGAAGAATTTGCCGATCAGCCTGTGTTAGCTAAATATGTACTCCTTGATTCTATGGTTGGGTGATAAGTTTCCAGAAGACCAGTCTCAGTGACTGGATAACCCATGTTACCTTCTATTGTGTTAGTGAAGAAAGTTAATCGGAATGTCCTTGTTTTAAAATATTTGGGGCGGGGGGGGCACCTGGGTGGCTCAGTCAGCTAAGTGTCCGACACTTGATTTCAGCTCAGGTCCCGATTTCAGGGTCATGAGATTGAGCCCCTCACTGGGCTCCATGCTCAGTGCAGAGTCTCTTTGTCACTCTTCCTCTGCTCCTCCCTGCTCAGCCCCCATCCCCACTCTCTCTCAAATAAATAAATAAATAAAATCTAAAAAATAAATAAAATTAAATATATTAGAGGGTTCATATGTCAGTGACAGTTATCAGAAGAGTATGCTTTTCAAGCCCTTGGTAGAGCTAAGAGTTAGGCCCATTCCTGCACATTCAATAATTGATAAGAGGCATCCTTTAGGATTTTTGAATGATCAGATCTTAGACAAGGAAGGTTGTATAACAGTAGGGCATGTGGGTTTATCAGATTTAAGTATCCTGGAAATATGTGTGCTGAATTTTCCAAAACATGGATAAAAATCACAAGTGTTTCTATAAAAATCCAAGTCACTGCTTTCTCAGAAATAAGATTATGCAAAAAAGCACCTTTATTTTCATGTGTGCATGATCATCCATATTAATATGTTAATTCATAGGTGAAATTGTGGCTTTCTTTTATCATCAACTGAGCGAGAATTCTGTTAGGGACTTCCCCAGCTGAAAAGATGGATAAAATGGTGGTGAGGCACATTCTAAATTCTTTTCTTACAAACTGTGGAAAGCAAAGGAATTTTACTCTTTATGCTTTGACATCGGCTTATCTGGGAGCATTAAAAAAACTAAGCCATACAATGCAAAAGACATCGCTCTTGCCTCTTTGGGAGAAAAAGAAAGAAAATTCTGGGGATGAGAATGACTCTGCTGGGATCCATTTTTTGCTCGTCAAAGCTGATGAGAACAACAATGACGTTTTATCATCACTCATTGGTTGCAATAGCTCCACTTCAGTGAGATAGTGCCCTTTGACCCTGGAACATTCTCCCTCCTGGCAGCCAGTGACTAAGTAGAGGCCCAGAAACCATGAATGATGAAGACAAATCCAGGGAAAGTGTCATTTTCTTACACCATCTCTCCTAGTCTCTATTCTTCTTTAAAAAAACAAAAACAAAAACAAAAACTCAGGCACCAAGGTGGTTCAGTTGGTTAAGTGTCTGACTCTTGATTTCAGCTCAGGTCATGATCTCAGTGTTGTGAAATCCAATCCTGTATCAGGCTCCACACTAGGCGTGGAGCCTGCTTATGATTCTCCCTCTGTCCCTCCCTCTCCCCCCATTTGAGCATGCATACACGCTCTCTCTCTCAAAAAATAAATAAATAAAACAAAACCACCCCAATCTGTGGGACTTCACAATTCTAGGTTATTCCTCCCCCAAGATAATTTGTGATTTTTTTATTATTAAAAATTTGTAGCAGCAGTAGGATAATAAAAATTGCATTAGCTTTAAATTTATGGATCCATGCCAAATGTGTTTCTGCACACCAAATACAGAGGAGATATCAGTGGATTTTCTATTGACACTGCTTTTTTTTCCATGAAGATAAGGCTACTTCTCCAACATCATCAAGATCACACTTAGAGATCTGCTTGTATTTCTCTTGTAATTGAGACAACTCAGGTAATCAAGAATGGTTTTTTGAGCACAGAGGATTGTGGTGGACACCGTGTGTCCTCTCACTCTCCCTTCAGAGGCTCACAACCAATGAGGATTGATGTAGGAGAACAAGGGCCTGGCCATCTGGGTCCAACTCTGATGAGCCACTGGAGCTCCAAGCTTCATGTGAGATCAACCAAGGCTGTCATAAGACCTGTGTCTCTACTAACTTCTCCTCTGCCCATTTCCCTGTCTTTCCAATCCCCTTCACAGGGGTTGCCCTCAAAGGCCTTTCCAGGGAACCCAACCTACAACATGGAAGCACAGCAACTTTTGTGTGTTGTTTGTCAGATGGTGATAATATGGCAAAATGATGACTTCTAACAGATTTTCTTAGTTGAACATACATGTACTTTCTAGCAGCTCAGAAAGTGTTAAGACTTCTTATCAATTAACCCTTTGACAGAAGTGGAAGTTTGAATTGTATGCTTAGATCTTTTTATATAGTTTGAAGCTACAAAATCAAATAGAAACCATGTACTCAGGATAATGCTAGGATTAAACACTCAGGAGTCAGCCTAGATACAGTTCTCTTATCTTACCCTCTCTGTGACCTTGGGCGAGTTAATCAACTTCTTTAAGACCAAGTGTGCTCCCTAATGAAATAAGGTCTTAATAGTACTGTCTTATAATATGGATCTTATGAGGACTAAAAAACACAGATACAGATAAAGGTTCACTACAGTGCATAGCATAGCATGAGCATTCAGTGAGTGTTCTCTCTTAAGCCTACCCAGTGATGCAGAGTAAAACCCAAAGCTCTCAGTGCCCATAAGGCTTTAAATGAGCTAGTTTCCCATTGCATCTCCAACCTCGTCCCCCCACTACCCTCCCCTCACTACTATTTCTACCACACTTAACTCTTTGAAGCTTTTAAACACACTAGTACAATCCTCCTTTATGATTCCTTTATTGGTTGTTCCTTTACCTGGAGTGGCTATCCCTCATCTTTTCCAGGTCTTTGCTCAAATACCACTTGCTTGATAAGATCCACCTTTACCACCCTGTATAAAATTACAACCTAGTCCCCAAGTCCCACCCCAACAATCCTGATACTCTTTACTTAGCATATCAGTTTCTTTTCCTCATTGCCATATCACCTTCTAACAGATCATACATATATATACATACATACATGTTTGTGTATATATACATGTACACACACATATTTTTGTTTTGTTCATCTATGAAGGCAGGAGTCTTTTTTTTGTACACTCTCTCATTCTAACTACCTAAAAGGGAGTCAGGTATATACATGGCCAAAAAGTGGTCAAAAATTTTTCTTAATTAAAAGAATAAAAACAGGGGCGCCTGGGTGGCTCAGTCGTTGAGCGTTTGCCTTCGGCTCAGGTCATGATCCCAGGGTCCTGGGATCGAGCCCCACATCAGGCTCCCCGCTCCATAGGAAGCCTGCTTCTCCCTCTCTCACTCCCCCTGCTTGTGTTCCCTCTCTTGCTGTGTCTCTCTCTGTCAAATAAATAAATAAAATCATTTAAAAAAAAAAGAATAAAAACAAAAACTTCCAGTGTGTATCGTACCTGTTATTAACAAACTACGCATGTTGCAACCAGGTGAGCTTACCAAATAATGTATTGTGTAGTCTCTCTGTAATAAGCACTGTCCTAGTGGGAGGGAATATGGAAATGAAGAAGGAATGGTTTTGCATCAGGGTAGCTCACTGTGGAGCCAACCGTGCTAAACCACCAAGGAAGTTTTCCCTGCTGTCCTTGGAAATTTTCCCTGTCAGTTCAGTCTAGGAGTTGCATTTAGTTGTGGAAAGTTGTCTTGCCCAAGGCTATGTCCCCTTCCTGGTGCAGGTGCACTCTGAAGGACCTGTAGCAGGTCTTGTAGCAGGTGCACTCTGAAGGACTGTCCCAGTTTCAGAGCTCCTGAAGAAATCAACCTGAGGCCATCACCGTGACTGTAGTATAGGCCAGCTTCTCTCTCTGGTCAATCTTGTTTCCTTTCCTCTTCCCATGCAGTTAATGCTAAGAGCATCCGCAATCAATTTCCTGCATGCTAATCTCCATTCCAGAATCTGCTTCCCAAGAAACCCAAATTGCAACACTCATATTTGTTTTCCTATTGCTGTGTAACAAATCACCACAAACATAGTAGTTTGAAACAAGAAAAATTGATATGGTTTCTGGGGGACAGGAGTCTGGCATGTTTCAGCTTGGTCCTCCACTCAGGGTCTCCCAAGGCTGGTATCAAGGTGCTTGCCTGCCACATTCTCATCTGGAGTCTTTACTCAGGAGGTCATCTATGTACAAACTCTCAGGTTATCACCAGAATCCAGTTCTTTGTGACGTAGGATGGAGGTCCCACTGTCTTGATAGCTGTCAGTCAGGGACTGCTCTCAGCTCCTAGAGGTTACTCTCTTGCCCTGTGACCCTCTCTCAAGGCCCTTTCGTACCCTCAACTTCTGTATCTCTGACTTCTGGAAGGGCCCAGTCCCTTTTAATGATTCTTGTAATTAAATCAGGCTCACTCAGGCAAACACCTTCTTAATTAACTCAAAGTCAATTTATTAGTAACCTAATCATGGAAGTAATACCCATAATATTCTCAGATCTCACCCCCATTCAAGGGGAGATCATATACCAGGGGGTGGGAATCTTGGTAGCCATCTGAGAATTCTGCCTACCACACATAAACTAGTAGAAGAGAGAAATGATTATAGTGTGATTTGTGCTCTGAGGAAAATTCATAGTACAGAAGTAGTAGTGTAATTAACTGAAAGTTGAACAGATTGCTCTATAAGAAAAGATGGTATTTGCTTAAGAAAGTTATGGCAAAGGAGATAGCATGAACCAAAGCTTAGAGATAGATCGCAGCATGATGTACCCAGGCCTCTACCAAGAATGTAGAACCCATTAAACATCTGGTGTGTCCCTGGCCTGCAGATATGTATCATGAAATATACCAGAAAATATAAGACCTTAAGAGGTTCCAGATTTAAATTCCACATGATTCCTGGAAAAAAAAAAAAAAGATCAGAGCTATAATTAACTCTGGGAATCAATTACTTGGGAATCCCAGAGGTCAGAGAAAACTTTATCCTTTGAACCTTAAATAGAGGAAAGATTTGTATAATGGTGGCTCACAGGAGGGTGGTGGTCTGCATTGCAGGCTGTTAAAAACAGGAGTGGATTCAGGAGATAAAAGGATGAAAGGTAACAGTTTGTAAGGAGCAATGAAACAAGTTATCAGCCTAATTATAATTAAGGATTTGTACTGAGAAAAGGGTGATAACAGAATTTTTGTGAAGTTGGACCATATCCCAGAAGACTTTAAATGTCAGACAGAGGAGCTAATATGTGATGGAAAGATATATACAGAGCTCCTGTACAGTCTTGAAAAGGGAAGTTATAGGATAAAAACTGCAGTTGCACAGTGAGTCTGGTGGACCTAGGATGGGCCACTTAGCAAGTCTGTTGGTTGTAGTGGTCATCTGATTTCATGTGTTTTTAACATTTCTAAAATTTCTACACTAGTTTGGGATGCTGGAGGCTTTCTTCCTAGCTATATATCACTGCCACATTGCTTGTGGTTTACTGCTATTATTATATCCCTTCTAACATTTTAATGCGATTTTTGGATGAAAGAGAGATAAACACATATGCTTAGTCAGGCTTCTTGAGCCATAAACTCTGTATTTTTACATAGTTAAAGTTATTCTCCGTATGTATTTTTTAACATTTCACATTTTAATGTAAGCATTTCCTATGCTATTTTTAAAAAACCTCCATAAATATGTTTTTGATAGTTGTATGCTATTTCATAATATAGTTATACTACAATTTACTGAGCTTCCCATGGAATATTTAAGTCATTTCATCCATCTATCTTCCATCCATCTATCTATTAATTTGCTTATTTTCTTTTATATATAAAACTGCAATTCATGAGTAAACATTGAAGAATAAAACTGTCACAGAAACTCTTCCTATTACAAAATAAACTTTAGGGAAATACTAGTAGTAAATATTAACAAAGAAAAGCTCTACCATATTGTTTTTTAAACTCTGAAATTTTATGAACAAAGAAAGAGACACATGTGAGAGTGGGGGTGTGAATCAGATCTTAGTATCACCTGCACTTTCAGAAGATTACTGTGGAAAGAAGAGACGTCTGACAAAGCCTGAGTAATTTGACCAATATTTCCAATTTGGGGGGAACTAAACTGAAGACATAAGAAAATATCTCAGAAAAAATTTGAGAAGTTTTTTAATATGGTAAAACCCTTCTAATTGACCCTCCATCTCATCAAAAGTGGGGAAAATGGCAATTAGTTGTTTGTTTGTTTGTTTGTTTAATTTTCTAGAGCCCTGAGCTGGACTGAGGGGACCAAGCAAACCCAAGGTTAGGAGCTTACCACACACACTCACACACACATGCAGGGACACACACCTACTTGTATATATGCATATTCAGACATGCACACACATCCCTAAGTAGAATAAATCACAGAGCGGACAATTAGCGACATTTACATGAACAGAGCCCAAATTCTCCAGTGAGTGTGGATTTAACAGCAGCAATATCCTCCCTACCCTACACCCCAACCACCTGATGCATTTATAATAAAGAGTGTATAGGATAAAGTATGAATTACTGCTGAGAATGAAAGATAAATAAATGGGTTGCATTAACAGAGTTCCTGGAAGGTAAAATTGCCCATGTGGAACATTAATGAAAAAAAATAAGAACAAAAACTATGCAAACTTAATACAGAAAAAAAAAATTAGTCAAAAGAGAGAAGAAAAGGAATGTAGAATACAAAAATAAATGACAAACCCAATCTAGATGAAAGCATAATGCAATGAATTAAAGAAAATTTCCATTTAGGGCTCTAAGCTGTAGTAAACTTTAAGAAAATAATTAAATGGAATAAGATCTAAAATATGAAACAATAATGTCTACTATGACTTTGTATTACTGAATAATATCTACTATTCTATTTTCCTCATTACCCACAATAAACTATTCATAAGCCAACAACAACAAACAAAGCTAACTCATATATAAACATTATATAACATACCCAAAAGAGAAAAGAAATATTTTTTTCAAAATGTTCCATAAAACCAAAATTCTGAACATACAGACTACTGATTAAACCGTGTTCTACAATTACTGTCAAACAGAATATTTTCTTAGCTTAAAACATCTGCATTTAATTAATGGTAACTTTTGAGTTTTCCTTGAGTAAAATAGTATTTTATTTCTTTTTCTATCTAAAGGGTCATTTCTGTGGCTTTCCTACAGCAGAAAGAAAGAAAGAAGAAAGAAAGAAAGAAAGAAAGAAAGAAAGAAAGAAAGAAAGAGGAAAGAAGGGAGGAAGGAAGGAAGGAAGGATGGAAGGGAGGGAGGGAGGAAGAAGGGGAGGGAGGGAGGGAGGAAGGAAAGAAGGAAGGAAGGAAGGAAGGAAGGAAGGAAGGAAGGAAGGAAGGAAGGAAGGAAGAGTTGAAACCTCTACTTTGATGAAAATGAAATTGCCTGCAGTTACAAATGGTGATTTTTCCACACCAGATTGACTAAGATTTTGCAATACAAACCCAAATCTCATCAATGGCTCCCCTTTATAGCTGTATTGAGTATTTTGAGACCAATATTATGAAATAGATGTTAATACCCCCTTGTACTCTCTCTTCTCTCTCTCTCTTTTTTTCTTTCTTTTCTTTGTTTCTTTGTTTCTTTTTTTTTTTTTTTTTTTAAGTATGCATGGAGCCCCAATGCAGGGCTTGGGCCCACACCCTGAGATCAAGACCTGAGCTGAGATCAAGAGTCAGATCCCTAACCAACTGAGCCACCCAGGCACCCCTACCACACTGTACTCTTGATGAAACTAACATACAAAAAGGTTAAGCCACTTGGTCAAAGTTAAATAGTCAAGAGGACAAACCCATGAGCTGAAACCAGATCTATCTGATGCTCAAGTCCATGTTCTTCTGATCAGTGATGTCAACACAATTTGCCTTTCTCTTCTAGTCTTCTGATGACACATAGACAAGATTCAGGGTAACATTTCTGTCCATGATGATTGCTCACAGCTCAACAAATAGGGAAATTGAGCATGAACCAAAATCACATTAAGCATGATTACAAAGACACCAAAAAGATTCCCATATTTACTCCTGGAATTTCCCCTTTAATTCTTCTGGATTTGCCAGCCCTTGTTCTCCTTTCATAAGAGGGAATGTCCTGATAAATAAATTAATGGGAATAATAACACTACATTATTGGTGTGCCTTAATAATTAAATTACTAAATACGTTATACAGCTATAATAGTTTTTCCCTTTCTTTGCTCCCAAATTTCATGGCAGAATTCCTACAAGAGCTCTAGCGCTCCTGGCAAATGGACCAACAAGAGCTTGGTGTTTCTCATTATTCATTCCATATTTCAGAATTATTGACTGATTTGTTTTCTATTTCTAACCTATGGATTAAGTAAATCAATGGTATCTCCTTCTGCCTGCAGCAAAGGGCACTTATTTGAGGGCAAGTTACAAAGAGCAAGGTCATCCTAATATATTGAGTCCAAAGGCCTATTCTAAGCTGTGTACTTGCTACAAGTTTAGGAATTTCTAGCATGCCTAAAAGGCAGTGGGGCAAGCCATTAGAGACCTATTTGCAAGAGAAAACAAAACTCCTCCCAGAAAAGAACTTAGCAGTGGAAAGTGAGAGTTCCGAAATGCAGACCTGACTATGGGTCAGGGTCAGTAGGGAAACCTAATGTACAATAAGTTGTCTGTTAACCAGATTGGTCTTTGTCCCAGCTTCTACAGATCTCCACCAGGAGACTATAGTGAGAGGAACACCATAAAGCTATGCGAAAACTGAGAAGGTCTCTTATAAAACTTTTTAAGCTCTGAAACACGATGATTTTGTTGCATGTAAAACAAGATGGTACCCCACGTGGAGATGACAACTTTTTCCCATAAACAGGGGATTTTGCAGCATGTGAACATATGGTATAAGACCAGAAAATTTAGTCATGAATTGATGGCAGGCAGGCATTTGAGTATCAATGCATAGGCTGGGGGAAGGATATAGCGGAAGACATCAAGATGGCAGCCACAACAAAAAAGGGAAAATATGAGGAATACATAGTTGGGAGAATAGTACTTACAAACACACATTGAAATCCCCTGGGGATGTCTGCAGCCAAAGGAACTTGAGATGCTGTAGCACAAATGAAGGTAGAGACCAAATTCTATCTTGTTACCATTTTCTGATCCTATTTATCCCCAGGTGAGGGTAACCTAGAAAGCATGCATTTCAATAAGTTTATCTCTCTCCATTTTCTTTGTATATGGCCTTGCTCTTTGAAACTAAATAGACTCTTTTAAAAAAAATGGTAGGGAATTATTTCACCTGCAACAGGGCTTTAGGAGGCTCAGAGCATGGAAGATGTTTGGTCTTCTGAGGAGACTCTCCGTGTAACCTCTTTCTTTATGAAAGATATTTCAGAACACCTTTAATCTGGTTCCACGTTGAGAGGTATGAAGTGTGACCTTAACACAAACATTGTGCTAGATTTCCCTGCTTGCAAATAGGTGGCAACTATGAGGGTCCACACCTTCTCAACCCAACCACACATTCTGGGAAGAAGTTCCACCTAGTACCCTCTCCTTCCTTGGAGCAGGATGTAGAAAACAAACATCAGTTTTCATTTCTAAGCTAGAGAGACATAAAGGGAAAATGAGCCAATTTATTATGGCAAAACATGAATGTTTTGGCATATGAATCCATGAATCCATCCATTTGATTCAATTCCTCTCTCTTTCTCTCTCTCATACCTAATCCTCACAGAGCTTGGAATCACAGCTCACTAGGACACCTTTTCTGGACCATTCCAGCCCAAACAGCCCTTCATCTGTTCCAGCTGTGGCCCTGATTACATCCATCATCTTTTAATTTGTGTCCAAAATTGTTCTTATTTGACTGTTAACTCCTTAGTATCAAGGGCTGTGCCTACTTTTTCCCCAAAGTCCCTTGTTCACAAATAAATGATCATTCATCATTAGTCAAATTAACAAATGGGCTTCAGCCTTAGTGAAAAAGTGGGAATGAGCAAACTCTTCAGTATAGACTCTGTCTGAAGGCTCTAAAGGACTCAAGTATGAGCCAGCTCCTTCTCCACGGTTCTAACTGCTTACTTAGAACAACTGGCCTCTTCAAATTCTAACTTGTTTCAAACTTTGTGTTGGACCCTTCTTAATTATTGCTCTGAATCCTTTCGTTTTCTACTTAGCATTCAACAATGGGGCTTAGGATATGGAATGCCCCTGCCAGCTTCTCTCAGATTTTCTTAGCTTTCAGTATTCACTACTGCAGAGAACCCAGAGCTACTCCTATTAACATGTCAATGACATCAAACAAAGAGCTTCCTAAGTAGACACTTAGGGGAGATTTCCAGTGAAGGGAAAATTGCCATAATGTTGGTAAGTGGGTGAGCTGCCACTGTGGAGGGGAGGGAATTATGGGTGAGAGGATGTGCCCGACTAAATGCAAAATCCATTAAGGTGCACTGCAATTAAAGACTAATCCTTGAAGTGCTCCCTTTGACAATGGGCCTCAGGAGTGACTGAGCCAAGCACCCCATCTTGTTCCTGGACAGGTATGAAGGGCCAGCTCTGGATGGGAGTGAAAAGGCAGCAGAAACCACCATCCTTTGAAAGCCAGTGAGGTTCTGGATCCTGGTTTCTCCTCTTTCCTTTCCTTCAGGCCCCTTTCTCCCTCTCCAACTACTCCAGTCCAAAATAATCAGTTCTAATACTCACCTCCATCCCCTCATATGGGGAGAAGGTACATATTCTCACTTTTGTTCACTGCGCCTGAAATAAGGTTTAAACCCCAAACTATCCTATGTATGGGTTGTTGGTTTCTATTCCTTTCTAGTTTCTGGGCCCAAACATGTTCTTGGAGGAAAATTAATGGGGAAGAGGAGACTAATTTTTATTGACCACCTACTCTAAGATTGATATTAAGCTAAATGCTTTATGACCATCATGTTTAATTCTAGCAAGAAATTTATCTCCCTCCTCCAGAGGAAGTAAAGCTATAGATTTTAGGCCTCACATCTTTCTACCATTTGTTCCCAGTTAAGTCCCTAGTAGTCTTTTCTATAAGCTAGTTACTTTTTCTGCATGTCCTTCCTCATCCTCTCATCTTTACTCAGCACCCTGTGCCCCCCTCAGCCTGGACATTGTGCCAGGTCCTGGTGTAGCCCCATTGTTCCTATCTGAAGCAAAGCATCACCATTCTTCATTTCCTTTCCAACACCCATCAATTAGATTTTCAATCAACAAAAACGTATTGAACAACTGCTAGGTCTTACGTCATTAGGTGCTGGGAATATTAGGAATAATCAGATTTACCCCTGGCCACCCAGGAGACAACAGAGACACGCCTTCAGGTAAAAGATGACTAGTAAGTACAATGACAGAAACAAAGGCGGATATAGGTTTTATAGGGCCAGAAGCTAAATAATTTGGGGTGTGCTCTCTAAGAAAATGAAGAAAAATTTGCAAATGCAAAATTAGCTTTGAATATCAATGATAAAAAATACAAATTACAAAAAAAGTGAATAAAAATGATAAAATCTAGAAAAAGAACATGCTGACATATTTCTATAATACCTTTATCTTTTCAGCTGCAAATTCTTTGATTGCCTCTTTGTATGACATCTCTTTTGTAACATAATTACCTATAAAGAGAATAGAAAGGCAATTCAATATTTCTTCTAGCAACTTGATCCAGGTTACTTTTTCTTATTTTTTGATAGTTTAGAAGAGTTTATCTTTGCTGTACCCATTGCTCTTGGTAATGCTAAGTAAGTTTATAGGATTGCTTTCAAGTTTAGAGAAAATATATCAAGCTTATTTGCTATATGAACTATGACATTTGCAAGAATTTCCCTAGACTAGCTTCTAGCTCCTCACATATAGAGCATTGTTTCCCTTAGCTACATACATACTTCTTCTCTGGCACTGAATGACACATTCATTTTGTAACACACTGTGGATCCTGTGCCTTTTTGCCGTGATGATTTTTGATTCAGCAAGTGAGCTGCTGGACTGCTCCTAGAAGGTATTTCTATGCTATATACTAAAAGGGCAGTTGAACAACTATAAATATGCCAAACTAAATGTGTTTCTGACTCAATTTCCCCTTAGCTGGATCCTAAAAATGCCCATGCCACTCCAACATCACCCAATAAGTGGAGAACAATGACAGGTGTAGTTGGAATGCAAAGAAATGAAAGAGAACTTCAGCTCCCTCCATTTTGACTTCAGTCTGTACTTTCTAATTAATTAAGTTCTTCTTTCCAGCTCATCTCTGAATTTAGGAAAAGACTCTGCAAGCAAAACATTCCCTAATGGGAACCAACTCTACCCCTTAAGCAATAAGGATTGCCCCAGCCAGCAAGACCCCACGTGACTGACCGCAGGACAGTTATCTACCTGACCTGTACTGCCCATCTGCAGGTACTCACAGACCTTTGCCCTACAGTTTCCTTATATAAACCTGGAACTATTTTGACCACTTTGGAGACAGTCTTTGAGACACACTAGCCCGCTGTCTTCCTGGTGTCAGCCTCTCTGAAATCAATTCCTTTCTTCTTTCACCACAACTCATCCCTCTGCCTTTGGCTCTTGTCAGTGGCAAGTGGCTGAATCTGGTCTGTTCCGGACCCCCAGAGCCAGGTGCTCTGGTATCCCTGCACCCTGGTTACAGAGGCATAACACTATGGAAAAGTACAGCATAGGGAATATAGTCCATAACATTGTAGTAATGTTTGGTGAGATGGTGACTACATGCATCTTGGTGAGCACTGAGTAAGGTATAGAATTGTTGAATCAATATGTTGTACACCTGAAACTAATATAACATTGTATGCTAGTTACACTTCATTAAAAAACAAACAAACAAACAAAACCTCCTGATTTGTGCTCATCAAAGTATTCATCCTGGCAGCGCTGGGCTCCTGGCATGCTGGGGCTACTTCTCTACCCCCAGCAGTGCCCCCTACAGGCACCCAGGGCAGCGTGTTTAGGATCAGGGAGGGCGGGCAACTGCACTGGTTGTCCTGCTACTGCAGGGGAAGGGGGGTGCTTTTAGGTTCACGCCGTGGAGGGGCTAAAGCTGAGACCCAGCTGGGCAGTGCCTCTGCTGTTCATCTTAGCACGCTCATCTTTCCCAACCAGTGGCTCGGCAGCCTGTGATTTCTTGTTTCATCTCTTGGGAAGTTCTCAAAGCACACACTCCCAGCTTGTGTGTTCAACAAAAAGGAAAACACAGTCCCCCAGCTCCCTTCTGCTATCTTGCTGTTTCTTCCTTATTATGGTAGCATTTTCTAGTATTGCTCTTTGATTTGTGGCTCCGGTCTCGCTTCCTTCTGAGGATTACTGCTGTTTTCACAAGTGTTCTCAGTTTGAGTTTTAATTCTTGCTGCATTGAGAGGAATTTCTCTAAGGATCAGTTTCTGCAGCCAGTTTGGAGGTTTGACCTTTCTTTCAGATTTTGTTCTTTTTTTTTTTTAATTATTTGTTTTGTTTTGTTTTGTTTTTTTAATTATGTTATGTTAGTCACCATAAAATACATCATTAGATTTTGTTCTTTCTTAACACTAACAGGAAGTTAAGGAATTTCTGTGTCTCATTCTCCCTTGTTGGGCAGCCTTGCTGATTGTATTCCAGGCTTACCTCCCTCCTTCCCCAGGCACCCAGCTTCGTTGCGTACAAATGACTGTTTCCCACTGGAAATTCAAATTCGTAACAATAATGAAAAGAGGACTTTGGAAAAATGGAACAAAACAAAAGGGAATAAGGGGGTCATTCTGAAATCAATGAAAGCAATAACAAAAAGTTGGAAATTTGAAGATTCAGTTTATAGGCTACTTCTTTGTTGCATTGCTTTGCTTCTTTGTTGCTTTGTCCATCCTTAAATGCACCTCCCCACCCCACACACACGCCCCAGGCACTCTCTGGAGTATCTTTCTCTGATTACACAGGTGATGTGTTGAGGCACATTTGAACACTGCCAGTTTTTCAGCCAATACAGTCACTGAAAGGAATTCTCACTCAGCTCCAGCAGGTATTGAGAAAGATAGTCATTGCTTCTGTTCAGGTCAAGAAGACAGGACTAAGACCAACCAGTACACTAATGAAAAATGCTCTGGGCTATCTCTACTAGTGATGTGTTCCCAGGCACTAAAATGATCGATCAGCTCCTGGGTGCTACCTGTCACGAACACTGTGGAAGGAATTTCTGTGGGTGGAAGTCTGGACTAGATGATAGGTAGGATTTGTATGAACACAAAAAGATTCTCATTTTAAGGTGTCTTGAAATCAAACAGAAATATGAAACTAAATCACAAATAAAAATGCTTTAATCTGCTAAACTACAACCAAACCCTAATGTGTATTTTTTTTTCAACTATTTAAAAATTGATGTTAAACACACACACATAGATCCAACTAAGTAAAGTTGGGATTGGAATAAAACTTCATCTTTTCTTAAATGATTAAATGACAAATTAGCATAAAAGTCTTAATATTCACAAAACTGTATCTGAATGAAACTAATATCTGTAGAATCCTGTTACTATTAAAAAAAAAGGCATTAAGACTTAGATGATGTTATGGTTCTTACTAAGGGGGATAAAGTATGTGAAGTTCTGACAAAAGGCCAGGTGCAAGGAAAGAGTGCAATTAAAATTACTTCCACTCTCCTTCCAATTCCTTGATTGATTTCTCAGGATATGAGGTCTTTGGGTATGACCTCAGTCAATGGGTAGGGTATTTCTGTAATTCCATTGGTGCATCGGGTCTACACTGGAATGATATTTCTCCTATTCACTGATAATGTTGCCTCAGAGATTTGAGCTCTTCAGGCATAAAATCTATCCTGAAAATGCTAGGTAGCAATTGATGGAAATACCTTCTATACTCATACTACATATATTCAGAACTTGCAAGTGTACTTGGCTGGCTTTCATGTTGCTCACATTGTTGGAAGTCTGCTGAGACCATGTTGAGAGAGACAGAATTGTTTGGGCAGAAATGGGTAGGTGATAATACATAAATGGTTGGACGACAGAGAAAAATAAATTTCTGTACAGCCCAAGCCTAAAACAACCACAAAAGGGAAGTCTGGACAACATGTCTGCACAGTCCTCTCTGCCCTTCAACTCACCCATAGGACCTGTCCTCAGACCTGGGCTCCATGTGGTACCTGCCGTGGCTGCCAGGGGTCTCCTACACTGGGAGTGAAGTGGCTGCCTGTGCATTCTGTCAGCACAAGCATTGCTCAGCACAGGAGTGACCGATGTTTCAGAGGATAGAGGATGTCTTCGTTGATACCTGATTTACCAGGTGTAATTGCCAAGGCTACTGCAGCAGCACAGGGTAGTAGTAAGAGCAATATATGTAACAGTTAACATGTGGCAGGCAAGGTGCTCAGCTCCTCACATGCACCGTGTCCTTTCAGTCGTACTTGGCCTTATTGCCCTCCTATTTACAGATAAGCAGCCTGAGACTCAGGTGGCGCAAGGGATTTGCCTGAATATAGCCATAAATGGCAACACTGGATGGCAAATTCGAGTCACTGTGGCTCAAAGCTATTGTATTAGATCATGCTGTCCACAGGAAAATTAGTGTAGTACCGTCATCCAGCCTCAGCATTAAGGGTTCTCTACTAGAATTCTACCATGTCGATTTACTTCCACTTAGCTTTTCCCCACACTGGATCTCAAGTCATCTGTGCAAATCACAAACTATCCTAAAATTGCATGTAGGAGGCTACTGTCTCAACTGACTGATTCCCCCCAAGAGAAGGGCAACCTCTGGGTTTCTGTCTTCTATAAAGCAACAAATAAAATTTGACCAATTTGCTTGCATGGAGCTAACTACTAGAAGCCTTTTCTTTTTATTATTTTGCCTTTTTCTCTGAAATATTTTATGTAAAATTATCATATAAGGAAATAATTGGAACAGCAGCAGAGGCAATCTTGAAATGTGTCTTGGAATTAAGTTTTGGTAAACAATTATGATAATAATACTAACTAAGCAAACACCAAATGAATGCTTAATAAATGGAAATTAGTCATGGGTAAACATCATTTTCATTGAAATGTGACATCATTTTACGAAATGTACTGTTTTTATAGCTTTGTTTTAGTAAATGGAAAGATAACATAAAGTTTAGGGTTTTCATGACTTCCTTTCCAGCTTGCCACTCCTACCCTTGTTTTGTCAACCCCAAATTTCTCCTACCACAAATATATGCAGGTACATGAGGAATCTTATAGGGGAAGCCAGGAGACCTAGGGTCTATGTCTTCACTCTCCTATTCACGTAGTCTTTTTAACTGTTTAAATTCTCCATGACATAGTTACTTCTTTGCACGATGGCGATGTATTTTCTGTCCTAACTCAACCAAGGATATTATGAGGATCAGCTGAAATGAAAGTGACTATACAATTTAAAGGAATTATACTGATAGGAAGTGTTGTTCTTAAGCAAAATAAATGAGCAAAGACAAAGGACATGGCCATAGATTTTGAACCCGTGCTCTCCAGCTATATGTAATGGTTATTAATAATTCAACTAGCCCAGAATTGTTATATTATTTACTCCAATATAATAGAGTATAGAATAAGAATAAGGTCATCTTTTATTTGTTCTTATAAATAAATGGAATTCATGGTTCCAATTGATTATTTCAGGTGAGTGCTCCATTAAATGTCTTTGGGCCCACAAATCCATTCAGACATTCAAGCAATATGACAGATTTACAGCTTTAAAAACAATCTCATTTGGGTAATTAGAAACTATATGGAAGGTTAAATGAAACATCAAGGTTTGAACATTTCTTTCCTACCAGTGGGACTATTAGTTATTTAAAAGCATTTAATGATCAAATATAGATAAGAATCCACTATGTGTCACTACTGGGCCTTGGAACAGGCACAAGGGGAAACATGATGAGCAAAAATTGCTCCTGACTTTATAGGGCTTATGATCTAGTGGACAACAACAGACATCAATCATGTACTCTGAAATATTAAGGTAAAAATTACCATAGAAAATTTGCTATAGAGGGGGGTGCACAGTATTATGAGAGAAACCATTTAATTGGAAGATTTAGCTTAGTTGGGAAGATCAAGGAGTCTGTCTCTGAAGAAGTGACAATGGATTTCAGCTCTGAAGAAAGGATTAGGATTAACTAGATATAGAAGGAGGAAGAAAACAGCATATATCAAGCTCAGGAAACAGGTGAGGGAAGTGGGGTCTGAGTTTTTCCTGGAACCGAAAATCGATATGCCTGGAATAAAGAGATGGAGAGACCAATATCTAAAATGAGGCGGGAGACAAAATAGAAGACCACATTATACAGAGCTTTGTACATTGTAGTAGGAATTTGGACTTTCTCTTAAATATAATGGCAAGCCATCGAAGTTAATAAATGGCTATAATCTGAGGGATGGCATGATTGGATTTGCATCTTTAAAAGTACCCATCTAGCAGTCTGACTATTGGACTGGAGGAGAGCAAGTATGTGTACAGAAGACCAATTTGGCTACTATTGTAGTTGTCTGAACTTAAAATGATGATACTTTGGAGTAGGGAATTGTACCAGTTAAAATTGGTTTATGTGGAAATAAGAAACAACCCCCAAATTTCAGGGACATAAAAAAAATCAAACAAAGGTTTATCTGTAGTTTATTCAGTGTCTGCCATGGGCCAGGTGATTGCCCAGGGCAGATGTTCCCCAGGCACAGTATTTCAGGCTGCTTTGACCTCATGGCAACTACAAGTGCTTCCATAAATTCTTGGCAAAAGAGAGAGACTGGAGAATTGTACACTTCCTCAAGGAAGTGACCATGTAACTCCTACTCACATTTCATTAGGAAAAAATTAAGTCCCCTGGGCCGTGCCTTCCTTCAAATGGGTATTCTTCATGAACAGAATACTTAGATTTCTGGGTGGTGACAGAGGGGATATGGTCGCCTTAGTAGACCCAGGCACCCTGGAAGAATATTTGGTATAATTAGGAATATCATAAATTTACTTTTGAATATTTTGAGTTTTAGGTGCCTTGAATAATCTAAGGAGACATTTCAAGAGGGTAATTAGATATATATGTCTACAGTTCAGAGATGGGATCTGGAGTGGAGATATCCCTTTGTAAGTTATCTGATAATTTGTGCGTATGGGTGGGCTAATCCAGAGAAAATTCACAGGTATAACAGCCTATAGTCAAGCCTTTAGAACTTCAACATTTAATATCAATGTCCACATAGAGAAGGATGAACCTGTGAAGGAGGAGTAATCAAAAGCAGAAAGAAACCAGAGTATATTGTGCCACAGAAATCCAGAGAAGAGAGAAATTTCAAGAAAGAGGAAGAGGTTGACAATTGCAAATGCTGTAAGACAAAGATAAAGAATCCAAACATTTCTTTTTAATTTAAAAATATCGAAAATGAGAATTTGGTTTATAAAAATCATCATATTTGTATAGCATAAGCTTTTTTCACATGTATTGTCTGTTTTGAGTCTTGTGACAAGGGTTAGAAATGGACAGAATTGTTACTGTTAAATCAGCTTTGCACAGGGATGGGGACACTTAGATCCACTAAGTGATTTGACCCATGTGGTAATGGAATTGCCAGAGTGGAGGCCAAACTCACAGCTGACTCACTCCTGATCCAGGGCATTTTCCACACTGCCCCCAAATTCTACCATAATGTACTCTCTTGCCAACAATGTGAAATAATTCTGGGTTCCCTAGTAGGAAAAGAAGGGAGACAGACAGACAGGAAAGTATATTAAGTACATAGTAGTCCAAGTACTCTATGACCTGCCTTACATGAAGAACAGGTAGGTGTCCCTGAGACTTCTTTCAAACATACATCTGCCATATATTCAGCTGGGTAGGGAGAGAGCCAGCAGGCAGATAGGGTAAGACTTGCAGAGATTAAGAGTTGAGGACAGGGGCAGGTGGAATGAGATGTGTCTGCCATTTGTAGTAGGAGGAGGGACTTCTATTGTTTCGTGAATCACATTGTCCCCTTTGGAAACATGGGTTGCAAATGCTCAAAACAGCTATGGAAAACAGGTACTGATACATGAATTAGTTCACTAGGGCTGCCACAATGTAGTACCACACCAAAGTGGTTTAAACAAGAAAATTGTATTGTCTCACTGTTCTGGAGGCTGGAAGTCCGAGATCAAGGTATCAGCAGGGTTGTTCTTCCTAAGGGTTGTGAGAAAGAGTCTGTCCCATGTCAGTCTGCTAGCTTCCAGGAGTTTGCTGGCAATATTTGGCATCTGTTGGTGTGTAGAAGCATCACTATAATTTCTGTCTTCGTTTCACATGGCATTCTCCTTTTGTGTGCCTCTGTGTCCCCATTTTCCCTTTTTATATGGACCTCAGCCGTAATGGATTAGTGTTCATCCTAATGACCTCACCTTAATTAATTATTTCTGCAACATCTCCCTTTCCAAATAAAGTCACATTCTGAGGTACTGGGGGTTGGGACTTCAGCGTATGATATTTTGGAGGACACAATTTAATGCCTGACAATAAACTTATCTTATCAGAGAGTAAAACTGAAGTATAAATGATGATATAAATATAAACATACATACATATATGTGTTTACACAGACTGATACATACCCATGAGTACATGTGTGTGCGTGTGTGTAAGACCTCAAGACTCCTGGGTCAGAGTAATACAGAAATGCATGGTTTATTACTCATATGAAAAACAGTAGCCAGAGCAGTGGCTTGCGTAGATTCTCCATGCCCTGATCCCTTTATGGTGACTTAACAACAGCAGGATTTTAGCTGCACATGCGTACACCTTAGGAAAGGAACCATACCATTAACAGACTGAGCTGTGAAGGTTATCCTTACACGTGCCCATTCTACCCTCCAGAGAGAAATTACTAATTATCCTGAAATAGCAGTAATTCTCCTCCAGGGGGATAGGGAAATGCATCCCTGGGGTTCTTATCCCGGAATATAAGCAAACGTCTCTGGAGAGGGGAAGGAAAGGGCTTTATGTATACTACCCTGGGATTTTCCAGGCAAAGAGAGTCTCTGTATCTCTCTGGAGGGATAGAGCTCCTGTAGTTTCCAAAGATATTTGCTATTTGAATGTGCCTTTTGCTCAGAAAGGCTGGACTCTGCAGGAACGTGAGAAAACCAATAGGAATTGTCACTCGGCAGTTCATCATCACGGCTTAGTTGTAAAGTTGATGAAACTAATAACTAGGATGATATTCCTATTGAATTTTACATACATCTTTTGAAGGATTTAACACATTGCATTTTAATAGCTTATTTACATATCTGCCTTCTTGTTCGATTATAAACTTTCTGAAATCCTAAACCAGGGATTCCTTTTTAATATCTTCAGTGACTAGAAGAACACTTGGTGTTTATAAGCATTCATTCAATTATTGTTTAATTAATATCTGAAGCAGAACTTTTCCCATATTTTGCTCCATAACTTATGTGTATTTACTGTCATACTTTGGCCGTTCTGACTTGAAAGGTTAAAATGTAATAACTTACCCATCATTTGTCTTTCTTCAATGGCTTTATCATTTCACTAATTCAAATATTCCTAAGACTTTTTAATCTTCAAGTTTCTTTCTTTGTTTACTTTTCTCCCTACATCAGCTCTGTTTCTTTATCTTCCTTTTATTCTTCTTTAATCTCCTAGGCCAAACATTCAGGTTATTATTACAAATGTTCCAGGTGCTTAACATTAAGTTAAATGAATTATTTTTTATTGAAGAAAATGATATTTTTCAAAATCCAATTAACCTGCTCATTTAAATCGTTCTTGAATATAAAGAGATATGTTTCTCCTCCAAATTAAAAAGAATTGAAATTTTATTTTAACACAATAGCAAGTTTTAAATAACACCTTGAGAAATCTCATTTTTATTCATATTTTGGCCACTTCCATAGTATTTTTGACTCATAATCTTGAAAAATATTTCATGTACATGGAACTCTATAGGGCAGTGACTGTCACTTGACAAAATGAGTGGTGATTGGACACAGCTGCTTGGGCTGTCTCACCAACCCATTTACCGGGTTACAGCCCATCTGTGCTGATTTTCTCTCTATGGTCATGATGTGTTGTGTGGAGATATAAGAAATGGAGAGATAAGATTTCACTCTTGCAGGGGGTGCCTGGGTGGCTCAGATGGTTAATTTTCACTCTGGTCAAAGTCAGGCCTATGGCTTCCACTCTAATGACTTACTTGGAGAGAGACAATTGGATATTGCATTTAATATCTACAGGCATTAGATATGCTTCCCTCAGATGGAAATAATGATTTCTACCTTTCAGATTTCATAGGTATTTACAGGTAATTCAAGTAGGTGAATGGGTAATGCCTCACCCATTGTAGTTGTATACGTTTGGCAGCTACTACTGGTTGATCTGGATGGAAGCACACTAGTACGCAGGCACAATGCTTGCACCTTTGTCTCCCACACAAAATCAGCATAACGAACCTGGTCTTTCTCAGACACAAACAAATTCAGTAGCAGCACAAATAGTGGTATTTTTGTGCTGTAGGCAGATCTCTCTCCCAGCTTCCCCTCTTCCTAGTTTGTGAACTCTTAGTTAAAGAAAAAGACTGGAGGGCATTATGCTAAGTGAAATTTGTCAAACAGAGAAAAACAAAAACCATATGTTTCATTTACATGTGGAACCTAAAAACCAAAATAAATGAATAAACAAAGAAAAAGGAGAATCAGACCCACAATAAACGGAACAAACATGGTTGCCAAAAGGAGGCAGTTGATGGGGTAGGCAAAACAGGGGAAGGGGAGTGGACATATGGGCTTCCAGTTATAAAATGAATAAGTCACAGGGATAAAAGGTACAGCATAGTGAATATAGTCCATGATATTATAATATGTTGTGTGGTGACAGATGATAGCTACATTTGTGGTGAGCACAGCATAAGGTATGAGATGTCGAATCACTATGTTGCACACCTGAAACTAATGTAACATCGTGTGTCAACTATCCTCAAATAAAAAAATAATAAAAAAGATTAAGACTTACACTCTACAGAGATAAAGTTTAGAATATGCCCTCCCTGGGAAAACAATAAGCCGCTGAGACCCAGGAGGAGAGTTTGAAATTGAGGGATGGGAGAGAAAGGTGACCAGACAGAAAAACTATCAAGTACCTTCACACATTCTCCATTCTAGACTTTATTGGTCTTGATAACTAGAAGAAAATGTTCCTGCGAAGGGAAATTATGTGAAATGCTTCTGCAATAAGCCATCATCAGAAGGGGAAAAAAAGAATCTTTTTTTTTTAAAGACTATTAAAGCTTTCCAAATATGTATTTATGTATTCTAAACCAAGAGTGTTTCAGAACTAGAATTTTTAACATATTAGAATAAAATTAAATAGATTAGAAGTTATTAGATTTCAGTGCATGCAGTAAGCATGTATTATTTTCTGTATTATATATATGCAGATATATATAGCTGAACCATGATCCAAAACGTATTCATTCTGTGTTTACCAAAAAGTTGGAAATCCACTCTTCTAAAGGGCTTATATTAACTCAGAACAGAAGTTTTTGAATAATTTGAAATTAGTTTTTGTTATTGTTGTCATAGGCAGTAGTAGCTTTGTTCTAAAGGACATGCAATGCTGGGCACGGGAGCTACTTTGAAACATGATCCTAAAATGCTAGATGTTTGTAAGCAGATGACTAACTCTTCCAAAAGGATTCCCATTTTCTATTGGCAATACTGGTCCTTTCGGCAAGAATTACTGGCTCTTTCCAAAGGCAGTCACCATCCTTCTACTTCTTTAATGACACGTTAACAGCCTGGTTAACATGAGAAGGCACAGTTGGAACTACCTGCAATCACACTACTTTACTTCAAGGAGCCCTGGATGACATGAAACACACTTGGAAATATTTCATCTCTTTTCTTGACCCTTATTCAGAGGTGGACTTACTATGCAGCTAATAAGCTTAATCTTCAGGGTCCCTTGCTTGATGAGCTCCTTTCAAGGCCTTGAGCCTAATTTTGAGTTTATGATTTTTGTGTTATTGTTGTTAAAGATGGTCCCAAATTTGAACAAGCTCGATTCATCTTTGCACTAGAACTGACCAGCAGTACTAAATTAAAAAGATCTTGCCCTATACTTATTTGAAAGCCACGACATCTATAGTATTAGGGGTTTTATGGATATATATAGTAAAGAAAAGGCTTTTTGGAGACAGACTGACCTTGTTAATCTTCAGCAAGTCATTGATTTCTCTGAAAATCTATTTCCTTAATAGCCAAATAGAAATAATAGCACATGAGAATTTTGAGGGTTACATGCCACTTCCCACAAACATAATGACTAAATGTTAACATCCCCCCCAAACTCAGGCTGAAATAGGTTTATTGTAGATCTGAGTGACTCACTACTCCTCAACCTTCTTTTGCCAAGGTACCAGTTCAGTAATAGGGAGCACTGAGTGAGAAAAAAAGAAAGGAAAGGAGAAAGGAAGAAAGAGAGAGAGAGAGAGAGAAAAACAAAAAACAAGAAAGTAAAAGAACCTACATCGGGTTTTCCACCCTTAAATACTGGCCATGAAGCTCCTAATCCAGTGCTCTGTTTCTCTGCTAATATGAAGGCCTTGGTAAATCTTGATGATTCTCTAATATACAGTTATGTAAAAGCATTATAGTGCCTGAAATTTAAAATGCCCCATTGTCTATGTCCTGTCACACCAACCACATCTGACCAGTTTAATCCATCCAGAAGGGAAGGAACACAATTGCCTACACCATTATACAAAATGGATGCTTGGTACCATGAGGCTAAAACAACTGTGTGAGTGACTAAAATTCAATCTTGCCATGTATTTTTGTTTGGCCATCATATCAACCTCAAAGGCCATCCTTTTTATTACCAACATAAAAAAGACCTCTTCAAAAACATTGAGGCATTTCTTCCCTGCAAAATTGGTTTCAGAACACTAAGAAAATGGAAAGCAACAAGAAAATGAATGTTACTGTGATAGATTCGGTGGGGCAGGCTTTGTTCTCTCTTGTACCTCCAAATTCATTCCAGAAAGCAGGAAATGCTATCAGTTAAGGAAGGCAAGTTGAAGATGGCCATATTATAACTGATGAAGGGCTACTAAATGTTTAGATAGTGATCATCAATTTCCCATCATTGGCAGACATCTTCCCTGAGAGCCATTTCGTAAATTCTCCAGCGCACTGCAGCCTGAAGAAAGCCGCTCCTGGACAGCATTACAGATTGCTAGCTGTGAAGAGCCTGCCCCACCCCTTGTCACAGCTCAGGAAGTTTGCATGACAAAAGAATAATTGAATTGGTAATGCAACGGTACACGACATAGATCTCCATTTTGCAACAGGAATGTTTAAGTCATGAATAATGAAGTGATTTCCTCCAGAGTAATTTACGGAGCAGGTACATTGGCAAAGCAAGTTCCCCTAGGTGTGCAAATGCAACGCACCTCTGACCCAGGAGAGCTCCATCAGGTCTCTCAGCTCATTTAAATCCCTTCCTTTGTGACTTCCACTTAGGGTGGGTAGCAGGTGGCAGGTGTGAAAAGGGGGAAATGTTTTTTTATTTATGTTTTTTTTTTTCATGCCTTATGGCATCTGGCCACAAGAATAAGGGAGAGGTTTGCTAAAGCAGCTTAATATTGAACATCAAGCAGCTGCCAAGGAATCATAACTTCTGATCATTTCTGACCTCTATTGAATTTGAATCATTACTTCTGGTCTCGTTGCTGAATGTGAACCACTCAACAGTGAGTGCTGCCAATAGGTTAGCTGCCGGGAAGCTGATCTGTGGAAAAATAGACTATACTTCACCCCCAAATATTGAAAAGATGGTTTTTTCTCATTTACCAAATATATATCTCTAAGCTCTTCATAAGAAAGATTTCATTTGAATAATAAGAATTCCTACTTGTTATGAAAATAAGGTCCTGAGGAATTGCTAACTACTTTTACATCAAGAGAGAAGCCCTCCTGGAAGAGTATAGCAACAAGATAGAAGACCAGGAGAGAGGCTGAGAGAAATGGCTTTGTCTTAAGAAAAAAAGATAATGATTAGGTCCAGATGAGAAGATCTAGGAGAAAGTCCATTGGATTCTCTTGCCACCTAGGCTATATCAATGGTTAGGGAAAACATAAGTGGATTAATCAAAAGAATTCTGGTCATTAACATACTAATAGTAAAAATAGCTGCTGTTTACTCAGTTCTTACTGTGTATCAGGGACCATGCTAAGCATTTGTATACATTTTCTTATTCAATCTCACCAATTGAGTTCATCATATTTTTGTCCCCATTTTATAAATAAGGAACTAGAAGATCAGAAAAACTAATTAACCTAATAAAAGTCAACCAGTGGCTGAGCTGGAATGTAATGCCAGCCTGGTTTCATTCCAGAGGATCAAAACATTATTTTTATCAAGCTAAATGAAAATCAAGTGAAATATACTAAGGAGAAAATCATTTCTTATTTTAGCAAGCCTGAAGGGAGATTCTTTCTGTACCAAGTACTATGCTAGTCACCTTGCAATACAAAAACAAAAACAAAAACAAAAACACAGTCTCTGCATTAAAATTGCTCACAATCTAGTAAGGGAAGCTAAGTGATAAACAAATAATCATAACTCTGCTTTACTTTTGGTGCTCAGGGGATGATGTACCAATGTAGGTTCTCTAGGTATAAGTAAAAGAAAGCGTTTCTGGGTAAATAAAGCAGAAAATGATTTGACTGAAAAAATAGAAAGCAGTTGTACTGGGTGGAGTACTTAGCACTAGATACAGTGACAACAACCTTCCTAAATCACAGTGGTTGAATCCGGCAAAGGTTTGATTTATGCTTATGTCACTCTAATACAGGTGGGGTATCCACCAAACAGTGATCCAGGACTTTAAGCTACTTCCATTCTGTAGTTTTGCCACAGACTGTCTTTAAATAGAGAAGAGAACGCACATTGATTTTCAACTGCTTGGCCCAGAAGCTAACCATGTCACTTCCGCTCAGAGTCTATTGGCCAGAAAAAGTCACATGGCACCAAAATAACTGCAAAGAAGGAGGGGAAATGCAGGGGAGTGTGTGGTATACTGGTGAGCACTAACTCTCACTGGTTTGGAGAACTGATGGAAAGACTAGAGCTACAGGCATGGAACACTCCAGGAAACCTGGCTCTCTCACCAGAAAACCTCTACTAGGGTGAACGAACTCCAGTAGTTTTTTCTTTAACCCCCTCCACTCAAGACATTCCACTTCTTGCCTGGAGAAAGATAAAGCACTTTGACTTACAGCCCAACATGACTGCCTGTGAAGCAAAAGTTAATCCCCAAAAGGAAAAAAGGAGGAATAAGAATTATGAGGTAAATAAGAATTACTAAGTAAATAGAGGGAGAGGGGAAAATGCTCAAGGCAAACACAAAGCAAAAAAGAAATGTGTGGCTGGTACAAGAAGTTTCTCACAATGTTTGGCGACCCCAGAGTGTTAAGTCCAAGGGACAAAAGGGAGGAGTCTGGAGATACTGGGCAATGGCAGGTCATAGTGTCATTTGATCATTCAACTCAGTCACTTAGTAAGAAAATGGGTGCAAACCAATGGACAGGACTCCAGGTCAGTGGATTGCCCTCTGCACTATTCGAGAAATTTTGTTGGTCCCACAACCTGAGGACTGGCAAGAAATCACAAGGAGAATGACACCTCTACCCCCTTTTTGCCAAAACACACTCATGCATTCACACACTCACGTGTGCACAGACACATTCAAACATTCACATGTGACACACACATTCATGCACTCACATTTGCTCTACCACAATCACTTATATTTACATACACACACATACAACCCCCACACTCACACATCATGCAGTCACAAATGCTCACACATGTATTCACACACAATCACATATGCCCACAGGCTCACATTCACACACTAAACAGTCACATATGCGCCCCCTCCAAATGCTTGAAAGGAAATATGAAAGCAAAATAGACATATGAGTCTCCAAGTTCATTACTACATTCAAAATTTAATATCAACAATTGTGGAAAATTTGGAAAAATTTAAGTGGAGTTGAAAATTATCAATCAAATAAACTCAAAATGAAATGACTCTGGAATCAGCCTTCAATGACATAAAGGGAGTGGTGGAAGGCCTTATAAAATCTAACTAAATGGATCATTCTTTTTTCACTACCTAGTTGTATGACCTCTGGTGAGTGGCTGGAATTTTCCTAGACTCAGTTTTTTCATTGTTATCAATATGAGAACAATATCTTTTCTTGTTGTGGGTTCTAAATGAGAGTGTATGAAAGTAATTTAAAAATAATGTACATTCCATTTCAAGTGTAATGGAACTCTCCTCCATCTGTGCTGAAACCTAAAATAAATTTGAGCACGGGCTCTAATAGACATGGTTCTGAGAGACAGGATGTGGGAGAGAAGGGGCAGCTGAGAAATTGAGAAGGCAGAGAGTTCCTGTGCCCACCTCTGGGCTGCATTGGGTTACTACCTAGCAGTGTTGGATCACATAAGGTACCAGTAATTGGTATTTTGTACTCAGACTGATCAGTAATAATTCATTGAAACTAGAGCAAATCAATTTGTAAGCATTTAGCTTCTGAAATGAAATTTCTGAGTGCAGTAATGGCCCTCACTAATGGCAAAGGCATAGTTTATTCAAACTAGTTTCAACCAGATCTTATGCACAGGAAAATACACATAAATAAATAGGACTGTTTATCCCAAAGAAAATAATACAAAGTGCCAATTGCATAATTATCTTTAAATAAAGGACTTATCCCTATGCTAAGTGAAACACAAGACAAAAGATGGAAACATAGATTTGCTTTACTTAAAAAGAATCAAGTTAGACACAGGGAGGAAGTTTAAAAAAATTGCTAATCAGAACGAATACTAAGGAGAAAGAAGGTGTCAAGTGAAAAATACTGCAGGCTAATGGAAAGGAGGTTGTATTCTTGTCCCACTCATGGAAAGTGTGTCTTTGGATAGGTCATTTGATTGTTTTTGGTCTTAAAAGCCTAAATAATTAAATTTAAGTGCTCTGTTAATAGATCATCTTTTCTCAAAACCTATTTTTCATCCTGTAGGTTTAGATTTCCTTGAATGCACGCCATCCTCCTGTGCAGCTGGAATCAGACCTCAGACTCATCTTTACTTTACATCTCTTCCCCACTCTGGCCAACCTGTTGATGGCCTGGCTCTCTCTCTCTCGATCTCCCTTCTACATTCCTGCATTCTCACCTCCACAGGTTTTTTATAACCTCCCCTCTGGGCTGTAGCCAGTGTCTTGGGGCTGGTCTCCCTGCCTTGGATGGCTCTGCAGTTCAGTCTCTCTGGGTGACTACTTTCTGGAAGGTTGTTCTTCTAGTACAGAGCTGTGGTTATGTTCAGTTACATGAGAGGAGCTTTCTCTGGCTTCACTAAATAAAACATGCCTTTCTATGGATAACTTTAGGACTAACTGAAAACTTGTTCCAAAATATCTTTCTAATAGTATATCGGAATTCCATTGCTTTACTTTGCATTCTCAATGCCAAATCAGTATATTGATTTCTTCTGAATATTCCCTTTAGATATCAAATTCTGGAAAAGATGGAGTAATAAGGACCATATTTACCTTTCTGTCAGAAACAATGAAGATACTGGACACAATATGTGAAACAATGGTTTTGGAGAGAGTAGAGATCAAGCAACAAAGGACTGTGATCTCCAAGAGCTGGAAAACAAATGAGATGGGCCAACACATGTACCAATTTACTGCCTGGAGGGAATTTCAAGGTTACAATACAGAGACAGGGAACTTAGGTGAAGCCTGGAATTATCCTGGAAATGAGATGAAGCTGTGAAGCTGGAGAATCCAAGGCAGCCAGAGTACAAGGTAAAATTTACAAAGTCTGGCATTCAATTAAAAATCATCAGGCATGGGAGGAGCAAGATGGCAATGAGTAGGAGACCTGGATTTCGTCTGGTCTCAGGAATTCAGCTGGATAGGGATCAAACCATTCTGAACACCTACGAACTCAACAGAAGATAGAAGAAAAGAATAGCAACAACTCTCTGAACAGAAAAGCAACCACTTTCTGGAAGGTAGGACGTGTGGAGAAGTGAATCTGAGGCAATATTCGGGAAGATAGACGGCGGGGGAGGGGGCCTCCGTCGGCCACTTCTGGCAAGTGATAGAGCCCCAGAGCACAAAATCAGAACTTTGAGAAGTCGGCTCTGCTGAGGGACGTCGCTCCAGTGGCTAAGTGGGGGTGGAACTCTCGCTGGGACAGTGTGGTCTCAGGACACTTGGGGTCACAGAAAGACCGGGGGTGCCTGAGTGTGGCAGAGCTCCCAGGTATAGGATCAGGGAAGCCGGCTGCAGAGACAGACCTGAGGAGTGGGCTCTCAGCTCGGGGTTGCCATAAACTGTGATCCATGGCACAGTCGGGCCACTGCTCCTCCAGCAGGGACCCAACAAGTGGCAGATCCGGGGAGACTCCCCTTCCTCCCCCAGGAGGAGCAGCATGGGAGCACACCGCAGGAATCTGCTGGGTTTGGAGACTCCACACGGGGTTATGTGCCAGAGATAGAAATGCTTGGTCACAGGCCATATGAGCACAGAGTGCAGCCGGAGACCACGGAGATGGGAGTGATTGACTGCTTTTTCTGGGGACTCACTGAGGAGTGGGGCCCTGAATTCTTGGCTCCTCTGGGCAGAGATTGGGAGGCCACCATTTCACTCTCATCCTCCAAAGCTGTACGGAAAGCTTGAAAGGAACAAAAGCTCCCGAGAGCAAACCCGAGCAGATGACTTAGCTCGGACAGGCAAGGGCGGGGCAATTCCGCCTCCAGCAAAGACATTTGAGAATTACGGCAACAGGCCCCTCCCCCAGAAGATCAGCAAGAACAGCCAGCCAAGACTAAATTTACCGATCAATGAGAACAGCAGAACTCCAGCGCTAGGGGATTACTGCACATAGAATTCATGGCTTTTTTTACCATGATTCTTTAGTCTTTCAAAGTTAATTTTTTTAAAACCTTTTTTCTTTTTTTTTTTTTGAATTTTTCTTTTTCCCTTTTTCAACCAACATCTTATCAATCCTTTTTTTTAATCCTTTTTATTTTTCATTTTGAGTCATATTCTATCCCTTCATAGTAGTTAACCTTATTTTTGGTATATAAATATATAAGTTGTTCTCTCTTTAAAATTTTGGGTTACATTTTCTTCTAAAAGACCAAAAGATACCCTAAATCTCTACTGTATGGCTTTGTTCTAGTATCCTGCCTGATCACATTCTCTCCCTTTTTTTTTAATCCTCTTCTTTCTTTTTTCAACAAACTTCTTATCTTATCAATTCCTTTTATAAAATCTTTTATAATTTTCATCTTTACATTCATGTTCCATCCTTTCATCATATTAACCCTTATTTTTGTTCATATATAAGTTTTTCTTCCTTTAAAATTTTGGGAGGCACTTTCTTCTAACAGACCAAAATACGCCCAAAATCTAGTGTGTGGCACTGATCTATGCACCAGCCTGATCATATTTGATCATATTCTGGGTTTTTGTTTGTTTCTTTGTTTGTTTTTATCTTTTTCTTTT
>NC_138371.1:95439322-95475890 GCF_054177405.1 Leptonychotes weddellii | reverse complement strand
AGCCTGGTGATGGGTATTAAAGAGGGCACGTTCTGCATGGAGCACTGGGTGTTATACGCAAACAATGAATCATGGAACACTATAAAAAAACTAATGATGTAATGTGAGGTGATTATCATAACATAATAAAAAAAATTTAAAAAACTAATGATGTAACGTATGGTGATTAACATAACATAATAAAAAATAATCAGAGCGGGAGACAAACCATGAGAGACGATGGACTCTGAAAAACAAACTGAGGGTTCTAGAGGGGAGTGGGGTGGGAGGATGGGTTAGCCTGGTGATGGATATTACAGAGGGCACATTCTGCATGGAGCACTGGGTGTTATATGCAAACAATGAATCATGGAACACTACATCAAAAACTAATGATGTAGTGTATGGTGATTAACATAACATAATAAAAAAAAATCAGGCATGTACAGAATCAGGAAAGAATGCTGTATGATGCACAATTGTGAATAAAATCAATCACTCAGAACTAACCTAGAAATGATTAAGATAATGGACTTAGTACACAAGGACAATAAAAGTTATTGTAACTACATTGCATATGCTCAAGAAACTAGAGAAAATGTTAAATATGTTCGGAAAAGGCAGGAAGATATTTAAAAAGATCAAATTTGAATTTCTAGATATGAAAACTGTGGTGTCGAAGATGAAAAATGCACTGGATGGGTCAACAGCAGATTAGACACTGACATTGCTAAAGAAAAAGCTTATAAACATGAAGATGTGTCAAGAGAAACAACTCAAAAGGAAACACAGACCAAAAAATACCGGAGGGGGGAAAAAGACAGCATCAGTGAACCATGGGACAACTTCAAGCAACCTAATATATTTGGAGTCCCTAAAGGAGATGAGAGGGAAGGAGGCAGAAAAAAAAGTATTGGGAGAAACAATGGCTAAACATTTCCCCAATTTAATGAAAACTATAAGCGGATAGATCCAATAGCTCAACAAACCCCAAGCAAAGGAAACATGAAAAAAAGTTAGAGTATGGCATATCATAAGCAATTTGCTGAAAACCAGTGATAAAAAAATTCTTAAAATCGGCCAGAGGAAATTCCACACAAGGAACAAGTATAAGAATGACTCCTCACTCCTTTTCTTCTGAGAATTCTGATGTCTTGCTTTAACTTCCAGTCCTGTCCCTGCCAAATGGCCTTTCCCAGTTCCCCTTCAGGCCCTTAAAAGCGAAGAGTAGAAAGTAACGCCTCTTTAAGGGATTGAAATGAAACCACGCTGGTTTTCAAAGCATGATTTAAAAGGAAATATGGTGATGGCAAGGGTTAGCCTTATTTCACATGTCTTTTCTGCCAATCTGAGCATTTCCTTTTACTAGGGATCTGTTTTCTCATGGCAATACTCAATCAATAGATGTTTTATGAGTGCTTGTTCTATGCAAGGGATCCACCTAGGGTCTATCACAATTTGCAGCTTAATTGGAGGCAAGACTACAGCTGAGATGCAGCAGAACGGGCACCAGATCTCAGCTTTGCACTTGTTTCTGCCAGTCACTTGCAACTCACTTCCTCCCCATGTGGTCTATGACCAAAGTGGAGCTGAGTGGGATCTGGGGTCCTCTGGCTATAAATATTTTACATGTACTGCCTTATTCCTATCACTTAGGTTTTGTTTTGTTTTGTTTTGTTTATTGAAGATTTGTTAGTGTAGCTAAATGTGCATAAAAGAACACTGGCAATAATTTTTAAAACTTTGTCCAAAAATTGCTCAGTATCTACATATATAAAATATGATTCTGAACACTGGAATTCACAATTGAATAAAGTCAGATGCCTCTCTCCAAAGAGCTCAGAATTTGAAGAAAACGGGTTGCCAATTGCAGAAGCAAATAAACAAAGCTGCTGGAACTTGGGAAAATGGAAAATAACTGAAATTAGAGGTAATTTTGGATTTAATCAAAGGAGATGTATTTATATTTGCAAAAAAAAAAAAAAGTTTACATTTAGAAAGAATACTCTAGCTGCAGTGAACCTGAACAAGAAAATAAAAGATTATCCGAACATGAGTCCTTGACTTAAAGTCATGGATCCAAGACACAGCAAGACAGCAAAATTCCAACATAACAGTATTTGTCAAACCAGATGATCTGATCATCTAGAAACACGGTAAGTGATAAAAGTATATGAGAATTTGACATCCTCAACACTGTTGCTATGTAACATTAAAAATCTAAAGCTTTAGCCGGAGTTCAACCTCCAAAGGAAGAAAATGATGGGCATGCCCTGAAGTGCCATCAGAAGATAGCCCCTGCAAATCTGAAGCCTCAGAAATGGGTCCCAGGATGTTTCTCCTTATTCCTAGTGTGCACAATTCAGTGCCTGATATCCTTGCCAGATACAGCAGGCCATAACAATCATTAATTACACATCTATTATGCACAAGGTACTGAGGGTACAAAAGTGAAATAAGTCAACTTTTCCAGAAGATCAGAGTCTACCAAGGATGACATGCAAGTATTGCAATCCACTGATATAAAAACCAGGGAAGAAATAAGTGCAGGCCCATAATCTATTTGAAACCTTTAGAACAGATTTGTTTTGGAATCTGGAACTTTTTAATTTTAAGAAAAGATAATGCAGTGCTTATATGACTTAAAGCATATGATGCCTTTTGTCTAAGGCAGCAGTCAATAAGCAAACACATTGATGATTCTTCAGGGAATCTGTGAACATTCATGCTAAATGTACTAGAGACTATAAATAGCATCACATCTGCTCAGTTCATATTTGCTCCCCAAAGAGTTCAGGTCAGCTCAGGCTTCACCACCAAATCAGTTAAAAGCTTTGGGGATTTTAGAATTGAGGATGAAGGAATGAGGGCCTGAATTAGAAAGTACAGTGGGAGGGACTGATTAACCCTGCTTGAGAATATTACAGATTTTGCCTTCTGGAAAACCCCCTTGGATTTGTACCTTCATCTGCTCATCTGCATTGTAAATTCGACTCTAAATTTCATGAGTTCCATTTGTCTTGTAACTTCCTCAGTATATAGAATAGTCTGGAACACACTGGCGCTTAATAATTTCTTAATTAACAAATCTAACCAGACACACGGCACAGTCTCAGAAACAAATGCTCGTGAGAAACCATTGTTATATAAAGTGAAAAAGTCAGAAATAATTCCACATTTTACAGTATACTTAAGACTACTTAAAATGCATAGAAATATTCTGAAAAGAAGTAATACAAAAGTCACATGTAACTGTGATTGTGAACTATGAACACTTTTCTACTCCTTTGGATGCTTTCCCCCAGTTTCTTTAATAAACATGCATTTTTAAATAAGCTTGAACAAATTCTGGAGTTTTACTGAACTTGGAAATGACTTTACTTCTATATGGCTCCACCATGATTTTCTTAAGACTTATTTGGTGCTAGTTGTTTGTTTTTAGGAATTTCATGTTTTCAATAAAGTAATGAACAGTTTTTAAAGCCTGGGCAAAATTTCTAGGCCAAAATGTGTGACAACAACCCAAATCTTACTCTGCATATTCCACAAAGTGAAAGGGGAGAGAAGTGTCTATTGCTTCCTTATTGAAGTTGTTCCTAGCCTTGAATTTAGTGTAAAGCAAATATGTATCTTAATACCATTACAAGATTTGTGCCAGACACATATTTAATGCAAAAAAAAGTCATATGAAAACTTCATGTGATAAGGTTTTATATGACAATTTTTTTATTGTGGTAAAATACACATAACATAAAATGTACCATCCTAACCACTGTTAAGTGCATGGCTCAGTAGTATTAAGGGTATGCACATTACTGTGAAACCATCACCACCATCCATCCCCAGAACTATTGCATCTTGCAAAACTGAATCACTGTACCTGTTCAACCGAATTCCAAATATTTGTATTAATTTAAAAAGAACTTTTTATTGTGGTAAAATACACAAAATTTACTATCTCAGCCATTTGTAAGTGTACAGTTCAGTGCTATTAAGAACATCGATATTATTGTCCAACCATCACTCTCTCAGAACTCCAGCCATCCATCTCCAGAACACTGTTCATCTTGTAAAACTGATGCTCTATACCCCTTAAATAGTCACCTTCCATTCCCCAGCCCCCGTCCCCACCCCTGGAAACCACCATCCTACTCTCTGCCTATGTGAATTTAACTACTTAAAGTACATCATATAAGTGGAATTATACAGTATTTGTCTTTTTGTGATTGGCTATTTCACTTACCATAATAACCTCAAGGTTCATTTAGTTGTAACAGGTGTCAGAATATACTTCCTTTTTTAAGGTTTTATTTTAATTCCAGTTAACATAGAGTGTTATATAAGTTTCAGGTGTACAATATAGTGATTCAATGCTTCCATACATTACAAGTGTACTCCTTAATCCCCTATTTAACCTACCCCCCTGCACCCACCTCCCCTCTGGTAATCATCAGTTTGTTCTCTATAGCTAAGAGTCTGTTTCTTGGTTTGTTTCTCTCTCTCTTCCTCTCTCTCTCCCTCCCTACTATCTAGTAGTGGATCATAGGGTAGTTCTATTTTTAACTTTTTGAGGAACCTCCATACTGTTTTCCAGAGTGGTTGCACCAGTTTGTATTCCCACCAACAGTGAAAGAGGGTTCCTTTCTCTCCACATCTTTGCCAACACCTGTTGTTTCATATGTTGTTGATTTTATCCATTCTGACAGGTGTGAGGTGATATCTCATTGTAATTTTGATTTGCATTTTTCTAATGGTAAGTGATAATGAACATCTTTTCACGTGTCTATTGGCCATCTGGATGTCTTCTTTGGAGAAATATCTGTTCCAGTTTTATTCTTCTGCGTGTTGCTGTCCAGTTTTCCCAACACCATTTGTTGAAGAGACTATCTTTTTTCCCACTGGATATTCTTTCCTGCTTTGTTGAAGATTAGTTGATCATATAGTTGTGGGTCTATTTCTGGATTTTCTATTCTGTCCCACTGACCTATGTGTCTGGGTTTGTGAGACCACTTTATTACACCATTCACAAAAATAAATTCAAAGTGGATGAAAGACCTAAATGTGAAACAGGAAACCATCAGAATCCTAAAGAAGAACACTGGCAGCAACCTCTTTGACCTTGGTCATAGCAACTTCTTACTAGACACATGACCAGAGGCAAGGGCAACAAAAGCAAAAATCAACTACTGGGACTTCATCAAGATAAAATCTCCTGCACAGTGAAAGAAACAATCAATGAAACTAAAAGGAAGCCTGCAGAATGGGAGAAGATATTTGCAAATGACATATCTGATAAAGGGTTAGTATCCAAAATCTTTAAAGAACTTATCAAACTCAATACCCAAAAACAAATAATCCAGTTAAGAAATGGTCAGAAGACATAAATAGATATATTTCCAAAGAAGACATCCAGATTGGCTAAAAGAAACATGAAAAGATGCTTAACATCCCTCATCATCAGGGAAATACAAAATCAAAAGCATGTGTTGATTTTAGCCATTCTGACAGGTGGGAGGTTGTATATATACAATGGAATATTACTCATCCATCAAAAAGAATGAAATCTTGCTATTTGCAATAATGTGGATAGAGCTAGAGGGTATTATGCTAAGTGAAATAAGTCAGTCAGAGAAAGACAAATACCATATGATTTCACTTATCTGTGGAATTTAAGAAACAAAACAGTTGAACATGGGGAAAGGAAAAAAAAGAGAGGGAGGCAAACCATAAGAGACTCTTAACAATAGAAAACAAATTGAGGGTTGATGGAGGGAGGTGAATGGGGGATGGGATAGATGGGTGATGGATATTAAGGAGAGCACTTGTTATGATGAGCCCTGGATGTTGCATGTACATGATAAACAACTGAATTCTATTCCTGAAACCAATTTTGCACTGTATGTTAACTAACTAGAATTTAAATAAAAATTTGAAGGAAAAAATTGTCTGTTCATGTCTTCTGTCCATTTTTAATTGGATTATTTGTTTTTTGGATATTGAGTTTTATAAGTTCTCTATATATTTTGTATGCTAACCCTTTATCAGATAAATCATTTGCAAGTATCTTTTCCCAATCTGTAGGTTGCCTTTTAGTTTTGTTGATTGTTTTCTTCACTGTGCAGAAGATTGTTATTTTGATGTAGTCCCAAAAGTTTATTTTTGCTTTTGTTTCCCTTGCCTTTGGAGACATATCTAGAAAGAAATTACTATAGCCAATGTCAAAGAGGTTACTGCCTGTGTTCTTTTCTTAGGATTTTGATGATTTCCTATCTCACATTTAGGTCTTTAATCAGTTTTGAATTTATTTTTGTGTATGATGTAAGAAAGTGGTCCAGTTTCATTTTTTTTGCATTGCTCCCCAGAATTTACTTCCTTTTTAAAGCTAAACAATACTCCACTGTGTGTATATACCACACTTTGTTTATTCATTCATTCACTGATGGATACTTAGACTACTTTCAGCTTTGGGCTATTGTGAGTAATGCTGTCATGAACATGGGTATACAAGTATCTCTTTGACCCACTTTCAGTTCTTTTGGGTCTATACCTGGAAGTAGAATTTCTGGATCATATATGGTAATTCTATTTTTAATTTAAAAAAAAAAACCTATCATAGTGTTTTCCATAGTGGCTGCACTATTCTACATTCACCAAGAGTGTTCAGGTGTTCTGATTTCTCCACATCCTCACTGTACTTGTTCTTTTTTCTTAATATTTTATTTATTTATTTGAGAGAGAAAGATAGCATGAGAGGGGGAAGGGGTAGAGGCAGAGGGAGAAGTAGGCTCCCCACTGAGCAGGAGCCTGATGCAGGACTCAATCCTGGGACTCCAGGATCGTGACCTGAACCGAAGGCAGTCGCTTAACTTACTGAGCCATCCAGGCCCCCTAGTAGTTCTTATATTTAGGTATTTGATCCACTTTGAGGTAATTTTTGTATATGGTGTTAAGTAAAAGTCCAGCTTTATTTGTTTACATGTGGATATCCAGTTTTACCAGCACCATTTGTTGAAAAGACTGTCTTTTCCCATTGAACAGTCTGCTCTATCATAAAAGAAAAAAATCATTTGACCATATATGAAAGTATTTATTTCTGGATTTTCTATTTTTATTTTAATGGTCTATAGGCCTATCTTTAGGCCAGTACCATGTTGTTTTGGTTATCAAAACTTTGTGATAAGTTTTGAAATCAAAAAATGTAAATCCTCCTTTATTAGTCTTTTTCAGTATCATTTTGACTATACAAGGTATGAATTTTAGGATGGATTCTTCTGTTTCTACAAAAAACCCATTTTGAGGGGTGCTTGGGTGGCTCAGTTGGTTAAGCATCTGACTCTTGATTTCATCTCAGGCCTTGATCTCAGGATCATGGGATTGAGCCTCGCATTAGGCTCCATGCTAGGTGTGGAGTCTACTTAAAAAAAACAAAAACAAAAACTTTTTGGGGGGATTTTGAAAACGGATTGCATTAAATCTGTAGGTCACTTTGGGTAGTATTACTATCTAATGATATTATGTCTTCAAATTCATGAACTCAGGATATCTTCCATTTATTTATGTCTTTAATTTCTTTCAGCAATATTTGTAGTTTTCACTGAACAGCCATTTACCTACTTGTTTAATTACTAGGTATTTTATGCTTTGTAATGCTATTGTAAATGAAACTGTTTTCTTAATTTCCTTTTCAGATTGTTCATTGTTAGTGTACAGAAATGCAACTAGTTTTTGCATGTAGATTTTGTATATTGCTACTTTGCTGGATTAGTTTATTAGTTCTATCAGTATTTTTTTAATAGAATCTTGAAAGTTTTCTACATGTAAGGTCATACATCTATAAATAAAGATTATTCTACTTCTTCCTTTCCAATTTGGATACCTTTAATTGTTGTTTTTTTGTTTTTTTGACTAATTGTTCTAACTAGGACTTCTAGTACTATGCTAAATAGAAGTGTCAAAAGCAGACATCCTTCTCTTGTTCCTGATCTTAGGAGAAGAACTTTCAGTTTTTATCATTGAGTGTAATATTCACTGTGGTTTTTTATATGTGACTTTTATAATATTGAAGTAGATTCCTTCTATTACTTGTCTATTGAGTGTTTTTTTTTTTTATCATGAAAGGGCATTGAATATTGTCAAATGCTTTTTCTGCATTAATTATGATGCAGAAATATGTTTATTTTTCCCTTCATTCTGTTAATGTGGTGTATTGCATTTGATCAATTTTCTTCCTTTTTTAAAGATTTTTTAAATTTTTTTTCTTTCTTTCTTTCTTTCATTCTTTCTTTCTTTCTTTCTTTTAGAGAAAGAATGAGAGAGAGAGAGAGAGCACAAGGAAGAGCAGAGGGAGAGGGACAAGCAGACTTTGCACTGAGCACAGAGCCTAATGCAGGTTGGATCTCACAACCCTAAGATCACGACCCTAGTCAAAATCAAGAGTTGGCTGCTCAACTGACTGAGCTGCCCAGAGATCCCTGCATTGATCAATTCTCATATGTTGAATTATCCTTGCATTCTAGGAATAAATCCCACTTGATTATGATATATAATCCTTTGACTAGACTCTTGAATTCAGTTTGCCAGTATTTTGTTGAGAAATTTTTCATCTATGTTCATAAGAGTTATTGGTTTATAGTCTTCCTGTAGTATCTTTGGCTTTGCTTCAGGGTCAATACTTATTTCATAGAATGGGTTAAGAAGTATTCTCTTCTTCAGTTTTTTGGAAAAGTTTTAGGATTGGTGTTAGTTCTTTAAATGTTTGGTAGAATTCAGCAGTGAAGCCATCAAGTCCAAGGCATTACTTTGTCAAAAGATTATTTATTACTGATTAAATCTTCTTAGTAGTTATACATCTATTCAGATTTTCTATTACTTTGGGATGCAGGCTTTGGTAGGTTTCATGTTTCTATTAATTTTTCCATTTTACCTAGATTATCCAATTTGTTGGTGGACAACTGTTTATAGTATTCTGTTAAAATTATTTTCATTTCTGGGTGCCTGGGTGGCTCAGTCATTAAGCATCTGCCTTCGGCTCAGGTCATGATCCCAGGGTCCTGGGATCAAGCCCCACATCAGGCTTCCTGCTCAGCGGGAAGCCTGCTTCTCCCTCTCCCACTCCCCCTGCTTGTGTTCCCTCTCTCGCTGTGTCTCTCTCTGTCAAAGAAATAAATAAAATCTTTAAAAAAAATTATTTTTATTTCTATAGAATCAGTAGTAATGTGCCCACTCTCATTTCTAATTTTAATAATTTGAATCCTCTCTCTTTTTCTTTGCAAATCTAGCTATAGATTTGTCAATTTTATTGTTGTTTTTGGAAAACCAACTTTAGTTTTGTTGAATTTCTTTATTATTTTCCTGCTCCACTTTATTTTTGCTCTAATGTTTATTATTGCTCTCCTTTTGTTACTGTTGGGTTTAAATTGTTTTTTTCTCTCTCTAGTTCTTAAGTTGTAAATCTATGTTGTTGATTTGAGATCTTTCTTATTTTTTAATGTAAGTTTTAATAGTTATAAATATATCCCTGAGCACCACTTTTGCTGCATCCTGTAAGTTTTGGTTTGCTGTGTTTTTGTTTTCATTCATCTCTAAGTATTTTTAATTTTGCTTAAGATTTTTTTTTGATCCACCACTTGTTTTAAGAGCATGGTTTTTCATTTTCACATACATGTGAATGTTGCGGTTTCCCTTCTGTTATTGATTTCTAACCTCATCCTGTTGTCATACTTTGCATAAAATCTATCTTTTTAACTCTGCCAAGACATAATTTGTGGCCTAACATAGAGTCTATTCTGGAGAATTCACCATATGCATTTGAGAATAATGTGTATTCTGTTGTTGGATAGAGTGTTCTGTATGTGGCTTTTACATCTGGTTGGTTTGTTGTATTGGTCAAGTCCTCATGTCCTTAACTATCTTCTGTCTTATTGTTTTGCCCCTTATTGAGAGTGAGAATATTTGAAGTATGCAAATATTATTGAAGAACAGTTTATTTTTCCCTTCAATTCTATCAATTTTCACTTCATATATTTTGATGGTCTATGACTAGGTTAGTAACTGTTATATCTTCTTGCTGTGTTGAATATTTTATAATATATATTGTCCTACTTTGTCTCTTGTAATCTTTTTTTAATTTAAATTTGATTTTGTCTGATATCACTGTAGCTACCTCAGCTGTCTTTTGGTTATTATTTGCATGGAATATCTTTTTGCATCATTTCACTTTCAACCTCTTTATATGTTTGGGTCTTCATTATGGTCACAAGAAATGAATCAAAAGATTTTACTGATACAATTTTTTTTTCCTAGATTTATCTTTGTACCACTTATAGTGTTTGCTTAAAATATTGACAAGACTACACTATTGGTGCATAAATAATTAACACTATATCTCTTTTGTAAACTGAGTCCTATAATATGGTGAAATGTTTTTTGTTGTCTTGTTTAATTTTATCTTGCCTAAAATTTTATGATTACAATTTACTTTGAAAAGGATTTTAACATCTTTTTTATTTTTAATTTTCACTAGCAAATTTTTGTCCATCTTTATATTTTAATATTTAAGTATTTACAGGCACATTGAAAATAGTTTAAATACATTTATACATACAACTTTGTACCATGCTTTTTCCAGGAACATAAAATCACGTTTCTGAATTCTTTTTAAAGTTTTTTTTTGTTTGTTTTGTTTTTTTTTTTACATAGCATAGAGTTTTATTATAGGATGCAGTTTGAAAACATTTATCTTTTAGTAGGAAAATTTAGCTCATTTAAATTTATTGCTATGACAGATTTAGGAGACCTCTGTTCTATCATGTTTCATATTCCAATTTCTGATACTGTAGGATATATATATAAATTTCAAAATCTGGTCTCTTTTTTTGAGAGGGACATATATTTCTTCTAAATTAAGAAGACTTATATTTTTGTTGTAGTGATTGTTTTTGTAACTATAACTTCATATATTCTTGCTAATTATCCTTCCCTGTGTCCATACTCTTGCGTGGCCCCTCCCTTGTTGACTCCTGATCTGCCATGTGACTTATTCAGCTCCTGGGACACCAGTAAACATGAAGCAATCAGAGACTTGAAAAGCACTTCATAATGGTGTATGCCTCTTTGTTATGCAAAATTGTCACAACAGGAAGCCTGGGGTAGCTTAATGGAGGAGGTAACCATATGGAATAGCTAACTGTAGACACAGAGTCTCTGATTAAGACCCATAGATGAGGGGTGCCTGAGTGGCTCAGTCGTTAAGTGTCTGCTTTTGGCTCAGGGCATGATCCCAGGGTCATGATCCCAGGGTCCTGGAATCAAGCCAGAGCCCCATGTTGGGCTCCCTGCTCAGGAGGGAGCACTGCCTCTCCCTCTCCCTCTGCCTGCTACTCCTCTGCCTGCTACTCCCCTTGCTCCCTCTCCCTCTGCCTGCTACTCCCCTTGCTTCTGCTGTCTCTCTCTGTGTCAAATAAATAAATAAATAAATTCTTTATTAAAAAAAAAAAAGACCAACAGATGAACTGTCTAGTTAATCCCAGCTCAAATGGCTGATAGATCTGTATGTAAGTAAAAACAACAACAACAAAAAATTGTTTTTTTAACACACTGAAGTTTGGGGTGGATTGCTATCCAGCAATGGATAAATTTATAAACCTGTATTTCTTCAGATACTGTTTATTAATTTTCTAACAGGAAATAAGATGAAATTAATATATATCTTTTTCTTCCCTCTCCTCACCCCCAAAAGTTAATTATTTAAGTTTTCTTAGTGTTTATTTTTAATATCAAATATATTTAAACTCTATTACTATTATTGTGTGCCTGAATCTTTATTTAGGTCCTCTTTTCTGCCTTTTTGAACCAAATAAGGTCTAAGAGAGCTCCTGCCACCTGACCCTATAAGCTTTTTGAGATTACTAGCACTGGTAGAGACAATATATAATGAAGATAGAATAGTCTTGCCCCATCTGCTTCCACCCATATACACTTGTACTTGATCATCAATGATTTTATTTCATTGTTCTTCAATCTGTTTTGTGACTTGAGATTCTAGCTCTCTTATAGTTAAAAAAAATACAGTTTGATTCCTGTTTCACCTGCTATGAAGCTTTCGGATGTGTTATTAATTAAATTTTTTAAGGTTTAAATTTTAAATTAAGTTTTGAACAAGTAAGAATGAATAGACACTGAAGAAATTAGTAAAGAAATAAAACTGTTACAATTTCAAGTCTGAACAACGAGATGTAAAAATTTCAAATATAAAGAAAAATGTATACTTTACATAGCTTCATTTCTTATAATGACAATCCAAAAGATCTTGCACTCTTACTATTAACATATGTTTTAGAGTTTCTATAACATGACCTTGCTTTTCATCTGTACATACAAAACTATGCTTTTTCTTCTCACACCCCAAAGAGTCATGACAGTGGGGCCAGGGGATGGAGGGGAACATCCAAGGTGGTGAGACCTGAAGTGTCAGCACCCTTACACCTAAAAACCATAGCTCCTGAAAACAACAGAAAAGAACAAGTTTCAAGTCATCAGCTAGTCATGTTTGTGGTTCTCTTGGATAGTAAGCGTTTGTACCCGGCTACAATCTCAAAGTGTTTTGTGATATTGAGAAAAATGGTAAGTGTAAACCCATAAAATTACTATAGGGATAAAACAGATAGTGTTTGGGGGGAAAAAATAAATAAAAGCCAGAAGACTAGAGTTGACAATACAAGGGTAGACAGCATTTAGTCAATGGATATGCTGATTAATATTTACTAAAAAGTTTCAAACTTAGTCTGAATTGAGTTTTTTCTTTTGGTTTCTATGTATCAAGCAATCATTTGGCTTTATGGGAGCTGAATTCCTCCTCTCCACAGTGAACCATTGTCTGTTGAGCACCTACTAGTTTCTTCCCAGAATAACACCATAATCTTTGAAATAAGAGAGTTTTGTTTTATTTTTAGCTAAACACTATTTCTCTGGTCCTAATGCTTTCTCAATGGACCCTATCTTACCCAGGCACGGTTCTAGGCTCTGATAGACATTCCTGAGCAAACACACATAATCCCTGTCCTCAAGGAAGTCATGGTCTCCAAGAACACTAACTACTGAACATACAATTACATGTGTAAGTAGCAATGTTATAAAATAAAATGTATGTGATGCTAGATCACAACTTTTAAATTCATGTGCATTACTTGTATTTGCCTACTCAACCCAATATTTTTCTATCTTCCTTGTTCTTTCATTCTAATTTTGTCTCAAGACCTTGTCCCTCAGTCTTCTCCATTTGACTGATCATTGGTTTGGTTTTTGTCTTCTTAATTCAATCAAAGTGTGTTTCTTCAAGCTTTCTCTGTCTATCCCTACTCAGACCACAGGTTTCTTACCATATGTTACAGGACTTTGTGATATCAGTTCTGGAGATTTTTAGTGGACATAAAAAATTATGGGAGTGAAATGAGGATAATCTCACAGTCAATTAGAATTCGAGTTGTATGGAAAGTTTTCTGAGAAAGGAAGAAATGTGAAGTTTCAGACATGATTAAGATGTAGATAAATAGGACCAAAGATTTTTTTTCAGCTCAAAACTCTCATTAGCAAATTAATGGAGTGGGAAAGCACAAAGCATGCATGAAAGAAAGCTAGTGAATAAACTAATTTGATAGAGTAAGCCTTCATGTAAAAGATTATATGATAAACTGCAAATGAGAAATGAAATAGAACAAAGTAATTTATATGGCTTATTTTACACTGCCTAATATCTTAAGTGTGTGTACACATATGTGTATGAGAAAAAAAGAAAACTCACAAAAACTTTGACAAAATTATTGTAATAAAAAAGTCCTGTAAATTTTCATACTATTAGCTGAACTAATGCTGCTTGTATCTTCAACCTAATGTAAAACTTGAAAACCAAACAGACCTTGATTTGGTGAAACAAAAAGTCATTGAATTCATTTATATACCATATTTATTTTAATAGTTTACTTAAAGAACTGACTTTAAATATCAGCAACAAGGAGAATAAATTTTTCAAAGTAAACCAACAATGAGAATAGGAAATTGCAACACTTTATGATTGGTGTAACATTCTCTGGTATTATATGACTAGCATATTAACTTTTTCTTTCTACAAATTTCAGTTCACCCTTATGATGAGAGATCTTTGATGATCTGTGCCCTTGTCAGATGCTTTTCAAAGTTCGTAAGAAGATCCTCCTGATTTTATTCATTTATTTTTAAAATGTCCACCATAAAGAACAAGAACAATTTGTACCATTAGATGTTATTTTATGTTATAGAGGATGGTCTCACAAGTGTGGTATGTATTCACATAGATTGTGATATATGAGAGCTACATGTGTATCATTATATATGTATCAAGTGTTTTTGTGCTTGAAATTACACACCATTATATTTTTCCTTTTCTCTGAGTAAATAAGCCTATTTAAAAGTCTAACCTCCCATGGAGTGATAAGAAATCAAACCCCGATTATCCATCTTGTCAGAAGAGAGGGTGCAAATGATAGAAGAGATTCACCTTTATCAGAAAGGAATAAAAAAGGCTTCCAATTTGGATCTAGATGCAATATTATACTGCAGCTGCCTGCACTGTTCCTCACACCAAATGTGGAGACACTAGAGAAACACAAGGTGTCAGAATGGACACTAGTGGGAACAATACTTAGAGGCATACTTGGAAGACTGATGATGGTGGGGTCTCTCTGTAAGGGAGAATGGTGGCTGGAAGAGGGATAGAGCTAGGGGCCAACATGCCTGAGTGGGGTCTGAGACCAGCTGAAGCAGGTTACCTGTAGAAGCCTGGAGCTACACCTTTTGCCTCCTGACAGAACACTCTGAGCAAGAGCTAATCGTATATGAGAATGTTGGTTGGTGTTGCTGGCCAGATAAACATTCACAATATTGAGTCCTATAAACATGTACCTGTGTGTGCCCCTCAGCTAAAGATTCACCATGTCCATGTCCCTGGTAAGAGTTCAATGGTGTCACCTGGAGACAGGAAGATAATGCCAGAATCAGGCAAAGAAAAGAACAGGGGCACATAGACTAACTAATGTGTATCCACACAACTTTCCTTTGGACCAGGCCATTAAAACTAAGGTTGGGTGCAAGAGAAGTGTCTTGGTACATGGAAGAATATGTTTTGGTACAAAAAAAGTCATGAAAAACAAGGTGTTTGAGTCCATACCACAGTACTTAGTTCACACAACTGTTTTAATCTCCAGTCTTCCATTTTACCAAGAGAAGAGCAAGTCTAGAGAGCAGATAGTTTAGAGAGAATAAACCTAAGCTTGGAGCAAAACAGTCATAAGGTATTGATGTAGGTCAAATATTGTGGAGGCGGGGGGGAAGCAAAAAAAAAAAACCTATCTATAATAGAAGGAAGCACAGTATTTCAGAAATATAATAAAAGGCACTTGCAAACATGAAGAAAGAACAAGCTGTATGAATAAGAAACAACTGGAGACATTGGACATGAAAATAATGTTTTCAAAGTAATTCATCAGCACCAACTGGTTGCCTCTTTAGCATCATTACCCTAATTTGCCAAAAGCCCATGATTTCCCCCAGGACCTGTGTGGTTCTTAAAGAAAATATGGCCTTCAATAACTAAGCAACATTTTTTGGTTCCCTGGCCACAGTAATTGATTTGTGTGTTGGTATATAATGTAAGGTGGTCAAATCAAAGTGACTATCAAGATTCCTTTGCAAATTTGGGAGAAGGAGATGCTTCTCAATTACTCTGGAAGATGTGGTGCAAGACCTAAAACCATTTTTTTCTACCATGATGGAAGTCAGTCTAAGCATAAAGCTTACGAAACAGATTAGAACTAAGCCATGTTCGTAATGTAACTGAAGACTTTATATTTTGGTTGCATATGCCATTCAATTCCTTTCCACCTATAAGATGAAACTTTTTTTTTAATACTTACAAATAAAGTGCTCAAACTGATAATAATGGGTTGAATTAAGGAATAGATGGATTCATAGAGCAAATTACTAAACTGAAAAATTAGATTAAGAAGGTCTCTCCAAAAGTAGCATAAAGGGTGAAAACTATGAATGATAAACTAAAAAAAAAAAAAATTTAAAAACAGAAGTGCCAATCTGTCTAAACAGAAGAGTAAATAGGAACAAAGTTATAATAATATATTTTTAAATCAATATATGTATTTTTAAATGAGAGATTTTTATTGAAAGGGTTTATAGCTTCTCCCCTACAAAGGCATACAAAGACCCAGAAAGAGTATGAGACAGAGATTTTGTCTGATAAAACTTTGAGGAGAAGTGTTACATGATGTGTTAAATGATCCCATGAAAAAGCAAGAATGGGAATCAAAGGAAGGCAAAGAAAACATCATATTTAGTTGAACCAGAGATGACATTAGGTGATGTACCATTATTTTATGTGCCCCCCAAAATATTAAACTCTGACAAGATATTACCCTACCACATTTATATTCAGATGGATACTAACTTAATTAAAACAAATGTTGCTTTTTAAAATGTGTCTTAGAACATATGAAATATTACTGGGGGATTAATATTTTTGATAGCGAAAAATATTCACAAGGAACACCTGTAACAACTTGAGATTAAAACTCCAGACAAAGTCAACATGATGGCTCAGGGAGGTTAAAGGTAGCTTAGTTACAAAGCATGATAAAACTATAGTTTTTCCTATTAGCAGATGATCTAGGTACTAATAATCCTTAATAACTGGGAAAATCTGCACACATACAGGCCTTAATAATTAGGTGTTACTATCAAAAAATAAACTGTGTAACTTACAAAACAGCAGTAGAAAAAGAAAAAGCATGATAATTGCAAAATATGAAGGAAAATGGAAAAATAAGTTCACCTTCATCTGTCATTTTGGTATATATAACTAAATTTACCCACTTATTAAAAGCATACCTTCACAAGTTTTAATAAAATAGAACTAATAATATGTATTTTTAAATAGGAAGAAAAAAGATCACAAGAAGGTTGAAAACAAAAAGAGGGGAAAACAAAGGAATAGCTAACATGTTAAATAATGCAAGTTGATCATTTTAATATGACAAAATAACATTCAAGTAAAAATGAAAGTGTGATAAAAAGGAACAGAGCATATTGATTAAAGGAAAGATCTATACCAAGTGGATACAATAACCATAATCATATACCACATAATTATATAGCTTTTGACTACATATTATATGACAAGTAATAGAAAAATACATAATCTACAAATGTAATTGGAATTCACACAAACACAAACATATACATGCATGCCTCAAAATACAATATTCTCAAAATTATCTAGGTTATGAAAGAATTGAGTAGCATGCTTAACAAGTTCAGTTTAACTGATATGTTTACAATTTTTGTGCCATTCTTTAAGATTCAATATTTCTTTCAAATATGTGGAATAATGAAAAAGGCCATGCAAGAAGTCTTAATACATTTCAATACACAAACTATTTTCTCTTATCACAATCCAATCAATCAAAAAATCAGTATCAAATAGATAACTAAAAACATCCTCAAATTTAGAAAATTTAAAATCATACTTCCATTTAACCAGTGAGTTAAAAGTGAAATTATGAGCCAACTCTGAAGTACTTAGTGCAAATTTCAGTTAAATTTCAAAATATCCAAATGTTTACTTAGTGGGAAAAATGATACTTATTAGAAAAAAGAAATAACAAAAATGAATGAGTTTATGTATTTGCCTCAAGAAATAAGAAATAAACTTAAACTGAAAGACACAGGAAAGGGAATCAAAAAAGATATTACAGATCTACAAAGTAGAGAACAAAACAATAAGAATAATTATAAACATATAATAAAATAAATTTCTGAAATGACATATTAATAAAACAGAACAAGTAAACTTTAACAACAGAAAGAGGGAGAAGTCATAGAACAAAAGAGAAGGAGGCAGAGAGAACTAACCACAAATATAGAAAAAAAATTAAATATTTGGAAAAGAATTGGCCACAAACAAAAACTATGTCTAACATGGAAAAATATATAACATAAGAAACACACTAGCTGCTGAAATTGGCACAAGGGATAGAAGAATTAAATAGAAAAATAACAAATAAAAACATGAAATTATCAGCAGCCTCCCGCCTCCCTAAATCCCCAGGCCTAAATAGCTTACAGGTGGATTTTCCCACACTTCAAAGAACAAAGTAATACATATGAGTTGTTCCCAAAACTAGAAAAAGGGAAAAAATTTCCAGATTTTTAAGTGAAGTTAAAATTACACGTAAGTCAGATAATTAAACTCAAAGAGATTTTAAAAAGTGAGCTGATTTTTTTAGCAGAGATGCAAAAACCTTAAATAATTTATTAGTTTATTCAACCCCCTAGTATATTAAGCAAAACACAATTTTATATCTGTGTAGGTTGATCTCAGGAATGCAAAACCAAAGAAATAATTACATGACTATCTTTTTATCTCACCAAATTAACAGATTTAAGAGAAAAACACCAAATCACAATGTAGAGGGTTAAAAAGCATTTGATAAGGTTAATACGTATTCACAAACTTAATTCGCAGATAAGTAGAAATAGAAGAGAATTTCTACAATCTGACAAATTGTATTTATAGAAACCTCGCAACAAACATCTTGATACAGAAACTGAAGAAACATTTCATTTAAAGTAAGTAATATGAAAAGGATGCCTATAATTAGAGAAAACAATTATCAAGATTGGAAAAAAAAAAGAAAGTTATTGTATGTGCAGATGATATGATCTCTTACAAAAAAACAAAACTGACAAAATGTTAAAGCTAATTAAAAAAAAGTTCAGCCAAATTGCTAGGTAACAAAACATCAGAAGTATTTCTCAACTCCCATAATAAGAAAAGAAAAATGGGAAAAGAGTAATAGAATACCAGACACAGTACCAACAATAAAATTAACAATACAGTATTTAGGAATTAACCTAACAATAAGAAAGAGGGTATATCTTACATAAACAATTCTTTATCTATTAATATAAATGAAAATCTGAATAAATAGATCATGCCATCTTTGTATAGGAGAAGACTTAATGTTATAAAGACACCAACTCAATCTCAACTTAATCTATAAATTTAATGCTTTTTCAATAAAAATGTCAATGGGATATAAGGTAGCTTTGAAAAACTTAATTTTGAAAAATATATGTAATAACTGAACATAAAAAATGAAAAAGCAATTCCTCTAAACTGACTACCAAATAATCAGATATATTTTTAGGCCATGATTTGCACAATACATTTTTGACACAAAAATTAACAAAAAGACAAAAGTAACCAACCTAAACAGATATATGTATATGTGAAAGCATTTTATCAAAAATCACTGAGGATGACAGCTGTTTTTGTGTACAATATAATAGGTACATGAAAGCTATTATTTTTAGTGCCACAAAAACAAAAACAAAATATAAAGTTCAGAAATATAAATGCATTTATGTTAATAATAATGTTAAAAATGAATGGATTAAATAGTTCAATCAAAAGCACATTGGCAGAACAGATTTAAAAAAGATCCAGCAATATACTTTCTACAAGAGATACCCTTGAGATTCAAATATACAAAGAGACTGAAAGTAAAAAGATGGAAAAAAAATATATCATGAAACAGAAAATACAGTATTTCCCCCTTATCCATGGTTTTGCTTTCTGTGATTTCAGTTACCTGCGGTAAACTGTGGTCAAGAATCCTATGATCTTCCTTCTGACATGTCATCAGAAAATCAGTAGTAACCTAATGCTGAATCACAATGCCTATGTGAAAGAGACCACATGCATATAACTTCGATTACAATATATTATTATAATTGCTCTATTGTATTATTGTTGTTGCTAATCTCTTACTGTGCCTAATTTATAAATTAAACTTTATCATAGGTATGTATGTATAGGAGAAAATGTAGTATATATAGGATTCAGTACTATCCATGATTTCAGGTATCCACTGGGGGTCTTAGAACATATCCACCATGGATAACAGGAGACTACTGTACAAGAAAGCTGGAGTAGCTATAATAATTTCAGACAAAATACATTTTAAAACAAAAATATGTTACCAGAGATAAAGAGAGACATTTTATGGTGATAAAGGGCCAATTTACCAAGAGGATATAATAATTATAAATATACATTCACCTAAAACAGAGCCCTGATACACATAAACTAAAAAACTGACAGAAACAAGTAAGACATAGACAATTCAACAATAGTACAGACTTCAAACCACATCTTCAGTAATGAAAAGAGCAACTAAGCAGAAGATCAGAAATAAAATAGAGGAATTGAATAACACTTTAAACCAACTTGACTTAACAGATGTCTATAAAACCTTCCAATCAACAATAGCAGAATATACATTCTACTTAAGTGCACATGGTACATCGTCCAAGACAGACCGTATGAGAACCTAAAAAACAAACCTCATAAATTTAAAAAGATAAAGTTAAAACAAAATATGTTATTTTTTATTACAGTGGAATAAAATAAGAAATCAATAATGGAAGGAAATTTGAGAAACTAAAATATATGTATAAATTAAATGATACACTCCAAACAACCAATCAGTCAAAGAAGAAATTAAATGGAAAAATAGAAAATACTTTGAGATAAATGGTAATAAAATCCCAACATTCTAAAATTTATGTGATGCAGCCAAAGCAGACATACAGGTAAATTGATTGTTCTAAATATTTATATTAAAAAATAAGAAAGACCACAAATAATAATCTAACCTTAAATCTTAAGACAGAAAAAAAGAGAAAATTGAGCCTAAAGAAAATAAAAAAGAAAAAGAAAATAAAAAATAAATAGAAATTAATAAAGGCTAGAAAAACAGGAATAATAATAATAAAAGTATGGTTCTTAAAAAAAATCAATAAAATTGACATTTAGCTAAGTTGACCAAGAAAAAAAGTACAAAAACTCAAATCACTAGAATCAGAAATGAGGGGCACCTGGGTGGCTCCATCATTAAGCATCTGCCTTTGGCTCAGGTCATGATCCCAGGGTCCTGGGATCAAGCCCCATATTGGGCTCCCTGCTCAGCAGGAAGCCTGCTTCTCCCTCTCCCACTCCCCCTGCTTGGGTTCCCTCTCTCGCTGTGTATCTCTCTCTATCGAATAAGTAAATAAGATCTTTAAAAAATAAATAAATACATACATAAATAAGAATCAGAAATGAAAGAGGGAATATTATCAACCTTGCAAAAATAAAAGGGATTATAAAGGAAAGCTATGTTCAATTTTATCCCTATGAATTAGATAACTTAGATAAAATTGATAAATTCCTGGAAAGAGATAAACTACTGAAACCAAATCAAGAAGAAATAGCCAATGTGAATAGACAAGTTAAAAAATTTGAGTTAGTAACCAAAAGGATACCCAAAAAGAAAAGCCTACACAGTGGTAATTTCTACCTAATGCTTAAAGAATAATAAACACCAAATTCTTCATCAATGCTTGCAAAAAAAAAAAAATAGTAGAAAAGGTAAACACTTCTTAAATCATTCTATGAGGCCAGTATTTTCCTGATGCCAAAACCACACGAAGACATCATGAAAAAAGAAAACTACAAACCAGTATCTCTTATGAATAGATCTCTTATCTACAGATTAGATGCAATCCTTATCACAATCCTAGCTGTCTTCTTTGTAGAAATTGCCAGGCTGATTCTAAAATTCATATGAAATTTCAAGGAACTCATAATTGCCATAACAGCCTTGAAAAAGAAGCAAAATATGTCATGAGGGAAAATATGTCAGGGAAGGGAAAATAGATATATCTATCAGAAATTCTTTAATAGTTTAGGAAGTAAAATGATACTAATTGGAGAGAGACTTTAGTCAAGGATATGTTGCAATCTGTACAGTGAATACATACATACAAAAAATATATATATATACACATATATATGATTTATATTAGCTGGAATTATAAGATTATCTAGAATTATAAAGCTAAATGAGGTGATAATATCAAATAATACAAAAGCCTTTGAGTAATTAAAAAAGGTAGAAACAAAAGAACAAAGAAATGAAGGCACAAAATACAGACAGAAAAAGTAAAAGACAATTAGTAAGATGAAAGACTTAACTTCAAATATATAAGTAATTACACCAAATATTAATGGATTAAATATTGCAAATGAAAGACAAGATTGCCAGGCTGGAATAATTAAAAAGTACCCAATTCTATGTTGTTTACAAAAGACTCACTTTAAATACAAATACAGAAGTATGTTAAAAGTATAATGATATAGGGCGCCTGGGTGGCTCAGTTGGTTAAGCAACTGCCTTTGGCTCAGGTCATGATCCCAGAGTCCCAGGATCAAGTCCCACATCGGGCTCCCTGCTCAGCGGGGAGTCTGGTTCTCCCTCTAACCCTACCCCCTCTTGCGCTCTCTCTCTCACTCTCTCTCTCAAATAAATAAATAAATAAAAATCTTAAAAAAAAAGCAGTATAATGATATAAAAACAAATACTGTGAAAGTACTAACTGTACATTTCGGAGAAGAACGTGAAATGGTATAACCACTAGGAAAACAGCTTAATACTTCCACTGAAGTTTAACATTCACCTACTATATTAACAAACCATTTCATTCCTAAGTATTTACTCAAGAGAAATAAAAGCTTACATCCATATAAATTTTATACAAATGTTTATAGCAGCTTTTTGGTAAGAATCAAAACCTGGAAACAGCACAGACACATAATCTGATGCATGCATAAACAAACTGTGGTATATCAATACAATGGAATGCTATTCCTCAGTGAAAAGGAATGAATTATTGATAAGGGTCATGACATGAATAAATTGCAAAGTAATTCAACCAAGTGAAAAAAGATAAAATCATACATGCTATACATGCAGACTGTATGATCAATACATACTCTATGATTCCATTTATGAAATTTAAATACTCTTCTAAAAAATCTGAAAAAATAAAATCTGTAGGAACAGAAACCAGATCAGTGGTTGCCTAGAAGTGGGATGTGGGAACGGTGGACACAGAGATCCTGGAGGGAGAGATTACAAAAAGGCTTGAGGAACCTTTTGGGGGTGAAGGATATATTAATCATCTTGATCATGGTGATAACTTCATGGGTGTATATATCCACCCTTCAGGGGGTCAACATTCATCAAATTGCGTAATTTAATTATGTGCAGTTTACTGATGTCAATTATGATTTGGCACCACTGTTAAAAAGGAAATGTTTCTGATTAAGAAATGTAAACACAGTTAAGGAAGGGATAAAAAGACAATAGTTACCATGCTTCCTACTGACAAGTCATAAAGAATATGTTTCAAGAGGCAGCATGTGTATATATGTATATCTTATAAATTATTTAGGGAGAAAAAAGAGGCCAACCATATTTTTAAAATTTTGAGCAAAGGAGATAAGCAATTCAATAATAGTGAAACTCAATGGTATGAAAAAAAAAAAGTTCCACCTCACTAAATAAGAGAAAATTTCATTTAAAAGAAATAATAAGTAATCAGTGTACTAGTGATCAGCTTGGTAAAAAAAAATTACAAGTAAGATAATTTCAAATGCTGATGATATAAGAAACCCTCACCCACTGCTAATGGGAGTGAAAATTGGCCATTTTGCGAGAAATTTGGAAGTATTTGTTTAAATTATAAACATTATCTTAAAGCAATTCCACTCCTGGATATATACCATTGTAAAACCTCTCATTTATGTGGAGATTTCTCACAGCCTGATGTGTAATGACAATGAATGAAAAACAACTTAAATAGGAATGAGGGGATAACATTTTTAAATTATCATATTCAAGTGGTGAGATATAATACAATCTAAGGAAATAACTAGGTCTAAATATATATTAAGATGGATAGATCTCAGAAACATTGTAAGTGTAAAAATCAGAACTACAATACTCCTAGGGCGCCTGGGTGGCTCAGTTGGTTAAAAATCAGAACTACAATACTTCTTAAGTAGATTAGCAAGAACACACCCCCTAAAAAAATAATTACTGTATATAGTTCATAGATGTATCCACGAAAATTATTATACAGAAGATGGAGTGGAAGGAAGGACATACATTAAATACCAACAGTAGATGCCAATGGAGAAGAATAAAACAGGAGAAGTAGAACTGGGAATAAAGATTACAGAGAACCAAATTTTAAAAACAAAATAAAATATGGGGCTCCTGGCTGGCTCAGTAGGTTAAATGTCCAGCTCTTGGTTTTGGCTCAGCTCATGATCTTAGTATCATGGCATCAAGCCCCCCATAGGGCTCTGTGTTCAGAACAGAGTCTGCTTGGGATTCTCTCTCTTCCTCTCCCTTTGCCCCTCCCCCTGCTCATTCTTTCTATATATAAATAAATAATTAATTAAATAATTAATTAAAAAAACAAAATAAAAGTAAATTAAATAGAAGAGAGTATGAGCTTAGACCAGTGATGGTGATGAATCATAATGGGGCAAAAAATCAATCTGCTGTGAATCTGAGATCCAAAATGAATGTTAACTTGCTGAAAACATTATGAAATATTTTTTCTTCTTCCCTTCCTCCCTTTCTTCCTCCCTTCCTTCCTTCCTCTTCTTTCTTTCTTTCTTCTTTCTTTCTTTCTCTCTTTCTCTCTCCTTTCCTCTCTCTCTCTCCCTCTCTCCCCCCCCCACCTTCTTTCCTTTCCCCAGAATGAAGTGTGAGTGCTGTTACAGTGTTACTATGTCAAGGACACAGTAGGCACAAAGATGGTAGATAAATCAACAGATGTAACAAGGCAATTAAAAGATTCCAATTTACTTACAAGTGAGCATTTTTAATAAGTAGCTCTCAAATTTATTTAGGTGACAGAACACTGGTAAGTCACACCACTTTCTATAGCACATTATGAAATATTAATTTATTGAATTTCATCATAAAATTTAGAAAGTGTTTCTACAAGAAAATATGAAAACTGACCTCGAAAGAGCTACCTGGATATTTGATTAGTATTTTCAAAGTTTTTTTCATTAATGTTTTGTATTAGATGTTAATTTGAGAAACTTAAAATTTAGAAAATAGCCTTTCATTTGGTTATTTTCTCTCAGTGTGGAAAAGAGTATCTTTATTCCATGTGAGTAGAGGCATTCATCTATCTGGCTCTAGACCACCTGTGATTTATGGATACACAAGTGTGTGCTTTCCAGTGTATTACAGTTCTTGAAATAATTGCTGAGTTTCCAGTCCAAATCCAAATTCACAAAGCACAGTACATTTCCTAAAGGAGAAAATCCACTTGAATCATATTACAAAACCTCTGGAAAGAAGTGGGTTATTGTTTAAGTTCCCATGCATTTTCTACAGGTCCAATTCCTAGGAGGAACTTAAATTTTATTTTGGATGAAATTTAAAATTCACATAATGTTTACACAACATGAAACATTGTTCTTATTTTTATTTTTTACCAATCATCTAAAAATATTAAAGCTATTCATAGCTCCTGGGACATACAAAAACCAACTGTGGGTCAGAGTGACCCATGACCCATAGCTTGCTGACCTCTGCACAGAACCATAGTAGTAACCCATGGCTATTGTCTCTCATGGTGACTACATATTCTACCTCTCTTCAAACTGTTTGCTTCCTGCTTTGCAAAATCCCTTTGGTCTTTCAGATTCGAATCCCTACATAGTCATAGTTGTGTCCATCCCCTACCATATTAGTACAAAATTTTGGCATTCCAAGTTTTGGCACTCAATCTCTCTTCCCTCACTCTTTCCCTGAATCTCTGTCCCTTTTTCCTCAGGTCTTTCTTACATCTTTGTTTCTGTGAGCACATTTCACAAATTCTCAGCAATTCCATCTTACCTGGTATCACAATGGCTTCCAGCAGGGCCAAAGTGTTGTCTGCTCACGTGATACTCACTTGTCTTGATCTTGCTCCCTAAGCTGCTTTTTTTTCACTCATTAAGATAACTTTCCTTTGTGCATACCTAGTTCCAGAGTTCGAAGAAGGGGGAAATATGTAATTATACCATGTCTGTCCCATCTCAGCAAGTCTCTGATCTCTGGAGTTCATTTGTCATGTCACCCACTGGAGGGGAAGGTATGCGCCTGGTACTGAGGCTTTGATAGATCTCAGCAGAAGAGTATATTCCTGGGGGCTACATTTCATCTCAAGTGTATGACTGAACTAATCCCCAGGTTATACCACAACTCTCCCTTTGACACTTGGGTATAAATATTACAAGACATATATTAAAAATAACTTTCCCTTTAGGTGAGGATATTTCTGACAACTGACTTGGATCTGCTTTCATGTAGAAGGAACTGAATTTTAGGGAAGCCTTTTGTTCAGGACTTAAGGGCTGAGTCTATGCCTCTACCTTCTGAGCTCCTGCTCTGAATTGGATCTCTCTTTGAATAAACTCTTAATTATCTTTCTACTGAGCTGCAGGCTCATTAATAATCCACCAGTTTATGCAACCACTTAATTCCCTAAGGCTTTGATTCCTTGAAAATGCACACTGAATACCTTAAGTATAATGTCTGTAAAAGTAGATCATGCCAGGATATGAAAAAGAGCCATGCAATCAACTTTAATCCTTCTGTGCAAAGACCTTGTAAATGTATCAAATTTCAAGTGAACAAGTGCACTGTGGTGTTCTAGAAACTAAAATCTTTTTTTTAAATAATTTTATTTCTATCTCATGTACAAATTTTGAGGAATGGCTGCTCTCCACACATTAAGACTGATGGAGGAAATATACAAAGAGAAAGGATAACTCAGTGGAGACAGGAGACTGAACAATGAGCACTGTTTTGTTCATAAATCTCATGTGACTAGTGTGCAACCTGTGGAAGCTTCGCATATTTTTAGGTCAACATCTGAAAATTTTTATCATAATTCTAATAATTACCAAAGATGTGTGCCCATGTCTATTACATGTTTTATAGTCCTTTAAATGTATTGTGATCAAATCCATTTATCCAATCAGTTTATTCAATTTCTGGAAAATTCTGGTCCTCACTGTCAAGCCAACCAGCCAAAGGGGCTTAATTTCTGAGGAAAAAACATCTACCTTCATTTTTTAAATTTAGATAAATTTGTTAATATGCACCCGCTCCATGAACTTCTCCCTGCTGGGGTTCAATTCTGAGATGTTAACTATCTGACTGTGGGATGTTGCCTTGTCCGGGTGTTTCCTAGCTGAAACAAAGCCCCCCACTCCCCCGAGGGAAACAGTCTTGAGTTGTCCCTTTGTTGGATACCCAACAGGTTTTTCCACCTGGGGTCACAGCACTTTAGTAAACTCTAGATAGCTGAGAGATGCTTGCCTCCCCCAACTCCAGGAAAGTGGGAAAAGCAATTAGAAAAAGAAAGTGAAGAAAGAACTGGCAGATGGAATCTCAGGCAAATTAACCTTAGAGAAGAGTACAGATGGAAGCTGAAAATCTAAAACTCAATGCTTTTATGGCTATCCATGCTCCCTGGAAAATATTCCCGTGCCCACAGGGATACGTGTGCCCAGTTTAAAGGCCACCCATCATGAATATCTGAAGAAGACAGGAGAAATAACAAAATGGCAAGATGCAAGACAAGATAGCAGCCATCAAAGAAAATTACCAAGTCCCTCAGTCCCAGGTGCATCAGAGAGTACCTTGGTGATATGCAGGTTTTTGTACTTACCAAGCATGGCAGACAATTTTTGGTGGGGTGCAAAGCTTCTCCTAAGAAGGAACAAAGGTGTCTCACCAAGTAGTCGGGAGAATGAGGGCACAACCAGCAGGGAACAGACCCTTTAGAGATAGAAGAGAGAGAATATTCCTGGGTTGCTCCCTGTAATGGCATTTCCAGTGGGCCCCAGAAAACCTGGGGATCTAAACCGAAAAGAGAAGGTCCCTCAAACGTGAACATGGTTGGGATGATCTGTTTTGCTCAGGAATCCTATCTCTTTATGTTGTCTATTTAACTTTGTTTTGAAACATGGTTTATGGCACTTTGCCAAAGGCTTATTGTAGGATTGCTCATGTCTCCGATACACTCAGGAGTTTGGAGGAGCTTGAATAGGCCACACTTGCATGGCAGTGTGGCAGCTACAAATCGTGTGGCTGTCCCTTGGCTGGGAGGACTCCTTTTCTCTTCCGAACTCGCACACCAGCCTGTGTATATCTAAGGGCCATCCTCAAATACTGTGCATATTGGAGTTAACCATGCACGGTCTGCTAACCCAACTAGACTCTGAGCTCCTTGGGAAGAGAGAATGTGTTGTGCTTTTCTCTGTATCCTCCATGGAATCCACTAGAATAAGTAAGCAAGAACTTTGGCTTATGTGGTTCAAGCAAACAAAGCAAAGCAGCCCTGCTGACTGCTTCAACTTCCATCAGTACCTGCTGACCAGTGGTCACTAAACTGAAGCCACTAGGACTTTTGTTCTGACCCTAGAGCCCTGTTCAGACTCATTGTTGTCCAAGGACCTTTGCAATTGTGTTCCCTCTGCCTGGAATGCTGGCTGCTTGTTCTTCAGGAGCCCAAATCTCTTCCTTCCTTCAAATCTAAGCTCAGATATTACTCCCCAAATAACCATCCCCTACTGCACTAGACAATGGAGACTTGCCCCCAGTCTGTCACTCTATATCTCCCACTTTGTTTCTCTTGTTTACTGACTGCCCCCACCCAGTCTGCATACACACATATCCTAGAATGGGAACTCGGGTGGGGGCGGGGGGGCCCTGTTTGTCTGTTGTCACTGTTTTATCCCCACGGCAGCACCTGGAACAAAGTAAGTGGTCAATAAATATTGTCAAGTGAATAAATAAGTTATTCAAAGCTGGACAATTCAAGAATGATGTTTAGAATAAAAATATGAACAAATAAAATTGTGTCCCAATTTCATTCCTTGTTTCAAAAAAAAAAAAGCATTTTTTGAAGAAGGAATTCTTTCCCTGGTTATCCACATTGTAGATTATCATTGTAAAACCTAAAATCACCAGGTCGCGGGAACCTTTGGGGAAATGGAAGCTTCTCAGAAAATGAGCTTCAGACAAAATTTAATCTAAAATGGCATTACAAACAAAGGTCACATTAAATTACTTTGGAAATCAGTATAACACATTATTCAGTAAAACCCCAGAAACTACTTAGCAAAACTTCAATGAATGGAAATATAACCAGGCCCCATTTTGTAAGACTTATATGTGCAGCTTACCAACTGAGCATGAACTTGCTTTGCCTTAAGAAGGTCAAAGCTGTAAGCACACATTTGCAAAGTTCCAATTGTGTGCCAGGCCCTGGACAAAGTACAAGTGATACAAAGACAAGGAAGAGACCATGTGCCATCAGGAAAAGAAGGCATGGCCAAGTATGGGGAGCAGGGGTTGTTGGGGAGACTCCACAGAGAAATAGATCCAATTATCTACATTGGTAAAGATAAAGAGAGGGACAGAAAGGGGACCCCATACAAGGCAGAGGGAATAGGCCTGCAAAGGAAGACTATTGAGGTCAGACTACACTGGTGCCAAAGTACATTATTGCAAAAAGCAAAGAGGAATGAATGAATGAATGAATGAATGAATGAAACAAGATCTAAGGCACTGGACTCTCACTTATAAGTCAGGTATATTTACCAGGCAAGAAAAAAATTCCTATTGTTTTATCTAAGATTTTCAAAAACAAACATTGAGGAAAAGAAAGTTTTCGAGTTCAGCCTAATTGATTGCATGTTTAGCCTAAGCCCCTAGTCCTCAAAATAAAATTCTGTCATAAACTTTTTATTTTGGAATAATCTTAGGTTTACAGAAAAGGTATAAAGAAAATACAGAGAGTTCCCCCTACCTCCTTCACGAATTTGTGATAGTGTTAATGTCTTACATTGGCTTGGTATATTCGTCAAAACTAAGAAACCGACATTCGTCCATTATTATCAAGGAAACTGCAGACTTTACTGAGATTTCACCAGTTTTTACACTACAGCCCTTTCTGTACTCCAGAACCAAATCCAGGATACCACATTGCATGTGGCCAATATCGTATTTTAAATTATAACCTTACTGTTACTGATAACGATTAATTACAGTGACAAATAAAAACTCTGAAAAAAATGGATGACATAGTACAATGAATAATAATCACCTACTATATTAAGTTTTTAATAAAAGAGTGATGTACTATACAAAACCTATTTCCTGGTAAAACATGACTGGGAAATTATATTTTGATTATTAAATTAAATTTATCATTGACTTTCATTATAATTTCAGAATATTTCACCCTTCTTACTGAGTTATCTTCAATAGACAGTGGTTCTTAATACTTAGCTTTAATTTTCCTCTTGTCACGCCCTTGAGCAGTTAACAATGTATAAACATACCCTTACTTACATTAAGATGTTGATGTAGCTTCCACCTTTTATAATATTTTCTTAATCTATCACCTTTGGAAATCAGACAGCTGTTCATAGGGTTTTCTAAGAATGTGTTCTCAGGAGAGATAGGTTGATCTTATTTTCACAGAGAGTAAATCATGCTTAATAGAATCTTCTCACCCTGTAAGATAAGCTCATTCTCCATGACTTGGGTGAGTCACTGAACGTCCTCAACTCATGCCAGAGAAAGAGAAAAGAGGGAACTCCATGAAACAGCCCAACCAAGTGATGATGGCAATGGAGCAAAAGAGATGCAGAAGAAATGAAACAAACACATAATGTGAATATCATAGCTTACTAAATATATTTCACCAAGTATAATAACTTTGATAACTTTGCTCTCTTTCCTTCTTTTCCTCTTTTCTTTTAAATAGAAGAAATAGGATGTAGTAAATTCAAGTGTTTGTTATTGTCCTCCAGTCTCCCTTCTCTCCCACCATCTGCTCCCAGAACAATTATTTGGAGCTTTGCTTTTGGTCTTATTACAGCCCCTAATTTTGATAGTTTTATGTAATGCATGATTAAGGCAAATTAAGGCACATCTCACACACACACATACACGCACACACATTTTTCAGTTGGCTCGAGTGGCAGGGTTAACCCACATGAAAGAGCATCTGTATGTAGGTTGCAGACCAGGTTTGTGCCTTTGTTCAATAACCTCATGTGAAGCCCACTCACTTGGTCCTCAAGCCTTCATTTTCCTGAAGATGATAAGGAAAATAATGCATACCTAGCAAAGAATTGGGACTAATAAAGAGTGACTTTAATTACCCAAGTGTCCTCCTCAGATTGCCTGCAAGAACATCCCTTGCACCAGTCGGAATAGTAATCTTACTTTTGTCTACTTTCCAGAGATAAGCTTAGTTTGCTCTCCATCCGGGATCTAGTAGAGAGGTTGATGAGTGGGAAGGAATTTTCTAAACACAGAAAAAAGAATAAATAAACCTGTCAGGAGAAAAGACTACAATCTATTAAAGGTTTTGATCGTCCTATTTGTCATAGAGAAAAAACAGATGCATTAGTGCACACAGCACTTATAATTCAGAGATCATCACTATACCAAATGACAAATGATGTTACTATAATTTACCATTTGTCTTTTTTCACATAGTTAAAAAACCATAATTACAAGAAATTGTGACAACTTGCCAATTAAACACACTCATTCACCCACAGATGAATCATGCATCTTTGCATTTTGCAAATTAAGTTGGGTTGTGTGAGGAGGATGAGAACCAAAGTTGTAGTACAGTGATTTATGAGCCTGAACAGGTATACATTGAAAGTAAAATAGCTTCCACCTCTTTTCCAGAGCATCTAAACCACTTGGAAAATATATCCAGTTATTAAAAAAACAATAATCTGGGGCGCCTGGGTGGCTCAGTCATCTGCCTTCGGTTCAGGTCATGGTCCCAGGGTCCTGGGATCGAGCCCCACGTCGGGCTCCCTGCTCGATGGGAGACCTGCTTCTCTCTCTCCCACTCCCCCTGCTTGTGTTCCCTCTCTCACTGTGTCTCTCTCTGTCAAATAAATAAAATCTTTTAAAAAAATAAAATAAAACTAAAAAAACAATAATCTTTCAGTTTTCTTCTTGAAGATTTTCAGACTTCATACAATCTCACTTGTAGGGTTAATCCAATCTCATCTTTCTTTCTTCCACTTTTATTGTGCCATGGACAACAATCTACTATAAGTAAAAAGAATGGATTAATCTTACACTACATGAAGGAAAAAATGGATTGTAAATGTGTATAAAACCACGAAACACACTATTTTGGAAATAAGGAAGGGAATAAGCATCTCCTTATGGAAAAATGGGATAGAAAGAAAGAGAGAAAGTTCCAGAAAACAGCAATACACAGCCAGTTGTGGTCTAAAGGGAACCAGGAAGAGGTCTGGTCAGCTGACACCCAGCCCTGATGAGAACAAAGGTAATAGCAAGCTCTGTGGTGACTCTGGTCCAAGTGACTTTGGGACCCAAGAGAAGGAGGGGAGCCCTCTTGGCAAGTGGAGATCAACTGTGTTCATGTGTTCACAGGTACTTATGGACCTTGTAATATATGTCAATCATTGGAAGTAGAAGCTTCCATTTGCCTGTGGAAGACAACCCCTTTACTTAGAAGAACCCACCCCTTTAGTCACATAATCTGAAATGGGGAGGAATTCCTTTTCCTATCTCTTAAGGAAAAAAATGGTGAAGTAATCCTAATGCAGATATTTTAGATTTGTTTAGTAAGCCTAATTCTGGGGTACATTAATTCTGGGCCATAATGGGGAATGTGGTTAAGTGCACAGGTTATAGAAACAGCAAGTAGAGATCCCATCCCAGTTCCCCACATCCTAGCTGCTGTCATTGGGAAATACACCTAGACTTTCTCTGCTTCCACTTTCTCACCTTAAAATCATGCTCATAATAGTACTAATTCATAAGACTCTTGTGAGGATCCATGATTTAAGATGGGTAAATGCTTAGCATAGTTCCCACCCACGGCAGAGGCTCATTGAGCGTTAGAGGTTTTGTTGCTGGGTTGGAAAGGGTATTTCTTTCCCTTCTTTGTGTTTAAACGGCAAAATTCTCTGGGCCCCTTAGAGATGGATCTGACAGGCAGAAATTATCGCAACGTGGGAAATGAGTATAAATGTCACCTTGCTGTCTGCTGGAGTGTGCCATATGCCAGCTATAAGTATGAAAAGGGCTACTTCATTTTAAAACCAAAAAGCAGAGTCTTCATTTGCAAACAGAACAGTGTGACAGACAAAGCATTGGTGAAGAAAAGTCCAAACACTAAATTCATCTTCGTATTTTGTGAAGATAGAATCATCATCGACAGCACAAGTCTCTACCTCTTTGACATGATGAAACTGGAAATAATAATTTAAGCAGGGAGCACCAGCATATGAGGCTGTAGAATTCCCATTTGTACTAACTCTACTTCTCTGTGTAGAGCTGTTTCAATTTCCCATGAGAAAAGAGGCAATGCAGTTTCACTTTGAAACTTGGGCTCCTTGGCCAATCCAGGTACATTTGTTTCTTTTAATTTGTTCAAAAGTATCATCGACACACCGAGAATCCCTATGCAGTTGATATTCGACTCATTAATTAGCAAGCATAACTAAATGAGAGAAAATAAATTTGCTGTTTAGAATGTATTGCACCATGTTCTGACAAATATTCAGAAACAGCTTTTTCATTTCTGAACAGGAGAAGATGATATATGACTGGATGGACATATGGCCCTAATCTACCATATTTCACAAGTCTTACTTAATGCAGTAAGGGGAAATACTATCTTGATAGAACCTTAATAGTGTCCCATAAGGAGAAGGTTGGGAAGATATTTATAGAGGTTTGGGGTCTGGGCTCAAGTGGTATAAGACAGATCTTTCAAGGTAAGGAACTGATTGTTATTGGGTCTGGCTTATGAGATAATCACTTAGGACTGGCAGCACAGTGAGGTGAGGTCTTGAAGTGAGTCTGAGGAATAAACTATGTTGGGTAGGTACACTAATGAGCAAAGCATTGGCCCATACAAATCGGTTTGCAGAGACTTCCTGAAGCAACAGCAAAGTTATTGATTGGTTTACACCCTCATCCTTTTAAGAAGGATTTTTTAGAACAGTTAAGTGATGTGGACACAGGCGTCCTCAGTCTTCCTTTCTTTTCTTTTTCCTTTTCAGATTTTATTTATTTATTTTAGCGGGGGGGAAGGCAGAGGGAGAGGCAGAGAGAGAATCTCAAGCAGAATCTGTGCTGAGCATGGGGCCCAATACGAGCTCAATCTCAGGATGACCTGAGCCAAAATCAAGAATCGGTCTCTTAACCAACTGAGCCACCTAGGCTCCCCTTCTTTTCTGATAGTAAAGTGTTGTCTATCTCCTCCCAGGATACCAGGTCAAGGACTGTCCCGCCTTGTGTCGGACGCTGCCTTCTTCAACCTGCCCAAGGCTAGAACTGGTTTAACTACAGTATACAAAACTCCATTGCTTTTCCTCCCCTCTCCTTTTCTCATTCCCTATCTCTTTTGCAAGTGCATAGCAGTGCAGGCAATTTAAATCTGTAAGTCTCAAACACCTGTTCATGAGCTAGTTTCAGTCTGCTCATGTTATAATTCCTTGGGGAGCTTTTGCTTCCCTCATGGAACCCTCCATTTTTAACATAGCTTTCCAGGAGAAGGCACAGCCAGGGTTGTGAATCTCTGAACCAAGGAACAGAGATGAGTAATAATTCAGTGCTTCTCAAGCTGATTAAGGACACAGAAATCCTAACTACCTCTCTTTCTTTCCATGACACCATAAGAAATGTTGGAATTTAGATACTCATATTTGAAATAATTATATAGGAATTTGGGACTAATTTTATTAACAATAAGCAGTAGCAAGTAAAAAGAGATCTAAATACAGTTTATGGAAGATTTTTTTAAAGATTTTTTTAATTAAGAAAATTATTCCCATTAACTTTTTTGCATTGAAAGTTGAAGGGGGAAAAAAAACTGTCTATAACTGAATGTAACATTGGACCATCACGCTTGCGCAAAAGCAGTTGATGAGAACCACTGAGCTAGAAAGAAACACAGCTGGCAAGCTGAGTCTGTGTGACTGCCTAATTAGCAGCTGTAGGGGATCACATTTACATTCTAACAGGCAGCATTTTGCCATAACTTAAAGGAGATAGGAAGTGGGATTACCAGATGTTTGTGACCACATGGTAGGGGAATTTTTTTTTTTGAGGGGAATTCTGAGACCCCTTTGTGCTCATGGGTAGGTAAACATCCTTTTGCCCTTCATTAGGCTGGACCCTATTATAATTGGTGTTTGTGATATACTTCCAATTCTGGCAGGATGGGCCAGTTTATGCATCAATAACAGCCCCAAAATCTATGTGGCTTAATACAACACATATACATTTTTCCCTCACACAGATGCCCAGTACACATCAGCCAGTGGCTCTGTTCATCCTAGTCATCCGGGCAGAGATCAATGGCAGTTCCATTTTAGCACATGCTTCTATGGTGAATCATGCACTGGCTCTAAAACGCCCATCTAGAAGTAACACAGTCCCCTTACATTCAAATTTTTTTGGCCAAAGTCAGTCACATGGGCACATATAACATCAAAATAGAAAGAAAACTCAATTCTGCCATGTATCCATAAAGAAGAAAAGAGCACAGTACGTAGCAACAACCCTAATGCTGACCATAACCTCCAAACATTAACTTAGGTTTGGGAGGTAGACATTCAAACACTCAAATCTAATCTCAGCTCCAACAATAAATGGTAGACAGCCTAAAAAGTACTGAGACAGATAATGTGCCCCTAGAAAAGCTGTTTGCATTATCCCTCTGCTGGTTTGTACCAGTGGGCTGGGTTAATTAATTTATTTATTTTTATATGATTTTAAGTATATTTTAATGTATTCACAGAGTTTGTACACCCATCACTATAAATTTTGAACAATTTCATTATTCCCAAAAAGAAATCTTTCACTCCTCAGCCATCAATCTCCTATCCCACATGCTTCCTCTAGCCCTATATAACCACTAATATACTTGTTATCTCTGTAAGCTTGTCTATTATGGACCTTTCATATAAATGGAATCATGTAATACACTATTCTGGCTTCTTTCACTTTGTATATTTTCTCAAAGTTCATCCATATAATAGCATGTATTAGTTCTGAATAAATTTTATTGTCAAGTAATACTCCATTGTATGGATAACACACTTGTTTATCCATTTATCAGTTAATGGACATTAGGACAGCTTGCGCTCTTTGGCTATTATGAAAAATGCTGCTATAAACATTCATTTACACTTTTTTGTGAAAACATATGTTTTCAATTCTTCAGGGCATATACCTCAGAGCATAATTGCTAGATCACATGGTAACTCTATGTTTAATCATTTTTCTCTTTTTTTAAAATTTTTTTATTGTTATGTTAAACACCATACATTACATCATTAGTTTTTGATGTAGTGTTCCATGATTCATTGTTTGTGCATAACACCCAGTGCTCCATGCAGAACGTGCCCTCTTTAATACAAATCACCAGGCTTACCCATCCTCCCACCCCCCTCCCCTCTAGAACCCTCAGTTTGTTTTTCACAGTCCATAGTCTCTCATGGTTCATCTACCCCTCCGACTTCCCCCCCTTCATTCTTCCCCTCCTGCTATCTTCT
>NC_138371.1:95423636-95438822 GCF_054177405.1 Leptonychotes weddellii | reverse complement strand
ATTATCTAATTTGCTGGACATAGAGTTGCTCATAATATGTTCTTATAATTGTATTTCTTTGGTGTTGGTTGTGATCGCTCCTCTTTCATTCATGATTTTGTTCATTTGGGTCATTTCTCTTTTCTTTTTGATAAGTCTGGCCAGGGGTTTATCAATCTTGTTAATTCTTTCAAAGAACCATTGGCTGGGTTAATTTAAAAGGCTCAAAGCATGGAAGACATTTGCATACCAATCTGTCCCCTCCTTTAAACAATGCTCAATCCATTCCTCCTCTGTGGAATGTTCTGCTATTTCAGGCTGCATCTTTCACTGATAGCTCAGTCTGCTGCCATATTACCAATGCTTAGGACATGGTTACTCTTTGATAACTACATGTTAAATGAAGGAAAGATTGTTAAATCAAAATGCCAGAGTTCAGCATTTTAATTCTCTGTTCAGTTAATAAACGTAGTTTTTGTTTTCCAGATTAGACTATAAGTTTCTCAGAGGCATAAAACAGTTCTTATCTCTGGAACTCCACAAAGTACCCAGGCCAAGGATGGGCACACAGTAGAAGAACCATAAATAAGCCTTTGACAGTTCATTGGTAGACTAAAGAAAAAAAAAAAGAAAGAGAAACTGATGGATGTGAGCTGAGCTCCTCTTGGTCCATCAAAGAATAGGTATAGTTGCCATCAAGAGCACATTGCTTACACCTTCCACTCAACCTTGCCACACAGAGTGAGTTGGAAGACTGTTGAATAAAAATGACATTTGGCTGGACCCATTTGAGGACAGTCATTAATATTGCTAACAGGTCCATGTGTTAGACTTGGCCCAACAAAGACACCAGATGCATCCTCCCAGGCAACCTGGGGGCCCTTCTGAGGGCTCCTCCAGGCCAGGCTCACTGCATCTGCTTTCATTCAGACAGTCTGGCTACTTGGCTCAAGACAGAGCATCCATGGCAAGAACTAACACTCTCTCAGCGCGGCTCCACTTCATGAAAAATGAACATAACTAGGGGGTTGAGTCCTGCTGCCAATCTGGCCAACAGATGGTGCATTCCTGATGACAGGGGACAGCCAATTGAAAGATAATCTTGACCTGCTTCTGCAGTCCCAGCTGAGTTAACTAAATTCAACAAGAACCATACATAGTTGTGTGCCAATCTTGTGTCTAGCCCTATGGTCAGGAAAATGGGAAATCAGAGATCCAGAAAAAGAAGTAAGGTACCCTTTGGTAAAGACATGATAATATAGTTAGACCCCATGTAATCAGAGCAGGAAATAGAATCCCATGAGGTCAATAGTTAAGCATGTTTTAAGCTTTCTGCTAAGGGATTCACAGACATCATTCCTTTTAATACTTGCAATTGTCCTATGAGCAGATAGCAATGGCTCCATTTTCCAGATGACAAAACCAAAGCTGAGAGTTTACCTGGCTTCCTCAAGGTCAGACAGTTGATAGGGTGAAGATTTAAACCTCTGATTCCAAAGAACGTGTTGTTAGAGAGTGCATTATTTGTGGAGGGCTACTGAGGTTAGAAAAGGCAAGTTTGGAGTGTGACTAATAGTAAGAAACATTTACATAATGCTCACAGGACACTTGGTGCCTTTTTTTTATTTTTTATTTGTCAGAGAGAGAGAGCAAAGGGAGAAGCAAGCTCCCCGCCGAGCAAGGAGCCCAATGGAAGACTCAATCCCAGGACCCTGGAATCATGACCCAAGCCAAAGGCAGATGTCCAACCAACTGAGCCACCCAGACATCCCCATCTGGTGCCCTTCTAAGGCCTTTTCTGTTAAGAGCTCATCCAACCTTTTCTAGCAACTCCATAAATTAGGCACTAATGTAACTTCCCTTAACAAATAAGGAAGCAAGTGTATAAAGAGTTTAAGCACATAGCACAAAATCACACCACTTGGTAGAAGATTAGGGATTTGAATCCAAAGAGGGTAGTCCTTCTTGCCCACTACACTATACTAAATACTACTGATAATATTCACTCCTCATTCCCCCCAAAATGTGGCCAGGCCTTTTCGTGAGTGGATTATTGATTGCTTTATCTGTCTTGGCTCAAAGCAGAAGTTCCCAGACTTCTAACATTGCTCCCTGGCCTTTGTTTCAAAACCTAGAAAACTATATTTACAGCTGATCCCCTCAGACTTGAGGACACGGGTGTGCATACTGCTGTGCTAGGAAACACCAACATCCCAAGGGAAGGGTGGAGACACCAATCTTCCCCCACTGAAGGCCACAGTTCTAAAGTTCAGGTGTGGTCAAAGTTTATGGATGATAAATAGATGATGGATGGTTGGATGGATGGATGGATGGATGGATAATGCTTTCACTTCTGACCAAACTAGGAAGCCAGTCTTAGGGTGGGGGAAAATCCCACAGGTGAAAGGGTTAGTGGCCCTGTTCCTAATTCAGGACCCAGGAAAGTTGGTAGGACTTCTGATAGTAAGATGGCATGGTGGAAAGTGTGGGCATGAGGAGAAAAGGCTCCTAGCTTCATTAACAATTTCCTTGTATTGGGGCACCTGGTTGGTTAAGCATCTGCCTTCAGCTTGGATCATGATCTCAGGGTCATGGGATCAAGCCCCATTCAGGCTCCCTACTCAGCAGGGAGCCTGCTTCTCCCTCTTTCTGTAGCTCCCCCTGCTTGTGCGTGCTCTCTCTGTGTGTGTGTGTGTCAAATAAATAAATAAAATAAAATAAATAACCTCCTTGTACAAGTTTGACACAAAAGTAACAATGCTGTCAACTTTAATGGATCATGTATATTTGGACAATTAATATATTCCTGCTGACCATTGTACACAGAAGACCGGAAGAGCTGAACCAAAGTTTCTAGAATGTAGCAGCCCCTAAGACTTCTAAAATGATTCTCAATGGTGTAAGAATTCTCCAAAACAAAAAGACTTTACATGTTTTATTTACTTTGACAAATAGGGGCTTGGAGTCAGACTTACTTTGAATTGGTACAAACAAAGTAATAAAAGATTCTTGGACCTAAGTAAATTAAAACTCTTTCAGTGTGTATATAAACCTGAAGTTCTGCAGCTTAAATATTTGGTACAGTATTGGCTTAAGTATCTGGAAAATGTTTCCCCTCTCTTTTTTCCAATCCAACACAAAAGAAGAAAGAAAGAAAGGGAGGGAGGGAGGAAGGAAGGAAGGGAGAAGGGAGGGAGAAGGGAGGGAGGGAAGAAGAACATAGGAGAAAAAATAGCAAGGCTAAAAAGATTTTTGATGGCATATGTAAAAATGAATACCAACTGGCCTTCCAAGTAATGGAATCAAATGTTTAGTTTAGCAGGATTCTGTTGTGTATCTAATTTTTCCATTAAGATTTTCATAGATAGAGACCAGATAATCACTTTTGCAGAGAATACTGACGAGTTGTACTTGCTTGGTTGAAGGGGAGGAAAATGAATATGTGCATTTAAAATTTTTATGATTACATTTTTAGTGAAGGGAGGAGGATGACTATAGTTTCATGACTGCTTTAATGCAATTGGTTCCACATAGAGGAGATGACGTGTTGAAATGTGATGAGTAAATATGTGCAGAATGCTTCCCCAGTAATTGGATTCAAGCAACAATAACACTGGGCATTGTCAAATCCTTTATAGCTTTTTTCAAAAGGTCTCCTTCTTTTTTACCTGAAAGAAAATGCACATAATATAGAACATCATGACCTTACTCAACAGTAAAAAGGGAAATTAAAATTTATTTCACTCAAGTGCATCTGCATTTGAATCAAGCACATGCTAAGGTTTATGCAACTTCTAACTGCGCAATTTCTTCTCCTGACTTCTTCCTGTTATAAAACCACAGGATTTTAGAACTGAATGGTACATTTCAGGAGTAATTTTAGTGTAACATTCTCATTTTAGAGATAAGAAAATAAAGGCCTAGAGAAGTAAGGTAATGTCCCTATGGATATACAGTAAATTGACGGAAGAGATAAGACCAAGCTTAGAACCCTTGTTTCTGCTTCTTGTATAGTCAAGGAGGAAAGGATTTGAGCAGTAGAAGGTGGGTAACAGAGGTCAAGTAAAGGAAGGGTGCTATTATCTAAGTGTTCATGCCTCCCTAACCTTCATATGGTGAAATCCTAACCCCCAAAGGTGATGGTATTTGAAGGTGGGGCCTTTTGGGGGTGAACTAAGTGATGAGGGCAGTGCTCTTATAAAAATAGGTCCCACAGAGCTCCCTGGACTTTTCTGTCCTATTAGGATAAAGGAAGAGTCTGTCACCCACAAGAAAGCCCTCACCCAAACATGCTGACATGGACTTCCAGATCCATGACTATGAGCAATAAATTTCTGTTGTTTATAAACTACCTAGTCTGTGGTATTTTGTTACAGGAGCCCAAACAGAAGACAGAGGGCTTCAGTGAAGAGGGGCCAATCATCTTGGGGAAATACAGAGAATAGCTGAAGGGGAATGATAGCTGATGAAAAGTCATTGGCCATTGTAAGCAGACCATTGATGATCTTTTTAGTCCAGACTCTTTTATCACGAGGGGTAAAAAACCATCTAAATAATCTTGAGATAAAAGAAAAATTTACATCTTCCTGTAACCAAGAGGCTTGAATTTAGACATGATTTCAAGTACACCTGAACTCAGGTGGCCAAATGACAATCAGTGCTTTCTCTGAGCTATGTTTCTTACCTCTCTGTGTTGTTCTCATTCTTTCCCTATATGGGGTCTTCCCTGTGGTGAGGAAGAGAGCCACCTGCCATCCTATTTTCATACCTTCTCAGTTTAGCAACCTTACTTGAAAAACAATGCCTGTCTTCCAATGTTAAAACATTAATCACAGGGCAGAATGTTAATTTTTCCTGTGTGGGGCATACACCAACCCTAGATTCAAGAAACTGATTAGTATGAGTGGCCAGATTAGGTCACATTTCAGTCTTATAACTAGTGTGACACAGAGGGGTTTTATGATTCACTGACCAACTGGGAGCATGGTATAAGATTATAGTATCTTAAAAGGAAGGGGATATATAACTGGAAGAAACAGGGAAGAAACAAACTAAAACATAAAAACAATACCTTGAGTTTTCCTTTAGTGACCAGCAAGCACATACATCTTTCTTAAACATTCCAATTTCACCTAACAAATTACAAGTATCTGTGTACAATTAAAAATCATGTTCAACACTTCCCAAGGAGTTATAGCTTCCAGATGTTACATATTCATATCATGTCATAAATCCATGGGGTTTTCAATACAAGGGATATTCATTCTGCCTCTATGCCTATTGAAATCCTGTTTCAATATTCTGTGGTTTATGAATACAATAAATGATCAGTTTAATCATCCAAAACATACCAATTTAGAAATGATAGGAAAATAAGATAACAATCAAAAATATTCTCATTTAGAAAGCAGAGAAAAGAGACTAACATAGAAAGGTCCTTCATATGCAGCACACACCATATATTCCTAGACAAGACTAACATCTCCTGCACTAGTAGGAGAATGAGATCCTTGGTTAGTTAGACTGGCTGACCAACTTTAATTCTCTGGCATCTTTTCCTCTATGGTCATAGCTAACAGAGGCATGGAGACAATTGAAATTTTAGAAATACTATCACTTTAAGAGCCCACTTCCTATAGGTATAATTATAGGGATCCTGTGGTTGCCTTAGAAATTAAGAAAACACATAACCCTAATTGACAGGATTGTGTTTCTCTAACAACGCAACTACTTTAAAACCATGGTCAACTGTAAGGTTATTACATTCCTATGAACTCTGGTTACTAAACCAACACTGAGACATTTTTAAAGACAGGATCAATGAATGTAGATTGCAGCCTGGTAGATTGTTTCATGGATCCCATGGGGTACCTCCAGAAGCTTTGTCTGAGACTGAAACCATCATTCCCCCACTGCTGGAAGTTTTTGAATCTAACAGCTTTCCACTGAGTCCATCTCTGGAACTTTCTCTCAGCTGGAGAGAGCTGCTTTGCACAAGTTTTGCCCCTTTCCTGGGTTTAACCTATATCCAATGACTGGTCAATGCAGAGGTACAAATACCCAGCCTCCTTGCCCAATCTCAGACAGCTCTGAAGGGCCAACCTGACTTCATAACCTCAGATGGGATAGACTGAAGACTTTACTGTGACTTTTTTACTCTGCCCAGCATTCACTCTTCCTGATCCTGCTTCTTTTATTCCACCAGAAGTATTGATTCTGAAAGCACTCTCCACAATATACCTCCTGCTTGAAAATCCCCATCTCAGAGTCTGGTTCCCCAGGAACCCAACCTATAATAGGTGGCACCAGGAGTGGCCTGAGAGAAGACTCTAGATTTTGGAGATTAGTTATATCATCTGCAGCCTGACAGGTAATGAGGATCCCTAAATTATGGTTGGTGTAGCATAGATGGTCCATGGCATGTAGGAACAGCATAATTGTTAAAATGTTTCCCAGCAATAGACCAGGGTGGCATACCAGAAAAAAGGAAAGCATTGACACATGAATGAATCAGACGATTGAGAAGTTTTTGCAAATCAGTAATTATAAGGAGTGTGGAACTAGACGGATACTGTTGTGGGCAATGAATGCTTTGAAGATAGAAATAAAATGAAAGGCTGAGGTGACTAATCTCCAACCACAGATTAAGGTCCAGGGTCTCCTTAGTAGCTTATAAAGAGACTCCCATCTCCTACAATGGGAGAAGAGAAAAAGCTGAAGGTAGAACCCAAGATTTAATTATAATAGTAATAGAGCTCAAGAGGAGGTTGAATTTTCAACCTTAACCAATCTGCTATGACAAGGTCAGCATTCTTATTATAAAGAAATGGACTCTGTGACAACCAAAATCTGACAAGTTTTGGTAGGGCCTTCTATCAGTCAGGGTTCCACCAGAAAAGGAGAGCAGCCGAATATATATACTTATGTCACTCCAGTGGGGTGTGTATACATATAGAGATACATAAATACATACACACATGCATATATATATGCATATATCTGTGTGTGTGTATGTATATACCTGGCATTTATTGAAAGGAATTGGTTTACACAGTTGGATGTAGGCTGAGCAAGTCTGAAATCCATCTCTTGGGCAAGCTGTCATGAGGGGTAGGCTGGAAGCTCTCAGGCAGGAATGGAAGCTGCAGTTCACAGGTGGAATTTCTTCTTCCAAAGGGAAAGCTCAACTTTGTTCTTAAGGCTTTTCAACTGATTTCAATTAGGCCCACCCAGATTTTCTAGAATAATCTCCTTAAATTCAACTGCTTGTAGATATTAGTCACATCTTAGGCCTAGAGCAGAAAAGAACTCTATAGCAGCTGTTCATCATATTTGTGTTCATCAGACTCATCATCTCACAATTTCTATGGAGGAATTAATGCACAGTTTACATGGAATCTTTGCTTAGGGTTGCACAAGGCTACAATCAATGACTTATCTATAGTGGGAAAAGATGCCATGTGGAGTTTATGGTATGGCTCAATACAAGAATCACATCATAGATTGTGTCCTTCAGCCACTATATACTTTTCAAAAATTGCTCTTGACATGTTCTTGGACTCTGTTAGAGATGGAATCCCTAACCATGGGACAAGTTACTATGTGCCAGAACCCATCATAAGGTAGCATCTGTCAGACACACCAAGAAATAAAGTCAGGAGAACCCCTCAGAATTCAATCTTAAGATAGAAGTGTACAGCATCATTTGTTGAAGAGACTGGCTTTTCCTCATTGCATGTTCTTGCCTTCTTTGTCATAGATTAATTGACTATATAAGCGTGGATTTATTTCTGGACTCTCTATGCTATTCTAGTGACCTATATGTCTATCTTTGTGCCAGTACCACCCTGTTTGGATTACTACAGCATTGTAATATATCTTGAAATCTGGGATTGTGATACCTCCAGCTTTGTTCTTCTTTCTCAAGATTTCTTTGGGTACTTGGGTTCCTTTGATGTTCCACAACAGTTTTAAGATTATTTGTTTGTAGATTGCTTTGGTTAGTATGGACATTTTAACAATATTGGTTCTTCCAATCCATGAGCATGAAATATCTTTCCATTTGTTTGTGTCATCTTTAATTTCTTTCATCAGTGTTTTATAATTTTTGGTTAAGTTTATTCCTAGGTGTTTTATTATTTTTGTTGCAATTGTAAATAAGATTGTTTTCTTAATTTCTCTGTCTGTTACTTCATTATAAGTGTATAGAAATGAACCAAATTTCTATATATCAATCTTGTATCAGTGACTTCACTGAATTCATTTATCAGTTCTAGACAGTCTCTTCAACAAATGGTGATGGGAAAACTGGACAGATACATGCAAAAGAATGAAACTGGACCACTTTCTTACACCATACACAAAAATAAACTCAAAATGGATTTAAGACCCAAATGTGAGACCTAAAACCATTTATCTCCTAGAAGTAAACATAGGCAGTAATTTCTTTGACATCAGCTATAGAAAACTTTTTCTAGATCTGTCTCTTCAGGCAAGGGAAACAAAAGCAAAATTAAACTATTGGGACTACACCAAAATAAAAAAGCTTTTGCACAGTGAAGGAAATGGCAAACAAAAAGGCATCCTACTGAATGGAAGAAGATATTTGTATATAATGTATATGATAAGAGGTTAATATTCAAAATATATGAAGAATTTATACAACTCAACACCAAAAAAATAATTCAGTTAAAAAATGGGCACAGAACTTGAACACACATTTTTCCAAAGAAGACATACAGATGGCCAACAGACACATAAAAAGATGCTCAACATCCTTAAAATCATCAAGGAAATGCTAATCAAAACTACAATGAGATATCACCTCACATCTGTCAGAATGGCTAAAATCAAAAGCACAAGAAACAACAAATGTTGGTGAGGATAGGAAGAAAAAGGAACCCTTGTGCACTGTTGGAAGGAATGCAAACTGATGCAGCCACTATGGAAAACAATATGAAGCTTCCTCAAAAGTTAAGAATAGAACTACCCTATGATCCAGTAATTGCACTACTGGGTATTTATCCCAAAGAAAATGAAAACACTAATTTGAAAAGAAATATGCACACCTATGTTTATAGCAGCATTATTTACAATAACCAAGAAATGGAAGCAACCTAAGTTGCTAAGTGTCCATTCATAGATAAATGGATAAAGAAGGTGTGGCATACACATAATGGAATATTACTCAGCCATAAAAAAGAATGAAATCTTGTTATTTGCAACAACATGGATGGCACTAGAGAGTATTATGCTAAGTGAAATAAGTCAGAGATAGACAAATACTATATGATTGCAGTCATATGTGGAATTGAAGAAACAAACAAATAAACAGAAAAAAAAGAGACAAAAACATATCCTTAACTATAGAGAACAAAGTGGTGGTTGCTAGAAGGGAGGTGGTTGGGGGATGGGTGAAATAGATAAAGGGAATTAAGAATACACTTATCTTGATGAGTACTGAGAAATGTATAGAATTGTTGAATCATTATACTATATACCTGAAACTAATTTAACACTGTATGTTAATTTTACGTCAATTTAAAATAAATGTAAAAAGATAGAAGTGGTATACTCAGGGTCAGGCATTCACAGGACCAAAGAGTAAGCCTCATGAACATATGTCCTAGGCCTCCATGTTATCCATCAGTATTCAATTAGCACCTCTCTCCCTCTACTCATATTTATGGCCACATTGGTGGAATTGGGAGAGATTTTTAATACCAGCTATGGAGAAGAAAAATGACAGAACTTGATTCAGTAATGGGGCAGCTTGATATATGGGTAGCCTAAATGAACTGTACCTAAACTACAGCCCCACTCAGGAGTCGACCTAAAAGGCAGAAGTGAAGGGAAATCCTCAAGAATCTGTAATAGTCATCTATTGCTGCATAACATACATACATACTTACATACATACATACATACATACATACATACATACATACAATCTCAGTTTCTTTAAACAAGGCAGATTTATTATTGCACAGTTTCTGTGGAAGGAAGAAGGCCTGGCTTACTGAAGGCCTATGTTTATGTTCTCACAAGGTTGTGAGTAAGATGTTGACTTGCTGCCATCTCCTTGGAGGCTCAGTCCCGGAAGGATCTATTTCTAAGCTTACGTGGTGTTGGTAGCATTCAGTTCCTTGTAGGCTCCTGGACTGAGGGTCTTATTTCTTGGTGGCTGGTGGCCATAGACTGCCTTCAGTTCCTTGCACATAGGCCTGGCCTTTTCTATAGGCAAACCTACACCATTGAAGCTTGTTGCTTCAAAGTCAGCAAAAGGGAGAGTTCTGGTAAAATGATCATTACAGTCTAATACAACATAACCATATACATTTCACCACATACATCTCATCACTTTTGTACTATTCTATAGGTTGGAGGCAAATACAGGATGAAGTCCTTTACAGAGTTTTATAATATTCTCCCCTCCCCACCAAAACTCATGTCTGCCCCAGAATCTCAGAATATGACCATTTTAGAAATAGGGTCTTTTCAGATGTAATTAGTTAAGGTGAGATAAGGTCATACTGCAGTAGCATAAGACCTTATCCTGACAAACTAATTTCTTTATAAGAAGAGAAGAAATGCAGAGACACAGACTCATAGGGATAATGCTGTGTGACAACAGAGCCGGAGATTAGTGTGATGCATCTATAAGCCAAGGAATCCCAAAGATTTCAGGAAACACCAGAAACTCAAAGAAAGACATGGGACAGATTCTCCCCTAGAATCTTTAGAGAGAATATGGCCCTGCTGACACCTCGATTAACTGTGGGAGAATAAATTTTTATTGTTTTAAGTTACATACGTTTTGGTCATATGTTACAGAAGCCCTGGGGAACTAATATAATCCCAAACTTAACAAGAATGGATTATGCAAGGGCATGAATTCTAGGATTGAGGACCATGATGGACTGTCTACTAGAGTTTACCCTCTGCCCTCCAATGATGCACACTTTCACATGCAAAACATATTCACCTCCTGCTAACATCCCCAAGAGTCTTACTCTATTTGGGCACCAGCTCAAATCCCAGATTCTCATCATTTATATATTATACACACACACACACACACACACACACACACACATATGGATGAGACTCCTTCATTGTAGTTACTCTTAATTTGTCTATCTGTAAAACTAATGAAATGAATTATCTCCTCCCCCTCCACACACACACCTAATGTGTATGGAAAATGGACAGTACAAAGGAATCACTGAATCACAGAAGTTATGAAATCCAGCTGGGAAATGTTCAGAATTCTCATATTAGGTTTGAAGACCTAGGAATCATTCCCTTTGGCCCTTGGTTCTGTCCTCTGGTCCCTTGCACCCCGTCAGTCATCCATTTTAAGGAAAGGCAGCACATGTGTGCTACTGAGTAGTTTTTATCAATCTTCCTACTGGTACAATTTTGGAATCAAGAGTCTCCTTTCTTTTTGTATCCTTTGTGTCCCTTTCAATCTTAACTGACAGTTCTTTTTTTTTTTTTTATGGAAATAATTTTCTCAAATACTGTGTGGGTCTTCTGTGAACTTCCTTGGACTCAGTCCATTAGACAAAAGTTCCACACACAGATCTTTTACAGATAACCACCTCTCTTCCTTGTGCTTCTGCTACAATGATGAGGGACAACACTCTTAAAATTACTCTTAAGCTTACTAGAGGGATATGATTTTATTGAGAGGTACATATGTATAATGTGCACCCTTAATCTCTTGAAAAGTACCTTTCCATGATATTACAGTGCATATTACAACAGCCTTTCAATATGTCTGTAGCTTTAACAAAAGTTTGATAGTAATACCCTTGGTTTCTTTATCTATACCAGGGCTTATCTCTTATGTACTATGCCCAGAAGCCATTTCACTTTTAGCATTTTACCATCTATAAAGGTTGAAAAGTGGCCCAATGTTAGAAAATATTCAGAGTACTCATGGACAGTAGTCAATGGCAAGGTCAGTTTTTCATGGAATTGAAGGAGAAAGATTGGAAGATTAAGGACAAGGAGGTGTGAGGGTCTGAGGTAGAGTCATATGGATGGACACACAAAGTAGGCACAGAACTAAAGATGTTGTGCTACAGATAATACTCACCAGCGAGCATCAACCATGGAGGAGGCACTAAACTACCATGACTCTCCAGCTGACACCAGCCAGCCACTGTTACCTACTGCTCTGCCGCTAACTCAATGACAGCATGAATGATATAGCCTTGGTGGGAGGGGTGGGGCTGTGCGTGCATCCAACAGCATAGGCCTCCACTCACCAAGTGATTTAGCTCTACAGTTCCTGCCAAATGTACAAGATGCCACCAACAAAAACCAACACTGAGCCCCTGATATAGAATCATCTCTCCAAGAAACCCATCAGTAACTTGGCGAGTCAATTACACTGGACCCCTTCTACTTTGAAAGGGGCAACAATTATCTTGGGTAAACTCGACATATATTCTGAGTATGAGTTTGCCTTTCCCGATCATAGTACCTCAGCAGGCACCCCTGTGTAAGGGCTTATACACTGTTTTATCTACAACACAGGACCTCACCTAACATTGCATCAGAAGAGAAGACACATTTTACCATAGAAAATACGGCAGTGGGCACATGACCTTGCGATCCACTGGTTCTTCCACAAACTATCCTATTCAAAAAGTGCCAGCCTGAGAGAGCAACTGAAAGGCCTGTTAAAAGTGCAGCTAATGTGCCAATGAGGAGAAGATCTCATATGGGAAAGGGTATATATCCTAAAGCAATAACCATATATAGTGCTATGTTGCCATTGAATAAAACACATGGGTCTCCAAACTAAGAGTGGAAGAAAGAGGGGTTACATTTGCCATCATTCCCAATTGCCTACTGGTGAACCTGTGCCTCCCATTACCACAATTCTGGGCTTTGTGGTTTAGAGATTCTTGTTGCTAGATAGGGAACAATTCTACCAGAAGACATAGCTAGAGTTTTGTTGAACCTCAAGTGATAGCTGCCTCTTAGTCACTTCTGACTCTTTTTGCCAAGAAATCAGAAGACAAGGAAGGGAGTCAACATCCTTGTTTATCCTATTTATCCAGGATAAATAACCCTAATCATCAGAAGTTTATTATATAATGAAGGCAGGGGATTCCTCAGGTGATCCAACTGATATCTCTTGATACCCCCTGTCCAATTTTGGTGGTAAATAGAAAAGCACACCAGCAGAGATCCAAGAAAAGCATGATGGCCAAGGTCTCAGAAATGTAGGTTTAGCCACTTCACCAGGTAAAAGCACTTAGCCCAACATAGGTGATGACCAAGAGCAAGGAAAAACTTTAAGGAGTAGTGAAGGAGAGAGATCAATATTATTTATACCTCTGAGACTTGTGGCAATGCCAGTGGTTCATCCCAATAACCTCCTTCTCACAACAGGAGGTGTGGGTAATACAACATGATATCAACTGGAGTTTGAATCTGCATGATTCATATACTAAATTTTATTGGCATTTCCTTTAGGATTCATGGGAACCCTTTTCCTGAGGGAAATTAATACTTCATTTTAGAGAATTGGGGAGACTCTGGCTATGGCTCTGCCACGGTTGGACACAAATTCCATCTGATTTAGCCCCTACTAATCTTACAACCACAAATTCACAAACACTGTGGTTGCTAATGTCTTCCCCTATTTTTGGCAATACAATACTCTGCTTCAATTGGAAACCTCCTCTTGAACTTCACTGTGGTAGCTATTCATCGTTGTTCTCTGAACCTACCTTTGCCCCCACCTCATTCTAGCACCAGGGACACCATCCCCCAGGACTGAGCAATCATAGTATCACTTTCCCTTGGACCATATTGTTCAATTGGGTGGTAGGTGATGTGATTCAAGCAAAGTCAAACAATGACCACCCGAGGGACTGATATATGGAAACACTGAAAAATAATCCCTCTTTTTTCCTAGTATTGTTCAACATGGAGTATGTGCCAGTAACCATTATTATATGCATAACTTATATGTACTATATGTAGATAATTTTCTCTCTCTCATTCTCTTGCTCTCTCATTCTTGCTCTTTCTCTCTACCCACCCTTTTGGTGTGTTATTCTTGGATACAACTTTTAAAACCACCCCCTTGACTTCCTGTAAAGTTAGGCAAATAAATTATTTTGTTTTAGTTAAATTAGCTTACCTGATTGCTTGCAAGTTATGAAGGCAAAGAGAAGTGAATTAATAGTTTGGAGATAAACTTGGCACACAGAGAACCCAGAGAAATGACAGCAGAGGATACCAGGGCCCTCCCATATCCATTCTCCTCCATTTTCCCCCTGATGTGCAATAATTAAAGAGTCATGTGAAACAGTCAAATTAGTTTTGCCTTACCCATCCAGCTGTTTCTTTCAAAATACCGCATGTCAGAAACCACAATGAAAGTCCTTAAATTGAATGCTAGGGCTCTAGGTCTATTTCACAAGCTGAGTTTCCAAGGAAATGGCCTTTGAAGAGATTTGTGTGTAAGGAATTTATTGTGAACAGCTTTCAGGCTCAACAACTGTTGAAGTAAAGAAAGAAGATTAATCAGAGAGAGAAACTGAAATACAATGCAGTTGTAGCAAAGATTTCAGCCAATCCTGTAGGGAACTCTTGGCTTGGGTCATTCTTCAGAATTGTCCCAAATTAAGCAAGGTATCCAAGTGTTTATACTCCATATCAGCCAACTATATACCTCAAGGACCTAGAAAAAGAACAAACTAAGCTTGATGTGCAGGAGTCAGTCACGTAGTTTCTGGATTTCTTTCAGAGGGAATTGCTCTGTGTGTGGCTATAGATTTGGTCTGTCCGTGGGAAGAGGTGAGTTCAGAAGATACTAACGTCACTGTCTGAGATGAGAACCTCAGGAATTTCAAATCTTATCAACATACACGCTTAATTTGGTGTCTCTGTTCCTACAAACTTGTGTCTTTCCAGATGTCAGCTAGGAAGATATTTATCAGAAGACTTGACTGGGCTAGATGCTTAAAGAAGTAGTGATTTCGGGGGCAGAGCAAGATGGTGGAGGAGTAGGAGACCTGGATTTCGTCTCCTCTCAGGCATTCAGCTGGGTAGGGATCAAACCATTCTGAACACCTACAAACTCAACAGGAGATCGAAGAAAAGAAGAGCAACAACTCTCTCATCAGAAAAGCGACCACTTTTTGGAAGGTAGGACGTGCGGAGAAGTGAATCCGAGGC
>NC_138371.1:95351004-95423136 GCF_054177405.1 Leptonychotes weddellii | reverse complement strand
AAAAAAAAAAGAAGAAGGTGGTAGCGGGAGGGGAAGAATAAAGCGGGGGAAATCGGAGGGGTAGACGAACCGCAGAGACGATGGACTCTGAAAAACAAACTGAGGGTTCTAGAGGGGAGGGGGGTGGGAGGATGGGTTAGCCTGGTGGTGGGTATTGAGGAGGGCACATTCTGCATGGATCACTGGGTGTTTTGCACAAACAATGAATCATGGAACACTTCATCTAAAACTAATGATGTAATGTATGGGGATTAACATAAGAATAAAAAAAAAAAAAGAAGTAGTGATTTCTTACCCAGGAACAGGAATGGAAAATAATTTGGTACCAGAAATGGGGTGGTATTATAATGAAAGCCTAAAACATGTAGTGTTGGCTTTAGAATTGGGTGTTGAGCAAAAACTAGAAGGGCCTTGACAAGAATTTCAGTGGAAACATAATGAGACTCAAAGAGATTGTTGGTGAAGACTTAAGAGAAAGTGGTACTAAAAGCTGAGTAGTCTCTTATTGCTCCCCTACCATGCTGGAGAGGCTCTGGGACTCTGCCTGACAGTATCCACTGAACTCCCAGACAACAGCCAGTGTCAACTTTAAATATGTGTGTGAACCATCATGAAATGCTCAAGAATGATGCCTGATGCAACTATATATAGGAAAGGTTTTGAATTCAAACTTTTCTTTTGGTAACCAGCCATTTTTCTATTTAGATTCATTATCTTGGATGTTCATGCTAGAAAGCCAACATCTGAAAAAAATGATAATTTTTCTCTTGTGTGCATATTTCATTTTTCTTGTATTGACTAGAAAAGCTAAAATAGTGTTAAGTAAAAGTGTGCATAACAGATGTTCTCATCTTGTTCTTACATTAATAACAACATAAAGAAGCTCTATTAACAATAATAATTGCTATCATGATAATTATTATGTGTTATGGGCACAAAAATGGTATATCATAGTATTTAAGAGCAAAGATTCAGAGGCCAGCTGTATGGATATTTTTATGTACAATATTTTATTAGTTTCAAGTGTACAGCATAGTGATTCAACATTTATTTACATTATGAAGTGATCAGCATGATAAATCTAGTTACCATCTGTCACCATACAAAGTTACTACAATATTAACTATATTCCCTATGTGGTGCATTGCATCTTCATGTCTTATTTATCTGATAGCTGAAAGTTTGTATGTTTTAATCCCCTTCCCCTATTTTGTCCATCCCCTCATCCCACTCCCTCTGGCAACCATCAGTTTGTTCTCTGCATTTATGAGTCTGTTTTGTTTGTTCATTGTTTTATTTTGTTTTTTTAAATTCCACATGTAAGTGAAATCATATAATATTTGTCTTTCTCTGTCTAACCTATTTTACTTAGCATAGTATTTGGTCCATCCATGTTGTTGCAAATGGCAAGATTTCATTCCTTTTTATGGCTGAATGTGTATATATGTGGTATATATATATACAAACACCACATCTTCTTTATCCATTTATCTATCCATGGACACCTTAGGTTGCTTCCATATCTCGATTGCTATAATTAATAATGCAGTGAACCTAGGGTACATATATTTTTTCAAATTAGTGTTTTTGTTTTTGGATAAATACTCAGAAGTGGAATTGCTGGATCATATGGTATTTCTATTTCTAATTTTTTGAGGAACCTCCATATTGTTTTCCATACTGGCTGCAACAATTAACATCCTGACCAGCAGTGTAACAAGGGTTTCCTTTTTCTCCACATCTTCACCAACACTTATTTCTTGTGGTTTTTTTTTTTAGGATTTTATTTATTTATTTGACAGAGAGAGAGAGACAGTGAGAGAGGGAACACAAATAGGGGGAGTGGGAGAGGGAGAAGCAGGCACCCCGCTGAGCAGGCAGCCCAAGGCAGGGCTCGAACAGGACCCCTGGATCATCACCTGAGCCTAAGGCAGCTGCTTAACCGACTGGGCCACCCAGGTGCCCTTGTGTTTTTGATAATAGCTATTCTAACAGGTATGAGGTAGCATCTTATTGTGGTTTTGATTTGCATTTCTCTGATGATTAGTGATCTTTTCATGTGTCTATTGGCCATCTGTATGTCTTCTTTGGAGAAATACTCAGGTCCTCTGCACATTTTTTAAATTATTTGTTTGGTTTTGATACTGAGTTGTGTGAGCTCTTTATATATTTTGGATAGTATCCCCTTATCAGTTAGACCATTTGCAAGTATCCTATTTCATTCAGTAGGTTGCCTTTTCATTTTGTGAAGGGTTTCCTTCACTGTGCAAAAGTTTTTAATTTGATGTAGTCCCAATTGTTTATTTATGTTTTTATTGCCCTTGCCTGAGGAGAAAGATCCAAAAAAATATTGCTAAGACCAAGATCCAAGAATTTACTATACATATTTTCTTCTAGGAGTTTTATGGCTTTCAATCTTTCATTTAAGTCTTTGATCCATTTCAAGATTATTTTGATATATGGTGTAAGGAAGTAGTCCAGTTTCATCCTTTTGCATGTAGCTGTCCTGTTTTCCCAACACCATTTATTGAAGAGAGTGCCTTTTCCCTATTACATATTCTTGCCTCCTTTTTTGAAGATTACTTGGCCTTATTAGCATTGGTTTACTTCTGGAATCTGTATTATGTTCTGTTGATCTACATGTCTGTTTTTGTGCCAGGACCATACTGTTTTGATTACTATAGCTTTGTAGTATACTTTGATATCAGAAAGCTTCATATCTGCAGCTTCGTTCTCCTTCTCAAGATTGTTTTGGCTATTTGTGGTCTTCTGTGGTTCCATATAATTTTTAGAATTATTTGTTCTAGTTCTGTGAAAAAAAACAATCGGTATATTGATCGGGATTGCACTGAATCTATATTGTTTTGGGTAGTAGGGACATTTTAACAAAGCTGTCTGGATTTTAATTCCACCTGTGCTGCTACTGACTGTATAACTTTGGGCAAGTTATTTTACCCATCTTCAGTTTTCTCATGTATAACACGGGGATAACAATAGTCTATTTAGCTCACTGAGTTGCTATAGGAATTAAATTAATGAGTAAAGTCAGAACACTTAGTGCATTCCTTGACCCTCACTAAATGTTATTTAAGTGTCCATTATTGCTTATCAAGTGCATGCTATGTCCAGACTCTACACTAATAGAGAGTCTTAACATATTGCCACACATAATGTTTACAACCTCTCTATGAAGTGTCCACTATTTTGCCAATATTTCAGAGGGTGAATCTGCCACAACAAAGCATTAAGCAACTTCCCTAGCTGCTCAAGTGTAAATGGCAGATCAATTTCTAGTTCATGTCTTCTCCCAATGAGTGCTATGCTTTCTGTTCTGTGCCGAGTACTTTACAAAAGCAAAGAGAAATATCATACATAGCTCCTGCCCTCACAGGTCTTAAAACTCCAGGAGTCAGTCGGGGCTGCCAGCAAAATACTAGGTTTGCAGAATGGCTGGAGAGGAGAGAGAGGAGCAGCCACAAGACACTGGGCTCAGTCCAAAGTGCTAAATTCCCAAGTGCTAAATTTTGTACGTTAAAGAAAGCAGCTGTCTTGGATTTCCTTGAAGAGCAGTGAGTTGTCAGGTGCTGGGATTGCATCAGACAAAGGGCCCAGGTTATCTCCCTTGCAGGGATCTGGTATTTGACCTCAGTTTGCTTTTATTCTGAAGTCATAATGAAAGGCTGTGATTCGGATAGCCAAAGAAATGTCTGTCATGGAAGGTTGGTTCTGCTGAATAAATTGCAGTGATTAAGGAATGAGTACTTTTGGAGACCTCTAAAATAACTTTTCCATTTTAATGGTACTTTATTTCAAACAATCTCTCTCTTCAAACTTGACCTTCTTTATGACATTCAATTTCACATTTTCGACTGTTTCCTTGATGGCTTCATAGGTAAGAACAATAATACCTTCTGAAATGGAAATCCAAATTAAATTCAAGTCATCGTCCAAGTTTACCTTCCCATCTAGACCTTATTGTCATTGATATTGTCATTCATCTTATGCATGCTTAACACTTTGAAATCATTCTTTTGACCAGTTCCTTTCAAAATAATCACTAGGTTCTATTGATTTTGTTCTCATTTCTTCCTCTTTTTGTTTTAACTACAGCTAACCATGTACTTCACACCCACATAAACACACACTAAGACTTTTATGACTTTTTTAATGAAATTCCCTCCTTTCAAATCCTTCCTACCCAGTATGCAAATATAAGTCATTCAAAAATACTCTAGTCTGAAAAGGGAAAAATAGTAACATCACCAGATACATCATGTGGCTACAATGACCCCATCATAAGATGTGACCTGAAGGGCCTTCACCCTAGTCTAATCATGAGAAAAAACATCAGACCCAGACTGGGAGAAATTCTACAGGTTACTTGGCCAGCACTCCTTAACACCGCCAAAGTCATAAAAAGCAAGTAAAGATTGAGAAACTATCACAGACCAGAGGGAACTCAAGAGTTATGACAATCAGATACATTATGGTACCTTGGGCTTGATCCTGGAATAGCAAGAGGACATTTGTGGAAAAACTAGTGAAATCCAAATAGAGTCTGGAGTGTAGTTGGTAAGAATGTACCAATGTTGATTTCTTAGTTTTGACAAATGTACCATGTAATCAAAGATGATGACAGGGAGAACAAGGTGAGAGGTGTATGAAAACACTCTATTGCCTTTATAACTTTTTTGTAAATTTAAAGTCATTCCAAATAAAGTTTATTTTAAAATGTCCTTTGCACAAAACCTTCCAACAGAACCCCACCGTTGAAGTCCATGTGTATGATCCTGCTGTTCATGGCCGACTATTGCCCCAAACTGCTAAGTGTGTGGTGATTTGTCACAGCAACAATAGAAAGCCAATGCATCCTTCCACTCTGGTACAAGGACTTTCTGCTTACTCTGAATCTGCCAAACATGTCAAACACATTTCACAAAGATGTACGCTAGTATTATTTTGTCTATTCTAATTCCCCTTCTCTTGCCTGAGCTATCTTTTTACAAACTCAAATAATTAAGTACATTCTTTCTTTTTGATCTAATGCAAGTTTTCCATCTTGTTTTTACTGTCTGCCACTCATTTGGTACATGGACTAGGTTGCTTTGTATTATTTTGTTTCATATGAATATGTAATTTCTCTGGCTAGGTTATGATTCTTTTGAGGGCTATGGTCTTGCCCTATCCATTACATATACATATAATGATGTATGTATATATTTCCAGGCTCCTTCTGTGGCATTTGAAACTCTCCATGATCTTGCCTACCTGTCTGCTTTCTAGACTTCTCACCCATCATTCCCTGATATATACCCTGTTTCAATTTATGCTTAGTAAATATTTGGTGTATATGAAAGACCAGTGTTCTTGGCATAGTTGTTAAATAGCATGATAATAATGATGGTAGAAGGGATGGTGGTGATTATGATGGAGAAAGAGAAAGAGGAGAAGGAGGAAGAGGAGGAGGAGGAGGAAGGGGAGGGGAGGAGGAAGGGAAGGATCAGAATAGATTAAATTTAAAAAAAAAGAAAAATATTTTAGAGCACGGCAAGCTTTCCTCTAAAATAACAATTTTTAATATGGTTAATTCCAACCCCCCACCCCGGGGGTATTTGGCAATGTTTGGAGGCATTTTAATTGCCATGGGGAAGTAGGGGGAAATTACAACTGCCATATAGGGAACAGAGGCCAGAGATGCTGTTAAACATGCTACGAAGTACAGGACAGCCTCCATAACAAACAAGTATTCATCCCAAAATGTCAACAGTGTCAAGATTGGAAAATCTTATTCTATAATCGTACTGACCAGTTATGCATAGAGCATAATGCATGAGGTTCCTGCCGTACTTCAGAATGTAAGCTAGAACTTGTGCAATTGAACAATCCACAAGCTCAGTCCTTAGGAGTGCTGTATAACACATGAACACATATAACACATGAATGTGCATAACACATTCTATACCCGTGTTGATGCCTCTGGCATGTCTAGATATGTTATCCGCCAGTGTCTGAAATTGAAATATTTTCTTGAGCAATAAATTAGCTTAAGATTTTTTTTTTCTTAAACCAGCTAACCCTAAAGATGAGATTATGCTTACAAATGCTAAGAAAAAATGAGTTGTCAGCAAGGACATTATCTAATTAACAGCTAACACTGACATCTACTTAGTGCTCCAGCGCACCATCTCTATCTATAAAGGCCAGCCCTCATTTACACAGATGTTCACATTTAGTCCTGATAATATTTATCTTGTCAAGCTATGACAATTTCTGAAAAGTTATTTTGCATATCTTTGGGCATTTGAGCCTCCAAAGAAACATTCAAGGCCAGTGAAGGGTCCATTTGCCAGATACCACTTCACCAGAGGGAAGGTAAAGTTTGCTAAACACTGTGTTTCCCTCAAAATTTTCTAAATAAATAATTTCTCCTGAACCTTCTCAGCCGTTAATGTACCACTTTTCAAGTGGCTCGAAAGTGAAGACATCTAAACAAGAGAAATTTAGTTAGGGGGAAAAAATGTAGCTTTCAGGATCAGAAGCTGGTAAACTACTTTCACATCAGAAGTTCAATTTAATCTGAAAGGAAAACAAATCCATCAATGTCTATTCAACTTGCCCACAAACCTGAGGGACATTCAGTTATCCCCTAGTAGAATCTGTGTGTTAGATGTTATTTGGGTCTTTCTGTTCCTGAAACACTTACTTTAAGGTGTACCATGTAATTGAATTTCGCATTCTTTTTCCTGGTCTGCATATGTCTATGTTTTTCAAATGCTCGTCAAAATTTTAACTGCGTTAAAATGTCTTTAAAACGGGAGAGTGATTTTTTTTCTTCATACAATGACATTCAATAATATCAAGGAATCAGGCCAATTGACTGGATTATACGGATTTTATCTGCTTCTGATTCAGTGGCCCTCCCTTTGCATTATGGGCTGCTGGAACCTCTGCCATGGTGGAGTCCCTCATCAATGCCCAGCCATGCTCAGGGGATAATAGTCTGATGGAAACACATTTCAGGGAGAAGTAATTTTAGTGATGCTTCACACAAAGACCAACTTTAATAACTAAGCCAACTTGAATTTAACTATTTCCATTAAAGATATAAGGCTAACTTAGGAGCACAGCTTGGAAACTTCCATTTAATGAAGGAATCAGATGAGCACCACATATTTGATTTTACTCCAGTGGAGAGGAACAACTTCCATTGGTCAAACTCCTATACCTCCCAGGTACCACACACTGATGGGCACTTTTAACGCCTTTTTACAGATGAAGAAGCTGAGGTTCAGAGAGTGTCAGTAACTTCACCAATGCCACACAGACAGTAGGAATAGTTAAGATTTGCTAAAGGCCCTTGATTTCTTTCCTTCAACATACTGAATGATAGGGCGCCTGGGTGGCTCAGTTGGTTAAGCGACTGCCTTCAGCTCAGGTCATGATCCTGGAGTCCCGGGATCGAGTCCCACATCGGGTTCCCTGCTCAGCAGGGAGTCTGCTTCTCCCTCTGACCCTTCTCCCTCTCGTGCTCTTGCTCATTCTCTCTCTCGCAAATAAAAAAAAAAAATACTGAATGATAACCACTAGGAGGGCCAGCCATAACACTTACCAACACAAGCACTTATATCAGTATCAAGAAAGGTAGAGGGCGCCTGGGTGGCTCAGATGGTTAAGCGTCTGCCTTCGGCTCAGGTCATGATCCCAGGGTCCTGGGATCGAGTCCCGCATCGGGCTTCCCGCTCCTTGGGAGCCTGCTTCTCCCTCTGTTTCTCTCTGTCTCTCATGAATAAATAAATAAAATCTTTAAAAAAAAAATAAAGGTAGAGAAACATGAACCTGATTTCTAAATGCAAGCAATCCAAGGGTATGAAGCATTTTATTTGTGTTTGCTTGTCTGTCTGTTGCTTTTGCGATTATGCTCCTCAGTGGGGAATACGGATGTGCCATGAGGTAGGGGCTCTGCCCTCAGCCAAGCCTGCACCAAACCTTGGCTCTTGCCCCACCTATGGCCAGAGCAACCTTGAGCTGGTGATATAACCTCCCCAAAGCTCACTTTCTTCATTCACCCATTCATGGTAATAATTCTGCTTATGCATAGTGTTTGAAAGTGTTAAATAAGGCCCTGTGTGCTCCCTGAACATTATCAGGAATCTAGAAATTGCTCCTCAGAGTCACCTCAACATTGCACTCAGAGCCATGTCCCTTCCTTCTCCATATAATAGGCTGAGACTGGAAAGCTTAGCCAGACCATTATGAGTCCAGAAACCCAGAAGAATCAGTTACCAAAGCTGGCAAAGCCTTCTTTAGAAGCCCCAGCAAGCTCACCCAATTCTCATTTTAACTCTATGCCTCCTTTCAGGAATTAGTAGGAGCTTCAAAACACAAGCACAGAATTAAGACAAACAAATGCACTGTGAATGGAGATGATGTAGAATGTTAGCAAGGAAGCCAAAGTAGGACAAGACATCCTTCCACATTGTGAGGCAGCTGTGGCTCACATTTCCCTCTATTAAAAGCCAGACCCTGTGGCTTTCCTGCAGGATTAATAGAACTTCAGTGAATCTCTGATGGATCTGACTTTTAGAATACAGCAGCGGGGTCGGTGCTCTTCTCCCATCCCTGCTGACATGTTTATATCAAATAGCAGCCAAGGGCATGGAGGGCCTGACTAAGAATATCTGGGACTCCACCTCCTAAAGCTCTGCTCCCGTGAGTTTTCTCAGAGATCCAGAACACTTGTCAAAATAGCTCCTTATTTTCTGGCCAGTAAATTGTACCAAGTATTTTTTTTAAGATTTTATTTATTTATTTGAGAGAGAGAATGAGAGCACGAGCACAAAAGGAGAAGAAGCAGACTCCCTGCTGAGCAGGGAGCCTGACAAGGGGCTCAATTCCAGGACCCTCAGATGATGACCGGAGCCCAAGGCAGATGCTCAACTGACTGAGCCACCCAGGCACCCTTGTACCAAATCTTCTAAGTAGAGTGAGTCCACACTGTGGTAAGTAGTCTTTACATGGCTCCAGTGATCCCCATCTCCTAGAATTTGTGCATTCATTTACTCCCCTTCCTTTGATGGTGAACTGGACTCACTGAGTTGCTTCTACTTAAAAAAATACGGCAGAAGTTATAGGATGTCATAGCTGAGATTGGGTGACAGAATGACCATGGCTTTGTCTAGGGGCATCCTCTCTCACTCTCTCTCTCTGGTTCTGATAGAAGCTAGTACCTTATGTGAGCTGCCCTATGGAGTGACCCACATGGGAAGGAACTGAGGACCTCAGTACAGCAGCACACAAGGAACTGAATCTTTCCACAACCGTGTGAGTAAGCTTGGAGGCAGATCTTCCCAATTGAGGATCTCCGATGAAACCACAGTGCCCACTGACACTTTGAAAGCAACCTTGTGAGGGACCTCTGGTCTCAGGCACCTAGGGCAGCCATGCCCAGCTTCCTGACCCACAGGACTGTGACATAATAATTGTTTGTTATTTCAAGCCATTAGTCCTCCTGAGGCTAGCTAATACCTAGAGGTAGCAGACAACTAACCTGTGAGCATGCCTTTCATTTGCTAGCCAACCAAATCCAGAGCCTGCCTGCCAGCCAGGTCCTTTACTGAGTTCTCATACTCGGGGCCACCAGCTACCTAATCACTCCAAGGCCAGGGACCAGACCACTAGGGCCAGCCCTTATGCCCCAAAGACCCCTGAAATTACCCAAACTAGCCAGTTCTAATCCTGTGTATCCTGCCTTGCCCAGTCCTTCCTGCAGAAGCCACAATAAAGTCTCCTGCCCACACTTCCCTCTTAGTCCCTTTACCTTTCCTGATCAACCTTGGTGTTCCCCCTCATGGCCCTGCATGGCCCTCCATGGTTTTCCCCTCCTCCTTGAAACTGTGAGCAGCAAACTATCTTTCTAATGGCAAAGATAGTTGGCCTCACCACAGCTGAATAATAATAAAATTATTATTAATATGTCCTAAAACATACCTGAATGCCAAAGTATCTGGGAATCCTGTCCTAGCAGTAAGGTTAAAATTACTGCAGAGAGGGATGCCAACTCTTGGCTTCGGCTCAGGTCATGATTTCTGGATCCTGAGATCGAGCCCCTCGTCTGGCTTGGCGCTCAGCTTGGAGTCTGCTTGGAATTCTCTCTCTCCCTCTCCTTCTGCCCCTCCCCCTGCTTGCTCACACACTCTCTCTCTCTCAAATAAATAAATAAAACTTAAAAAAATTTTTTTAAATAAAATAAAAATTACTACAGAGAAAGAGACCGTACCTCCTGTGCACACCTAACCTTATCCTGGAAACAGACCTTCTCTGGGGATGCTCAGGAGACATGGTTAGGGACAAGGGGAGACAAAAAGTGAGAAGGTTTGAGAAAGGAGTGACACAGGCATGAAAAGCAAGTGCATACCCTACGAATTCATGGACGTATGAAAGAAAGGGAAAGGAAATCACATTTACCAGGCACTTAGTGCATGTTGCCATATATTGTACTAGAAGTTTTCAGTTATGTTAATTAATCCCCATAAAAAATCCTGAGAAGCAGTTACTGTATTAGTACTATTGCCATGTTGCAGAAGCTAAAACTAGGAATCTAAGAATTTAGATACCCTGCTCACATTTATAAAGATAAGCAGAGTACACAAGTGATCTCTCTGGTTTCAAAATCTATGCTTTTCCTTTCACCCCACTGAGGTCTAAGGGCTACAACTGGACAAGATGTTACCTGCTATTAACAGGGTTAAATCCAAGTTTTGGTCTCTTCTGATGTTCTTTGTTTCTTAAAATGACCTATTATCCATTCTTTTACTTCTGAGTTTACTGGGGTTCTCTTATCCTCAAGAAATCAAAAATATCTCTGCATCTCATTTTGACTACACACCTTACCGGTACCTACTCTTCATGAACAGACCTGAGCTCATACACCACGCTATTTAATTCATAGACCCAGTTAGGCTGAGAACTGTCTTAAAAGAAAGTTTCTTTTGACATATTACATTTGAGTGATTGATTGGCTTCTTCATTGGAGATGCTGCCACCAACCTCCTTCCTGACTTAGATAAAACTAAGTGGTTCAATATAAAACCATTTCTTGTGGTCAGCCTCCTTATTGGCAGCACACAAAACTACCCTCATTTCAAGGTGTCACCCTACCCTATTTGGTAATGTAAATTTATTTAGCAGTGAATGGGCTTTCTAGAATCAGGTTAATTGATAGGGACCTAAATATAATAAGGCTTGAAGTACAAGAACACAGAAAGGATTTGGATATAAAAACAATCTAACAATCCGCATATATTAGTCATTTGATCAATCTGGTTTTGTTGTCTAGGTATAGCTGCATCTTAGTGGGGATGTGACTATAGGCAAGGTTATCATGTTTACCTTTACTTTCCTCCTAAAATGTATGATGGTAATATCTCATAGAGTTCTTTCTAGGGATGAATAGGATTGAATGGAGCACTAGGTGTTATAGGCAAACAATGGAATCATGGAACACTGCATCAAAAACTAATGATGTAATGTATGGTGATTAACATAACATAATAAAATAAAATTTAAAAAAAAATAAAGCACCAGCAATGTGGCTTCCTGGAATGGTCTTCTTCCACAATTATTAGTAGAATGGTCCATGAAATTGGACCACCAGTTTTTATATCCTGACTCCACCACTCATTAACTATTTGCCTTTGGGCAAGTTTCTTAACCATTCTGTGTTTTTTCTACTTTAATTTCCCCATAAATAAAATGGGGGAGATGTAGTAACAGTCTTATAGAATTGTTATATGATAAAAAGAGTTAATGTATGTGAAGAACTTGGACCTGCACTGGTTATGTAACATATAACATATAACACGTAACATAATATATAATATATAATATATTGCATTTTTAAAATTGAGATACAATTCACATAACATAAAATTCATTTTAAAGTATATAGTGCAAAGGTTTTTAATATATTCGCAAGGTTATACAACCATCACCATGATCTATTTTTAAAATATTTTTCCATCAGCCCAAAAAGAAATCGCTGTATGTGACAGTCACTCCCAATTCTCTTTACCCTTCATCCCCTGGTGACCAATAATCTACTTTCTGTGTCTATGGATTTGCTTAAGTGGACATTTCATATCAATTGAGTAATACAACAAGTTATTTTGGTGTCTAGCTTCTTTTACTTAAGCATAAAGTTTTCAAGGTCCAACCATGTTGTAGTATGAATCAATATTTCATTCCTTTTTATGACAATATTCTATTTAGTATGTACATACCTCATTGTTTACCCATTCATCAGTTAATGGACTGATTCCCATGCTTCCATTTTTTTGGCTATTCTTTTTCTCTTGAACAGCCTTGACACTACTATTGAAATATTAATTGACCAAAGATATATGGGTTTATTTTTGGACTCTCAATTCTATTACATTAATCCACATATCTGCTTTTCTGCCACTGCAACATCCTCTTAATTACTGTAGCTCTGTAGTAAGTTTTAAAGTCAGAATTTTAAGTCCTCCAACTTTGTTCTTCTTTTCAAAATTTATGTCTAGTTAGAGACCCTTGCATTTCCATATGAATTTTAGAATCATCCTGTCCTCTTCTGCACAAATAGCAGCAAGAATTCTGATAGCAACAATATCTATAGATCAATTTGGGGAATATTATCACCCTAACAACATGAAATGTTCCATGAATACAAGATGCCTTTCCTTTTATTTAAATGTTTCGTTTTCTTCACAGTGTTTTGTAATTTTCAATGTACAAGTTTTACACTTATTTTGTTAAATTTATTCCAAAATAATGTATGCCTTTTGATGCTATTGTAAATGGAATTGTTCTCTTTATTTCATTTGCAGGTTATTCATTGCTAGTGTATAGGACTACAACTGATTTGGGGATTTTTGTTGTTGTTGTTGTTTCAAGTTTTTATTTAAATTCTAGTTAACATATGACATAATATTAGTTTTAGGAGCAGAATTTAGTGATACATCACTTACATGTAGCACCCAGTACTCATCACAAGTGCCCTTCTTAATGCCCACTACCCATTTAGCCCATCCTCCTAAAACTGATTTCTGAATATTGATTGGGTATCCTGTGACTTTGTTGAACTCATTATTAGCCCTAATAGTTTTGTATGTGTGTCTGTGTGTGTGTGTTCTTTAGAGTTTTCTATGTATAAGATCCATGTCATCCGAAAAAAGTGATAGTTCTAATTCTTCCTTTCCAACATGGTACATTTTTTTCCATTTCTTGACAAATTGCCATGGTTAGAACTTCCAGAATAATGTTAAAGAGAAGTGCTGAGAGTGGATGGAAATCCTTGTCTTATTCCTGATCTTACAGAGAAAGATTTCACTCTTTAAACCATTGTGTATGATGTTGGCTATGGGTTTTTCATAGATGCTCTTTATCAGGTTGAAGAATTCCCTTATACTCTTAGTCTGCTGAGTGTTTAAGTTATTAAGTGGTACTGGATTTTGTCACATTTTTTTATTAAAAACTGTTTTCTAATTTCCCTTATAATTTCATTTTTAGTTCATTGGTTATTTAAGATTGTATTGTTTAATTTCCATATATTTTGAATTTTTCAAATCTCCTCTGTTATTGATTTCTTTTTCTTTTTTTATTTAAATTCAATTAGGTAACATATAGTATATTATTAGCTTCAGATGTACTGTTTAATAATTCTTCAGTTGCATGTAACACCCTGTGCTCATCACATCGTATGCCCTACTTAATGCCCATCACCCAATTGCCCCATCCCCTCACCCACTTCCTCTCCAGCAATCCTCAGTTTGTTTCCTATAGTTAAGAGTCTCTCATGGTTTTTCTCCCTCTCTGATGACTTCCCATTCAGTGTTCCCTCCCTTCCCCTATGATGCTCTGTGTTGTTTCATATATTCCACATATGAGTGAAACCATATGATAATTGTCTTTCTCTGGTTGACTTATTTCGATTAGCATAATACCCTCTAGTTCCATCCACGTCATTGCAAATGGCAAGATTTCTTTTTTTTTTGATGGCTGGGTAGTATTCCATTGTATATAATACCACATCTTCTTTATCCATTCATCTGTTGATGGCCATCTGGGCTCTTTCCATAGTTTGGCTATTGTGGACATTGCTTCTATAAACATTGGGGTGCAGGTGCCCCTTCGGATCACTACATTTGTATCTTTGGGGTAAATACCCAGTAGTGCAGTTGCTGGATCATAGGGTAGCTTTATTTTCAACTGTTTGAGGAACCTCGATACTGTTTTCCAGAGTGGTTGCACCAGCTTACATTCCCACCAACAGTGTAAGAAGGTTACCCTTTCTCTGTATCCTTGCCAACATCTGTCATTTCCTGACTTGTTAATTTTAACCATTCTGACTAGTGTGAAGTGGTATCTCGTTGTGGTTTTGATTTGTATTTCTCTGAAATCTCCTTCTGTTATTGATTTTAATTTCATTCTACCATATTCAGAGAACGTATTTTTTAGGATGTTGATCATTTTAAATTTATTAAGACATAAGCCTAATATACAGTCTATTTTGTAGAATGTTCAATGTTCACTTGAGAAGAATGGGTATTCAGCTGTTAGAAGGTACAGTGTTGTATAGATATCTGTTAGTTCTGCTTGGTTTATAATGTTGGTCAAATCTACTTTCTCTTGCTGGCCATCCACCTAATTGCCCCATCCATGATTGGAAGTAGGGTGTTGAAGTCTTCAACTGTTACTACTGAATTGTCTATTTCTCCTTTCAACTCTGTCAGATTTCTTCATGTATTTTGGAGCTCTGTTGTTAAGTGTATGTATGTTATAATTGTTACATCTTGATGTATTAACATTTTATTAATATATAATGTATTTCTTTGTCTCTAGTAACACTTTTGATTTTAAAGCCTAGTTTGCTTGCTAACATTAGAACCACTCCAGTTCTGTTTTGATCACTATTTGCATAGCATATCTTTTCTCAGCCTTTACTTTCAATCCATATGTGTTGTTGACACTAAAGTGAGTCTCGTCAAAATAGCATATAGTTGGATCATGTTTTTATCCGCTTGTTCAGTCTCTACCTTTTCATTGTAGTGTTTAGTTCATTTACATTAATGTCATCACTAGTAAGGAAGTACTTACTTCTGTCCTTTTGCTATTTTTTTCTATAGGTCTTATGTGTCTTGTTGTTCCCCAATCCCTCCATTATTGTCTTCTTTTGTGTTAAATTTTATTTTTTATGTTTTTTAAGTTTCTTTTTTTTTTTTTTAAGTAATCCCTACACCCAAGGTGGGGCTCAAACTCACAACTCCAAGATCAAGAGTCGCATGCTCTGGGACACCTGGGCAGCTCAATCAGTTAAGTGTCTGCCTTCAGCTCAGGTCATGATTCCAGGGTCCTGGGATCAAGTCCCACATCGGGCTCCTTGCTCAGCAGAAAGCCTGCTTCTCCCTCTGCCTACCATTCCCCCTGCTTGTGCTCTCTCTCTCTCTGACAAATAAATAAATAAAATATAAGAAAAAGTCTCATGCTCCTCCAATTGAGCCAGTCAGGTACTCCTTGTGTTAAACTTTAAATTTAAATTCATTATAGTGTATCATTTAAAAAAAATTTTTTATTATGTTATGTTAGTCACCATACAGTCCATCATTAGTTTTTGATGTGTTCCATGATTCATTATTTGCATATAACACCCAGTGCTCATTACAACATGTGCCCTCCTTAGTACCCATCATTGGGCTAACCCATCCACCTACCCCCTCCCCTCTGAAACCCTCAGTTTGTTTCCCATAGTCCATAGTCTCTCATGGTTTATCTCCCCCTGTGATTTCCCCCCCTTCAGTTTTCCCTTCCTTCCCCTAATGTCCTCCATGTTATTCCTTATGTTCCACATATGAATGAAACCATATGATAATTGTCTTTCTATGCATTAGTATATCATTTTAATTCTTTTTATCATTTCACTTTTGATATGTAAAATAAAAGAAAATAAAATATTTTCTTTGTGGTTGTCCTGGGAATTACAGCTAACAGTTTATAGTAATCTATTTCTGATTAATACCAACTTAATTTCAATAATATATCTCTTTATTAATATTCTCTATTTGGCAGACATTGTTCTTATGTATTTCTTTATTTTTTAAAATATGGTTTCCTTTAAGTCCTTGCAGCTATTTAAAATACCTAATTTAAAGTCTTTGTCTAGAAAGTACCACATTTGGGCTCCCTCAGGGACAGTTTCTATACACTGTTTTGGCTTTTTGGTTTTCTTTGTTTTTCCTGTGTATGGTCCATAGTTTCTCGTTCATTTGCTTGTCTCATAATTTTTTTTGTCAATAACTGTGGGCATTTTGAAAACTACAGTGTGGCAACTCTGAAAAGTAGATTACATGCCCCCCAAGTTTGTTGTTAGTTTATTTTTTGAGTATCTTTTCTGAATTAATTCTGTATTCCTATTTAAGTGTGCCATTGAAGTCTCTGGCCTATTAACTCAGTGGTCAGCTAATGATTGAGCAGAGATTTCCTTAAGTACCTGAAACAAACAAAAACAAATCCTCCCAAAACCCTTTCAGTCTTTCACCAGGGTTCTGTGTCCATTTGGGGGCACTTCCTTAACACTCATCTGGGGACTTATATCGACAGCTTAGCCTGTACTTCCGGTCTGCACAGAGATTCAAGATCAGCAAAAGGCCAGAATATAGGACCTTCCCAGCACTTTCCTGAGCGTTTGCACAACCTTTACACACAGAGCCCCCCTAGATTCCCAGGAATATGTCAAAGTTTTTAAAATCCTCATAGCTATCTCATTCTCTAGCTTTTCCCCACAATCTTTTTGGTTAGTCTATTGTTTATGCCAACTTTTATCTATTGCTTCAGGCATCAGCAACTACAACATTGGTAAAACATTGGCCTGTAAAAGTTTTCAGCAAACACTCCCTAGGCAATGGCTTTAGCACTGGACAAATTCTGAGTCGGATGAAATAAAGACAAGCCTTTCAAGCCAGTTTTCCAGGGAGCCACCAGAAAGCTCAGATTGCTGCAAGCCTTTGGTTGATTTCCAGAGATTAAAAAAAAAAAACAAACCAGCAAAAGTTGATTCTGAGAGTTCTTGCCAGTTTTTTTCACTGCTTTTATGGAAGCACAGATTTTCAGAGTTCCTTACCCTGCCATTTTCATTGACATCACCTCACTACATGATATTTATGTAAGTGTTGTCATTCCCATGATCAGTATTTTTCCTTTCCCTTAAAGAGTATGAGGTCTCTCAGGTGAGAAGATTTGAGGTGAGACGCATGAACTAATTTATAACAATCTCACACTCCAAAACCCAACGCTTGTGTGAACATGTGGTAGTCTCCAAACTGGTCCACACCTAGCCCTTCGTTTCTCAGGTCCTGTGACATAAATTATGTGTCACACAATTTCCCAACTAAGTAAAGAAATAGTCTGAACTGGGACTCTTTTTTCTATGAGTTGGTTGATTTCTCCTCAACTTGAAGAAATTATAGTGGTCCCCTTCCTGGTGACTCATTCTTCAGGTACTTCACTCAGAACAATCGGACCATATAGTTTATCCAGATGGAAGCAGAGCACATAATCACAACATTCAATATGGAATGATCCCTAACTAGAGCTGAACCTCCTGCTTGGAATCCTAGAACTATTTTTAAATAAATATTGGTGAAATATGATACCTGACTTCTAACAGTACATATTAGCTTTTTCTATTTTGGTACTTATATAAGTGGACTCACACAATTCGTTCTTTTCTGTCTCATTTATTTTGTGTAAAACAATGTTTGGGGGATCCATCATGCTTTTGCAAGGAGTTATGGTTTGTTGGTAGAATAAGCTGTATATTATTCCTTTGTTTAAAAATGTCACATTTGGGTTTTTCCAGTTTGATCTTATTATGAATTAGGCTGCTATACTCATTTGTATATATTTTTTTATAAACATACACACTACTTTACCTTGGATATATATATATTCAGGAGTGGAACTGTTTGGTCCAAGGGATATATATGTTTAGACAGTTTTTCTAAGTGATTTGTTTTACTTTCACTTTCCAACTAGCAATATTTGAAAATTCCAGTTGTCCTTACACAAAGTATCATTTTTTTTTTTGTAGCTTTTTGATGTAGCCATCATTTTGTAGCCATACATTTTCTTATAGCCATTGTGCTGGGTAGATCGTTGCCTTCTACTCTTATTTCAACTTGCATGTCCCTGATTCCCAATGAGGATGAGCACCTTTTCATATACCTATTGATCATTTGAATATCTTCTTTTTTTTTTTTTAAAGATTTATTTATTTATTTGAGAGAGTGAGAATGAGAGAGAGAGCACATGAGAGGGGGGAGGGTCAGAGGGAGAAGCAGGCTCCCTGCCGAGCAGGGAGCCCGATGCGGGACTCGATCCCGGGACTCCAGGATCATGATCTGAGCCGAAGGCAGTCGCCTAACCAACTGAGCCACCCAGGCGCCCCATTTGAATATCTTCTTTTCTAAAAAGTTATTTCAAGACTTTTGCTCAGTTTTCTATTTAATTATCTTTTTTTAAAAGATTTTATTTATTTTTTTTTTTGAGAGAAAGAGAGATTGAGAGCATGAGCAGGGGTAGGGGCAGAGGAAGAGGGAGAAGCAGGCTCCCCACTGACAGAGAGCCCTATGTGCAGTTTGATCCCAGGCCCCTGAGATCATGAACTGAGCCAAAGTCAGACTTTTAACCAACTGAGCCACCCAGCACCCCTCTATTTAATTATCTATTATTTTCTTATTGATTTGTAAGAAATTTTTATATATTCTGAAAGGGAAGGGATCCCTTGTGGGTTATATGTATTGCTAATACTCTTCTCGCTGTAAAGTTTGCTTTTCTTACTCTTCAATACTATCTATGATACAAAGAAGTTCTTAACCTTAATATAGTGAATTTCTTTTTTTATTTTTAAGATTTTATTTATTTTTGACAGAGAGAGAGAGTGTACAAGCAGGGGAACAGCAGAGGGAGAGGGAGAAGCAGGCTCCCTGCTCAGCAGGGATCCCGATGTGGGGTTCGATCCCAGGACCCTGGGATCATGACCTGAGCCAAAGGCAGACGCTTAACCATCTGAGCCACCCAGGTGCCCCTAATGTAGTGAATTTCTAAATATACTTTTTATTGGTGGATATTAACATCTTATTTAAGAAAGATTTGCCCACATTATTATCATGAAGATAATGTCTTTTAGAAGTTTTATCATCTGGGGTGCCTGGGTGGCTCAGTCAGTTAAGCATCTGCCTTTGATTCAGGTCATGATCCCAGGGTCCTGGGATCAAGTCCTGCGTCAGGCTCCCTGAACAGTGGGGAGCCTGCTTCTCCCTCTGCCTCTGCCCCTCCCCTCTGCTTGTGCTCTCTCTCTCTCTCTGTCAAATAAATAAATAAAATCTTTAAAAAAAAGTTTTATCATCTAATCTTTTAAATGTAAATTTACAATCCGCCTACTGCTTTTGTGTAAGATGTGAGAGAGGTAGGAGTGAATGTTCATTTTTTTATACATATGGATATCCAACAGATCCAACACCACCTATTGAAAATTCTGCCATTTTTCTGCTATTTCTACCATTGTCACCTTTATCATAAAAATCAGTGTGTGTAGGGGTGCCTGGGTGGCTCAGTTGGTTGAGCATCCAACTCTTGATTTTGGCTCAGATCATGATCTCAGGGTCATGGGATTGAGCCCTTCGTTGGGCTCTGTGCTCAGAGCAGAGTTTGCTTGCCCCTATCCCTCTGCTCCTCCCCAACCGCCGCTTATGTTCTCTGTCTCTCTCTCTTTCTATCTCCTAAAATAAATTTAAAAATAACATCTTTAAAAAAAATTAGCATGTGTATATGTGTGGGTTTGTTTCTGAATGCCCTTTTCTGTTCAGTTGGTCTGCTTTCTACCCTTTCACAAATAACACAAAATTTTAATTATCATAAAATTAAGATATGTGATAATAACTTTGTTCTTTTCAAGATTGTCTTCAGTAGGGTTGATTAGTGTAATTCCATATGAATTTTGTAATTAGCTTGTCAATATTTACCAAAAACAACAGCTGGGGTTTTGATTTGGATTGTTTTGAATTTATAGAGCAATTGAAAGGGAATTAATATCTTTATTTAAACTTGCAATCCATAAACATGGTATATCCCACCACTTATTTAAATATTTTTAATTTGTCTCACTAATATCTTATAGCTTACTGGCATATAAATTTCAAACTTTTTTCTTAAGTTTACTCCTAAAAAATAGATGTTGTTTAAGAAAATTATAAATGTCCCTAATTGATTTTTTTTATTTCTATCTCTGTTTATTGGTGATATATAAAATATAAATAGATTTGGGAAATATTTCCAGTTTTCAATTCTCTGGAGGAGTTTTATGTTTGATTGCTGTTATTTTTATTTAAAATTTTAGAAAAATTTTACTTGTGGTCATCTGGGCTGAAAATTATGAATTAAATTATTTCTGGGTCTTGGACTTCTCAGGTTTTCTATTTGTTCTTGTTTCAGATGTTGTACACTGTGCTTTTAAGGAATTTGTCAATTTCAACTGAATTTTTATCTATTGGCATTTAATTGATTTTTAGTGTTCTTTAATTATGTATGCAGCATATTGGTAATTTGTGCTATCTCAATTTTTTTCTTGGCTAGTCCTACCAACATTGTGCCAGTTTTATTAATCTCTTCACAATACCATTGTCAGTTTTGGTGCGTTCTCTCTATCGTATGTCCAGTTCCTTTTTTAATTCATTTCTCATCTTTAAAACTTCCTTTCTTCTATTTTCTTTGGTTTTAATTTTATTTTAGAAAACATCTTGACATATATTTAGATCACGAATTTTCAGACTTTTAGTTTCTCTACTACATGATTTAAGGCCATATAGATGTTCCTCTTGAAGCGCTTTTGCTACATGCCACGTTTTAGAATTCACTTTCACTTCCATTGTGATTTCTTCTTGGATCCTTGACTTACCTAAAAGTTTTTTTGCTTCATTTGCATAACTTGGTGAATATTTTAGGTTTCTTTTTGTTATTATTATTTCTACTTTAGTTTCACTGTTGTCAGATAACATACTCTGTAAGTTTTCAGTCCTTTGAAATTTGTTGAAATTTCTTTGTGGTTCAACGTATGTTCAGTTTTGTATAACGTTCTATGGGCAGACGAACACAATGTGTATTCTACTGTTTTTGAATTGTCTATGTAGTCAAATGGTCAACTTGCTCTACAGGCTAATGAGAGAGGTTGTGTTAAAATGTTCCACTATGATTATAAATTTGTCCATTTCTCTTTTTAAGTCTATTTCTGATTTATATACTCTGAGACTTTTTGTTAACCAGGTGCATTCAAATTTAGAATTTTTATATATATTCCTGGTAAACTGACAGTTTCATCATTATGGAATGTCTTTCTTAATCCCTAGTGGCACATTACTTCATGAAGTCTACTTTCTCTGACATTGATATACTTACACTAACTTTCTTTTGGTTAGTGCTTGCTAGATTTATCTCTTCTTTATCCTTTTACTTTCAAGCTTTCAATATCCTTATATTCAAGTTGGATCTCTTCCAAGCAGAATGGAGTTTTATTGTTTAAATTCAACCTAACAATCTGTGTCTTTGAGTCCCTAGATGAAATCACAAATCCTCAAAGAGGATCTATTTAGGCTTTGGGGTGTTGGAGAGGGCCGTTAGTTAGGGAATGACCTCCTTCATCCAGTTAAAGATTGAGATGATTTAGGACTGGGTTTTAGTGTTTGTGGATGTTGGTTTATTTTGTTGCTGTTGTTTACTTTTCCTTTGATTATATCCCTTCCAAGATACCAGCCAAAAGTCTGGAGTGTTTACTTGAGCTTCTTCACCATAGAAAGTCCTGAATTCCAATTTTTGACATTCTGGACCTATGATTTGCTGAACGCTCTGCTCATAGTCTCACTTTATTAGCCTTTGATGGCTGTGCCATGGTATTCAAGGTAAAGGGAACAGCATGAGCAAAATCACGTTGGGAATAGAGGCACAGAGCACTGTGCATGGCAGGAATACAAGGGAAGAAGCAGAAGGTAAAGAAAGAAATTTAGACAGAGTTTCAAATGGATTTGAATGCCACAATAAGCAGTTGGGGTATTATATGATAGAATGCAAGCCAAGGCTATTTAGTGAAGTGAATCCCTCTGGCTACTGTTTACAACTCTCCCTACGGACTGGTCCTCTAAGAGTTTTGACCACTTTTCCTCTCCTTCCTTACAGAGAACTCAGTTGGTTCAATATGAAAGGGAACATAATGTTTTTAGTGCAAGCTCCTTTGGAGTTTAGTCAAGGCGGGAAGCACATCCCCATGTCAGAAGGAGACTTCTTTTCACACACACACTCTCAGACAGAATGTGACTGATACCCAAAGGGAAAGATAAAAAATCAGAACTGCTTTTTAAAGGTTGAGATGTGAAATCCATGTGCCCTTTCATAATTCCACTCTTGCCTGTGATAGATTGAATTTTCAAGTACATCTACTTACAAAAAGCAATCATTATCAGTAATACTGAAATGAAAAGAAGCTACGCACACCATGTTCTGAACAGCAGGATTTTTTTTTTTATCTACAACTTAATTATTTTGCACTCAGTATTCCTCCAGGGTTGGAAATTGTCATTTTATCCTGCAGGCATTTACAATTTGGTTTTTTATATTGATTGGGTTAAAATCCCCAAAAGTCATTTTGGCCTACTGCCAATTCTTTTAATTTAAACAGGTATAAATGAATTTTAATTGTTTCTGAAAACATTCATTTGAGTAAAAGAAATATTTTTAAATTCTTCAAATGCATACATAGGCTAAGATGTTTCTTTCACTGATAATAAATTACTTTTTCTCTACCGAATTACAAAAAACTTCCTATTCATACTTTCCCTTTAAAGCAATTTTTAAAACACTCTTTTCTGAGTGATACAAAGGAATTAGGACTAGTAAGTGACAAGCTATTTTCTCCCACAGGAAAATTAGTAGAATTGTGTCCTTTAACGTTTGGTTCTATAGCTTCTGGGGACAAGGATTCTGAAATCCAGCAAGATTTCTCCACCTCTGGACCTCTTCAAGATTGGGACAACATTTCCTATAAATGCTAATCTTTTCTATGCCTACCGTTTTTTATCATACAGTCAATAAATCATCTCTGAGAATGATCAATCCAGGGGCTGTAAGCAGAGTGACAAGGGCAGGAAGTCAAGGGGACAAGTCTGTTGTGACATAGGTTTGATAATAAGCCTGGTCCACATCGAAGGATATGGATTAGAGCAAAAGGAATGAATCAAAGGCATTCTGAGGAAGGAGAGACAGAACTCACTACAGTTTCTCCCCCAACAGTTGATGATGTGTACTTCGATATACAGATGTACTCAGATGCATAAACTTCTGTGTTAGACAGTCATAGTGTGAGTTCTGATTGTTTATCTCTGGTTCCTCAGTGCCTTACACAAGCTTAGCACAGAGTAGGATGCTCTATAAATATTTGAATCATAAATTTATAAATCAATTAAAGGGATGAGTGATCATATCATCACAGTTCTTTAATTAGCTGTTTCTGGTTTTAGATTTAAATAAAAATATTTACACAGAATTCTAAAACCTTGTCATTTACAAAAGTCATCCAAAAGAATTTACAATTTCTTTTCAAAATTAACAAAGAAAATCCTGAACAAAGGTTCTGCCTTGTCATCGAAGAAATGTCTCAAGATTGCCCAAAATACTTTCTCAGCATCCAGAAATACCGCAATCCAATGAAGTCTCCTCTTGTGAAAATGCCAGATCCCTCCTTGATCGCATCCTTGTTCCATGAGAAATGAGTTAGCAATGCAATGGCTACTTGATTCTAACAATTCTTCCCACAACTTTTAGAACGAATTTCTTAAGTCAGTAGTTAGTATTTCCTGACAAACATTGCTTCTTGGAAGATGATAAAATGAGAAGGAAGAAATCGGCTCTGGAGAAAGAGAATTTTGGAAATCCTGAGTTAAACAATATTAAAGTCATTTCTTCTTTCTCCACCCATTTCCAAGAACATTTCACATTCTAATAATGTGCCGTGGAAACTCTAGCACTATCCCCCTCTACCCATTTACTTTGAGAAGAACATTCTACTGGATAACACTTCATAGAACACCCTGGGGAAACCCTGCTCTAAGGAATTCATGCATAATTATCTCTCAGAACTTAATAAATCTTAATGGATAAACACTTTACATTCCCCAATACTGTGTGAGCTACTCAAGGACAAGCTAGAGTCATTCACTTAGTTAATGGTGGTTAATTGCCGACTAAACAACTTATTTACTGACTTACTGACTGACCGTGCAATGAAAGGCCAGGCAGCTGTACTTGAGGGAGGCCGGCAGTGAGGTAAGTGAGAAGCTACATTTCTAAGGCACCTGAGGCAGTTTTCTCAGCCTAAGTGACATAGCCACCGCTGTAAGTCTGCCTTGCTTCCTCTGTAAGCATTAAACTTTGATGTCAAAAATCACTTTTTTATGTTGTGGATTATTCCCTGAAGCAAGTGGGATGTTCCACTTCAAGGAAAATTGCAAGAGGAAGGTTTCTTTGTATCTGGTTTCCCCCACCTTGCCCCTGACTGCTGGAGAAGTACACACACAGCTGAGAGGGTGTCTACCCTCACCTGCTCAGGGAAACTACTCATCTGTGAACAGAGAATTCGTTGCAGTGAGGGGAATGCACAGGTGACAGACAGAGGACCCGAGCAGCAATCCTCAGGACCCCAGAGCTCTCCTCTGAGCCTCCTGGCCCCAGGCCCTTTTCATGGCCATTTGAGGGAATTCCAACGCAGGACGTCCTGTAGAGCCATTACCTGCAGACACAGACTGTGGAAGGGGAGCATGAAGAGACAGCCTCACATAGAAGAATTCAATTTCACCTGTTTTGTTCTTCCTACTGAAATCCCCACTGTGTCCTTGCAGATCTTGGTTTTTCTTCATTTTACAAGGAAAGTTCTTATTCCTGAAGGTAGAATATTGGGAAAGACGGGAAAAGGATGAAGACCAGAGAGGCTAGTGGTACTGAGACAAGCTTCTCTACTTATCTTGCCAGGAAACTTGAGGGTTAATGCTGTTCTTCCTTGTTGAAATGCTGGAAATCGAACTCCTTCCCCTTCTAGTTCCTCCTTATATTTTTCTTTCGGTGAAGAAGCAATGGAATATTCTTTAATGAAATCCCTCTTGAACTGCTTATGCTTTTTCAATACAACATAATATATTCAATATTAAACACAAGTACAACATTCTAATGACAGAGCCATAGAATTTCACTGTTGACGCTAACCTTCCAGTGTCTTTCTGAGATGAGTAACTTGAAGGTTCATGCCAGGAAAACTTTGGGCACTCTAGTAACTTTCTTTGCTTGGATTAGCTAAGAGGAAATGCCCCATGGACACCCAACGGTATTTCTCCCCAGAGTTCTCCCATCACCCCATAGGTCTAGATGGCTTAACTCCACCCAGGATACCTTCTGCCAGAGTGTTCTAGAATATGAGCACGCTCATCTTCCTCTATTCACATAATAGTAGTAACTAACAACCATGCGTATGAAACATTGTGCTAAATGCTTTACATGTGCAGTATCATTTGGTCCTATAATCACAAACACTCTGGGAAGTAAATATTATTATCCCTAATCTATAGGTGGGAAGACTAAGGATTTACAGATCTTCATTAAAGCCAAAACTGAAAAGTATAACTGCAGCAACATGCTTTCTCTTTTCCAAGGTTCAGTTATAAAATACCTGTGTCTGCTCCTCCACTCACTTGGACTCAAATTTTTCTACTCCTAACCTCAAATTGACTCTCTTTCTGATTATAAAAAAACAAAAAACACTTGGCATCTTAGAATTGCACATACGTGATTATAAATTATATAAGCTGGCATGCACCTTAGCAGCCCATCATTCAAGCAGAAATTCCTCATTTTTACATGAGAATTTGATGTTCAGAAATATGAAGGTCGTCATCCAAAATCATGGCAAGTCTTCATATCTTTAGACTTTCATGTGGAGTTCTTTATTCTGTTGTACTGGGCAATGATTCCTTTTCACTACATAACCTCTTAAAAATTTATTTTAAATAGTATCTCCTTGCTATTGGCATCCTCCAGCTGTTGCAAGAGGTGCTATTGCCTTAAAGTTAGAGTCAGTAAATATAGGGTACCCCGTACTCTTTGCCTAGATTTCAGGAACATAGAGTAACTCGGTCTGCATGCAGCCCTGAATTAAGTCAATATTTCATTCCATTACCTTCAATGGGATTCTCATTGCCCTTCCTAGAATAATTTAATTTCTCCCACTTCTCAAATTAAATGATACCTAAAAGGCTTAGCGTCTTCCTTCAGGAACATGGGGCATGTATCTTTTACTATTAGTGAAGACCATCAGCTTCAATAGAATGCCCTCTCTCTAATATCTACTACAGGAGTAATGCTCTCAGGCCCATAGTGCAACTCATTTCCATGGCTATGGATAAATAAGAGCAGGATATCTGCAATATTTTTTGACCAGGCATTTAAAGAAAGTGCATTGACAAAAGAGAGAAGAGCATTAGTGACTCTTAGAATTGGCTCATTTATAGAAATGTTTTTTTATTATTGTTGCCTACATTGTAGTTCAGTATTATATTAAGGGTGACAATGATACGATCTGAATTTTATATATGAAAAAAATCAAAAGGTTATATCTCATTAGAAATTCAAATAAAAATGACATCAACATTCACGTAGATAATATTAGCTAACATTTCTTGAGTGCTAGGGATTATTCTAAGTACTTTGCCGGCCTTACCTAATTTAATCTTAATGAGGTGAGTAATTTGCCCAACATCACATGGCTAGTAAGTAGTAGAGCTGGATTCAAGCCCAGAGAATACAGAGCCCATGCTCTGAACCTATATCATCTTGACCTTTGGAGCCAAATTCAAGACTCAATACTGCACCACACATTCTATCCCATTTCCCCAGCCAGGGCAAATGAAGAGGACTCAGCTGTGCATGGAAAATTAATACAGACAATTTAAAATGTATATAATGCGTTCATGTTTTCTCTCAGACTACAGCAATACACATAAACACAAATACGTTGAGATATTAGGAAATTGTAAGGCGCATCAGTGATTTCTTCTAGTTTCAGATAATAGGCCAGTGATTCAGTCAAAAAATATTTGCTGAGTACCTCCTAGGTACTGTAATAAGTTGCCAGACCTCTCAAGGGATCATATTTTTACCTTTCAACTTGAATTGGTAAGTGTATCATATCATTATGGGATATGGGATCAAGATATGTGTGCAACATGTAACAGCTGCTACAGTGATGTGCCTATTGGTAGGTTACTGATGATGGAGCTTGCAGTTGCTAACCACGTACCTGCACTCTCCTAAAGCATCTGATTAACCAAGAGAGGCAAAATAGCCCATTAGGATCTAAGTTCAACATAAGCCATCTTAAAGGGTTGACTGATACCCCACAACTCCCAATGTATAGGGTTCTCTGATAAAGTTGGATTGGGAAATGGGGTTTGGATCTGAAGCCAAAGTGAGGTTTTCAGCTACTTTGGCCCCAACTTCAGTCTTTGGGCACCATCTTCAGAAAAAGCTCTAGCCACAAAACAAATTATTGAATGAGCTGATTCACTGGGCCTCAGTCACCTACCACACTCCAGGGATCAGCAGAATGAAGAGCCAAAGGAAAGAAGCTGAGCATTCCAGTCTGCTTTAGGTGATGGCACCTGACCCCCGACGTTTTTTACTTAGTGAGCTAGATTTCCTCTCCAAACTGAGATGCAGGCAGCAAAAGGGGCGGGGGGGGGGGGCATGTTTCCTACTTTTGAGACAGGTTTTTTTAAAGATTTTATTTATTTATTTTGGGATGCCTGGTGGCTCAGTCGGTTAAGCATCTGCCTTCAGCTCAGGTCATGATCCTGGGATCCTGGGGTCCTGGGATTGAGTCCCACATTGGGCTCCTTGCTCAGCAGGGAGCCTGCTTCTCCCTTTACCTCTGCTCCCCTTGCTTGTGTTCTCTCTCTCTGACAAATAATAAAATCTTTAAAAAAATAAAATAAAATAAACATTTTATTTATTTATTTGAGAGAGAGAGAGCACAAGCAGGGGAGAGGGGCAAAGGGAGAGGGAGAAACAGATGCCCCACTGAGCAGGGAGCCCAATGTGGGACTCAATCCCAGGACCATGGGATCATGACCTGAGCCAAAGGCAGACACTTAAACGACTGAGCCACCCAGGTGCCCCTGGGATGGTTTCTTAAGTGGAAGTGGATCAGCAGATCAGTCCCTCACAGCCTTCTTCAGAGAAAAGAGGAAATCCCTACTCTTGTCTAACTGGGGGTATTTTCCCAATTATTTTATTGGAGAAAGCCCTCTAATCTTGAGAAACAGACCGCTGGGAAGGGAAGGGGACCCCTCAAGCCCACAATTGCCATGCAGTGTCATATGGCTGCACTGGGCAAAGGAATTACCCAGCAGACCCAGCCAGCTCTCACCATGTGCAGGCCCAAGGTGACATGGCTTCAACAGAGAAAGAGATTTGAGCAGAATCTTGGCGATCTCGTAAGATAAGAAAATATTCACCGACCATGCAGATGAGGCAGGATAGATTATTTTAGAAAGATAGCAGGTTGAGAAGAGGCTCAGGAGACATGGGCATCTAGACTACAGGTAGGGTGGTGGGAGGTTTATTCCAGGGAGGGTGGTGGGGCGGGGGGTGCAGAAGGACAGGTGGCAGAGGCTGACTGGAACCAGGAACATCAGCAGGGAGCCTGCACCCCATCCTGCAAGGCAGCGGCCTCCCCTCTGAGGCCCAGAAGGAAAGGTTTTCTGGGAAGTTCTTCAGCACCACGGTGCTGTGTGGCTCCAGGACCCAGCAAGTAGATAGGGATGGGAGCCCTGCCTGCATTCAGCTAGGGCAGTTACTTTTTATTGGATTTTAAAATAAGTAAATTTTCGTAGGAACAAAGTGTTCTGAAGGCTTAAAAAAAAAAAAGGCAACTGGAAATCACTACAGCATGGACCACGGATACAGAACCTTGCGTATAGCTACTGATTTTAGGCATGGTTTGTGGTCGTAAATGTAATGTCTGCTCTTTGGATACAGAAAGTGCATGTACATCTTTCTTTCTTTTCTTTTCTTTTTTTTTTTTTTAAGTAAGCTCCACACCCAGCCCCAGCCCCAGGCTTGAATGAGATCAAGACCTGAGCTGAGATCAAGAGGAGTCCCTGCTTAACTGACTGAGCCACCCAGGCGCCCCATTTATACTTTTTCCTATGAAGGACTTGGTTGTGTTCACCATACATAATGCTTATTAAAACAGTTCCTTTCCAACATTGCGGTGCCCTTGTCAGGATCACTCAGCGGTAATTCTCTGTCTCAACAGCCCCTCAGTGCTTGCTCCTTTTTCTTCTCCGGTTTCACCTCGTGCTCTGGCATAAAAATCCCCTTGCCCCAGACCTTCCCCTCTTACAGATGTAAGCAGACACTAGGACACCTGCACACCAAGACCTACGCACGCCCCACCCCGCCACCCCGCCTCCACCCCCTCTCCCCCAGGCTGCAAACAAACATCTGTATGGTTCTGACCAGGTGAATGTCAGGGAGCAACAGGGAGACTAGAGGCAGCGGTGTTCTATCCTCTGGAAATCAAGAGGAAGGAAAAACAGCTGGGAATGGAGTGAGAAAGCACATAAAATAAAACCATAATACTGTTGCTAGTGAGATAAAGGTCAATGGATTTCAAAATGTCAAATGACAAAAGGATAATTTCCCTTCCAGTTTTCAGTTAGTACAGTTTAGTTGCTGCCAAGTTTTAAATGTGTCCGACTTCATGAACATTTTTACTCTCGTATTAGCGGTTATCAATTTATTCAAGTTTATATTAATATCCTCATAAATGTCAATCAGCACCTTAAGTGATGTGAACATTTTTTGTAGATAGATTCTATCTTGGGCATAATGATTGTGCATTGGCTCAGTTATAAAAATGCTCAAAGCTCTGTTGAGGGGCAGTGTGGAGGTGGGGCTGCTAGGAGGTGAAGGTAGCAGGTGGATACTAAATTCTTCAATATTCCCTGCTCATTGATCTTTGAGGGTAATGATGCCCAAATCACAAATGCTGGTGATACCCTGAATACTTAGCAAACTTTCATTGTGTTTCTGTATATGGCGGGTATTGTGCCATGGTTGTATAAAGAGGTGGGAGAAGGAAGGGACTGACTCTCTTTATAGGCTCTCCATGAGAAAGAGATTACCAATACTAAAGACATTAAGGGTGCTTAATAAAATGTACATTAACTTTATATTGCTAACCACTAATAATAATAATAATAATAATAATAAATGGCAGTGTTCATGTGTCAGACACTTGGCATGCATTATTTTAATTTGGGGCTGGTTATTACTATTCTTAATTTACAGATGAGGAACTTGAGATTCAAATAAGTTAGAAGACACTTCTGAGACCACACATCAAGTTAGGGGGAAAAAGACCCAACATTTTAACCTAATACTATCTGACTCTAGAACTCAAGCTCTTCCTACTGCATACTGATGCCTGCTGAATATCAACAAAGTAATGTGCAATTATCACATTTTCAAGATGAACTAGACCCATAAAGGAGTCTGTATAAACAAAAGAGCAAACAAGACCACAATGTATATTTTCTCAAATTTTGTCTAATTATCTTGTCAATGCCTAGGCAATGCATCATTCTCAAGTTCTTCAAGGAATAAGGCCTATACAATATACTTGACTGATTTATTAAGTATCTCATTTTTCTTTGTTCTCATTTTTTTCTCTTCTTTATTTAGCTCCTAATATAGCACCAGATGCACTAGTAGCTCTGCGGAGCTAAGGATTCCTAAAACATTTGCTACATTGACTGTAATCTCTCCTTCTTTCTTTGATCTCTATGCAAGGTCATGTGCCAGGTTTGCAGAGCATGGCATTGTGGAGTGACAAAGGCACAGTCCCTGCCCTAGAGATGCTTAAGGACCAGAGAATGCAGGAGGGAAAAGGATGCAAACAGCCTGCTTCATCACCTCCGTAATGTGGCTTCAGAAGCACCAGCAAGGTCGAAGGGAGTCAGGAGACTGAGAGATTGGTCTCTATGGGAGAGTTGGACAAACTTCAGAGAAGGCAGCCATTAGGCAACCCAAAACCGGGAAGTAGGGGGCATGGTCATGTTTGTTGTAAGTCGAAAGAACACTACACAAAGGTACGCAATGTGAGTGTGTGTGATGGGTTTGGAACGAGTAGGTAGTTGCCTTTCACTAGGATGAAAGGAATGTGAAGGGGTGTGGTGGAAATTGGGATTGGAGAGAATGAATTCAATACCACAGAGTTTAAATTTATATTCTGCAAGAAGTAGAATGTGGGGAAGTTTTTTTGACAAGAAATACAACATGGTCAAATATCTGTTTTAGGAAAATAACTGGCTAAAGAATGAAGGAAGTAAGAGCGGAAGCCTTGAGGCTAGATTTTAGCAGCAGCCCACGGTTAGAGATGCTTCCATTTGGACGGGAAGTCAGGTGCATTGAGGTTCTCCTGTTTCCTCTCTCTGTATGCAAAGACTATAAACAGAAGCCTGCCTCCCTATGATGGTAGATGAATGGGTGGATCTATGCCATGATCATCTCCAGTGCCAGAAATTCTCCCTTCATCCCTTTTCCTCTTTTTCCCTTGAGCAGGATTTTGTGCTTTCTGAAAAGACAGTCCATGGGCTGGAATGCATAGAGCCCTTGGTACTTCCCCTAAAATGTTGGATGCATCCCTCTCTGAGACAAAGTGGAAGAGTCTTCAGAATGATTTGAGAATTGCGTAAGACTGATGAATCACAGAACTGTACCTCTGAAACAAATAATACATTATATGTTAAAAAAAGAAGAAGATAGTAGGAAGGGAAAAATGAAGGGGGGGAATCGGAGGGGGAGACGAACCATGAGAGACTATGGACTCTGAGAAACCAACTGAGGGTTCTAGAGGGGAGGGGGGTGAGGGATGGGTTAGCCTGGTGATGGGTATTAAAGAGGGAACGTATTGAATGGAGCACTGGGTGTTATACGCAAACAATGAATCATGGAACACTACATCAAAAACTAATGATGTAATGTATGGTGATTAACATAACATAATAAAATTAAATTTTAAAAAAAGGAATGATTTGAGAAACATCAAGTATGGCTTCAAAACAGTAAGGAGATGTTCGGGAACTGAAGACACACGAAACAACTAATACAGCACTCATGTTATAACAACATAGCATGATTAGTGGGTACCAGATTCTTCAATAGTCACTGCTCATTGATTCTTTCTGGATAATAAAAACACACAAATGATGGTAATATTCTGGATATTTAACAAATTCTATTGAGTTTCTGTATATGTATGTAGTGAGTTTCTGTATATGCATTGTAAATATATACATATGTGAGAGAGAATATAAAATGTGTTTTTTAACAACGAAACATATACAGCTTTATTTAATAACCTGTAAAGAGTCATACTCCGGCATAGTGACACATTCTCTGTCTCAGCAGATATATTTATATGATGCATTCATATGTGTGTATATATCTTACAATATTATTGAAATTTGAATTTTAATTGTTGAAATTTGAATTTAGAGTATTACTAATTCTATATATTAACATTATATATTATACATAATTCCACGTGAGGGCACAAAGTCTCATGTACAAAGGTTTGCAAGCATTAATGAAAATATGCAATGTATTAAAACAATTTCAGAGCAAATCCATCAAATAGCAAGTTTTAAATAATCAAGCTTTGTGAAATTCTGTCCTTTCTTTCCCTAGAAAAGCAGTTTAGTCATTTGGCTACTCATATAATGTTTCTAATAGTTCAAATGTGGAAAACTCTATGGCAAATTATTAGAGTTATAATGGACTTCAACCTAAGCTTCAGAGGAAAAAAAAAAAACCTGGCTCAGACTAAACTTCCATCAGGAAATGAAAACCAGAATCCACAGTAATGTTTCAAGTCAGAGTAACAGGATTAATAATAACAAAAACATCACCAGCAACAATTATAACCAATTAGCCAAGTTGGGACAAAGGACTATAAAACACAGAGTTTTTAAGTGTCTCCAGCCCTGTAGGATGCAGGAAGGGGGATGAAGTATAAGCAATGATAGATTTACCAACATTTTTACTGTGGCTCTGAACTAAATTAAGTCTTTTCATATGTTATCCCATTCAATGCTCACAGAAGTGAGGTACTGCAGGAGTTTATCTGCCAAGTACATTGGGAACTGTCTCTGAATTGCCCAGAAATTAGTTAGATGGAACCAGAAACCCTACCCTTGTTCAAGAAGAGGCTGCATTTTCTTACAGGTGCTCACTGGTCCCCAAGTACAGAGCAGGTGCCATTTCCCATTATTCTCCTGACCAGCTGGTATCTAAGCTGTTTTTACATTGTAATTATATACAACACCAAGTGAACTCACAGAGCAGCATGTCGCCCACTGTGAAGGTCATTCTCGTACTCATCCCCTTAGAGGGAGAGCAACAGACCGTAGGGTCCCTTCCCTGGAACACAGCCACGGTGGGTCTGGCAAGGCCCAGCCTCATCCTGCATCCCTGCAGGAAGCTAGGAGATCTGGGTAACTCTGCCTCTTCTTGCTGACCCTTCACTTGTAAATGAAATTAAGCAACATTAACAATCGTGCAGAAGTGTGAAAGCTATGTTACAGATTTTGATGTATCTGATTTCAAAGTGATTCTGGTTCATAAGATTAACATATCCGAAGTCCTGCTTTTGTTAAGTTGTGGGGGCTAGAAACTCCACCGGGCTTGTCAGTTCACAAGCTAGTGGTTGTCTTCATGGCATAATCTACCTCAAAGGGTAAAATCAAGACCACCTGCACCATAAAGACCATGGTGCTTAGGACGATATCAGTTTTAGGGGGCCTAAACTCAGATTTATGGAATCGTTATCTCTGGTGGCAATGATCCCAAATCTGCAATTCTTAATGGGCACCCTGGGTGAACCCACGGCACTCAAAAGTTTAAGATGCATTGCTTTATAGAAATTGTCCTGAACTTGCCACAAGAACCCATGTGTGTATGGGTCACAGGCCAGACCACCCATCTTCTCTCTGAATTGAGGATGTTACAGGAAGCAGAGTTACCTGTCAGGCGGGAGTCCTTTGTGAAATCTAACCTCCTGGCCTCAGTAGTAGAAAAAAGAGAAAAGGGAGTTTTTATGATATCACAGGGCTTTTTAGATCTAACTGAAACTCTTCAAATAAGCGATTTCTGATACATGAATTCAAGGAACATCCTGGAGTCTGGTCAAGAGAATGCCAAGAAAATGTGTGTACCCTCCTAGGGGGTTGACAAAAATACTATGGGCTAGTCTGAGCCACACTGAGGCAGGTAGGGAGGAGTACCGGTAAAAGCTTTAAGGGAAAGAACCATAGTTTTCTTCTTCCTTCCCTGGGAAAGTAAACAAAGTTGTGAATCTGTTCCTACAATCCAGGGAGAACCAGTGACGAAAACCAACAAAAACGTGGGCCAGACATGTACTGAGGCAGGAAAGGGTAAAGGTGCCACAATCATGATGTGGGCAGGAGATTGACTAGTCTGAGAACAGTACTCCTGTTCATCTCATATTTTATTCACCCTTCTCCTTCCTCTCTAGTTTCCCAAGAGAGAACTCGGGCTTCACTTCAAAAGAAGCTTGGGAAGAAGCTTGCGATTGAGAAATATTTCACCTAATTCATCAGTGTTAAGCATGTCAAAAACCAACCCTTCCCACGCACTGTTATAAATCACTCTGCCTAGAACAATAGGAAATATGTTACTCAAATGCAACACCAATTGCTGTGAATTCCAAACAACCAAGCAAAAGTCAAATGCAAGCCTTGGAGGGAGATATAATATCATGGTACTTTTTTAGGACCTATAAATTTTGAAAAAGTAAGTTGGCATAGCTAACATGGTAGAAAACCAAACAGAAGATGATTAGCCACTAGAAAAGGATCAAATAAAAAATACATTTCATTCATTCTGTTCAGTACCTGGCACACAGAAGATGTTTGGTAATTTTTCTGAGGAATCCGTGAATAAATTCCAAGACTCCCAGAGTTATTACTGCAAATCCTCAATATGGTCAGCCCCCAACTTTGATAAGAAAATACAAGATCAGCAAAGGCCTATAGGGTTATCTGTCTTTATCATGGGACTGGCCAAAAGCTCTCATATAAACTAGCTAAACATATTCAATCTTTGGCGATTAGCCAGTTTACTCCCATATTACTTGGTTGAGCTGTTTTTTCCTAATCCCTTGCTTAAAAAGAAGAATGTGACATTTTCTCCCTGATGAGTGACTAATTTAGAAAACAAAGTGGGGGTGGCTGTGTCTGTGTTTGGGGTAATGAGATTTCAGTAAATGGATTAATGAGACTTCTCCTCCAATAGCTATCAATAGCCATGCAATATTTAGGTCAAGAACTATATACACTCTAAATAGGGAGCTTGTAGAAGCTTAAATGAGGTCTCAGCATCAGTAAGGAATGTTGTGTTCCACTATAATTATGTTATCAAAGTGAAAGATGGCTCAGTGAAAAATGGCCATAAAAATGAATTGCTAGAATCATGTATTTATGAAAGAGGATATATATGGATTTCTTTGTTTACTGACAGTAGCAGAAATATTGGATTTCTGTTTTGCAACCTTTAAAGTCTTTCAATTGCGAAGGATCTTTCTCTTGATAATATTGTTGCCAAAGTTTATCAGAAGATCTCATAAGTGTTTTCTTGATCAGTTCACTGTATGCCCTGCTTTTATTTCAGATTTCAATTTATTAATTTGTTGAAAACAAGATCGTGTGACTATATTCTTTGTGGTTCCTCTTCCTTATTCAATCTCATTTTAGAGATGGCAATTAATATTCACATGCCAGGAACTAATCAATGTTTGTTAACGCGTACATGCATATTCACACGTGGTTATTTCCTAAACAATGCTAATGCTGTCATCTCTGGTGATAAAGAAACAAGTACATAAATAGGATCAAAAATTTTAAGATAATTTAGTGATATATGTGGGAGGAAAATTCTACCTTGGTCTGGTATACAACCTGGCTCCAGAGTTTTGGCCTGTCCCATCTCGTCCTATTAACATTCAAAATGTGTTTCCTTATATTTTTTTATGAAGAAATAAGTAGTAGAGTTCTCCCTCAAAACCACAAACTCTTACTTGGTTAATATTTGAAAACTTCTACATAAGATACATGTATGGATGTTTACATACGTGTATGCATACGTACATATACACATATGCCGCTACATGTATCCATGGATGTACATATATGTGCATATACATATGTACATTTATAGGCAGAATATCTTGAAGTTTGTTTTTCACACAGCAGTCAGAATGATCTTCTATGTAAGAAAAGCAGATCCTTACATACCCTTAAAAGTGGTTTTCTGTTGCATCCAAGTATCGTGGTTTTTGGTGTCATCATTCTCCCTCCTGATCAGTAATATCATCTATCATGGATTCCCTTCTGGTCATCAAACATAAGAAACTTTTATCTGCTCCAAGTTCCTGACTTGAATGTTCTTCCCCCAGATCACTGCTCAACTAGCTTATTCTCAAACCTGAGGTTTCAACTCAATTGCGGTGTCCTCACAACTGCTCTGAAACTAACAGATTCTCTCTTCTATCCCACCTATGGTGCCCTCCCTCCCACTTTCTATCACATTATTTTGAATATTTCCTTCACAGCAATGTAATTACCTTATTTATTGTTTTTATAAGGTTTCTCTACAATGTGAAGTTAGGGACATTGTCAGCATCACCTGTAATATATCCTCACCTGTCCTAGCACATAGTAGATGTTCAATAAATGTTTGATGAGTGAATAAATGAATAAAAAATAGTTCATAACTCACATTATCAGGGAATAACTTACGTTTTCCCATGAAAAAATGAATGATGGGAACAATCCTACGTCGGCACTGAAGGAGCTCCCTTATTTCTCATTGATGAACTGGAATCAGAAAATGCATGCTTATCATTAAATCAAATATATTCCTATTGATAGATGTGCAGGTTCTTTTTAATTTCCTACTGTCAGACATTGCCCTGAAATAAACAATTTTGTATTTGTGTTTGAATATACTTACACAACTCTTTTTCTGCATGATAGCCTTCTAAGCGTGAAACTGCAACATCAGAGGATTTTAAATATTCATACATTTTAAATATTCAAATTGCTCTCAACAAATGCTGTCAGAACTGTGAAGAGTGAAGATTTTACCCTGCTAACAAGTCAGCCCGCCACAGGTTCACAGATGCAGACAGAAGACATGAGACTCCTAGGTCAGAGACAAAGGACTTTACTCCCATTGCAACAGGCAACATGTTTCACCATCATCTTGGTTCCACTTGCCCCTCCCCTTAAGGCCCACAGCAGCACAGGGAGGCCCAAGTGAATTCTACACATGCAATGGAATATTGATTAAGAACCTCCAGTCTTTTATTTTTATTTTTTTTAAGATTTTATTTATTTATTTGACAGAGACACAGTGAGGGAGGGAACACAAGCGGGGGAGTGGGAGAGGGAGAAGCAGGCTTCCCGCCTAGCAGGGAGCCCGATGTGGGGCTCAATCCCAGGACCCTGGGACCATGACCTGAGCCGAAGGCAGACACTTAACAGTTGAGCCACCCAGGCACCCCAAGAACCTCCAGTCTTTTAAAGGAACCACAGCAAACCTGCTCAACTTCTGAGCTGGAAGGAGACATTATTTTTATTTTCCTGGGGAGTAAACAAATCTAACCTCTTCTCCAGGGGGAGACACTATGTTTTCCAAGGCAGTTTGCTCTACAAACATTCTTGAAAAAATTGTCTTAAAACAGAAGCTATCAGTGTGTTTGTTCACAAAACTTACAGAAATACAAGAGGCCCATGGAGGACTGTGTCCCACAATTTACACTCTTACTAACAGCAGAATCCACTCTTGGGTGTAAGGATGATTAAACTCAAGTGTGAGAGAAGTTGACCAGCACTTCTGACTTTCTATACAGGCAAATCAAGAGGGAATGTAGAATTTTGAGTGGTGGATTTGGTAAAGGTAGGCAATCAATTTGGGTACTTCCCCAGCAAAATGGAGTAAGAAAAATTGCCTATAAGAGTTTTATGGCATAGAAATGGCATACCTCATATCCTCCAGTATTCCATTCATCAAAATTCAGTCACAGGGCTTTCCCTAACTACAAGGGAGGCTGAGAAATGCAGTCTTATCATGTTTCCAAGAGTAGCAAGAAATAGAATTTGCTGAACACGTGGCTTTCCTGGCCACATAGAGTCTCGGTGATTAAAGTCCCTTAAGATTTTCCCACATATTCCTTCCATACCAGGTTTTGCACATTAGGGCAAATTTTTCTTCTCATTTCCACCACCAAAAGCTCTCCTCTTCAAGAGCCCATTAGTGGGAGGTGAAGATATGTGTGCCACCGATAAAGGAATAATAAAACGGAATAAAGAAATTCCCTGGGTAATAAGTAAGGGATATACAGTGACCTCACTCAAAACTGTGAATTTTTACACTCAACTTTCCTCAATTTGAAAATACTGATTGGAAATTACTTTTAATACTAAAGAGAAATAGAAGATATTGCAGACTGAGTCATTGTCAGCCAGACACTTCACATTAAGCCCTTCCTGCTAAAGTCTTCTGAAGGAAATAGATGTGAGGCTCTCTAGCTCAGTTTTGAATTCTCTTTTATGTATTTTTATTTTTTCCAGTTTTACTGAGAAATAATTGGCATATAGCACTGTATAAGTTTAAGGCATAAAGCATGATGGCTTGATTTACATATACCATGAAATGATTACCACAGTAGGTTCTTTTTCTTTTTAAAAAATTTTTTATTAACATATAATGTATTATTTGTTTCAGGGCTACAGGTCTGTGATTCATCAGTCTTACACAATTCACAGCGTCACCATACTACATACCTTCCCCAATGTTCATCACGCAGCCACCCCATTCCTCCCACCCCCCTCCACCCTGTGACACCTCATGGTGGTTTTAATTTGCCTCTCCCTGATGACTAGTGATGTTGAGCATCTTTTCATGTACCTGCTGGCTTCTAGTATATCTTCTTTGGAGAAATGTTTATTCAGGTCCTTTGCCCATTTTTAATTGTGTTATTTGTTTTTATGCTATTGAGTTGTATGAGTCCTTTATATTTTTTTAATATTAACCCCTTATTAAATATATGGTTTGCAAATATTTTTCACATTTCCATAGGTTATTTTGTCACCTCATGCTTGGTTTCTTTTGCTGTACAAAAGCTTTTTACTTTGACGTAGTCCCACTTATTTTGATTCTGTTGCTTGTGTTTTTGGTGTCATATCCAAAAAATCATTACAAAGACCCATGTCATGAAGATTTATTCCTGTATTTTCTCCCAGGAGTTTCATGATTTCAGGTCTTACATTTAAGTATTTAATCCATTTTGAGTTCAATTTTGTGAAGGGTGTAAAATATGGGTCCAATTTCATTCTTTTACATGTGAATATCCAATTATTCAGCACCATTTATTGACAAGACTGTTTTTTCCCCATTAGGTATTCTTGGCTCCCTTTTCAAATATTAGCTGACCATATATGCTTGAGTTTATTTCTGGACGCTCAATTCTGTTTCATTGGTCTATTTTCCTGTTTTTATGCCAGTACCATAACTGTTTTAATGACTATTGCTTTATAATATACCTTGAAATGAGGAAGTATGATGTCTCCTTCTTGGTACTTATTTCTTGGGATTTCTTTGGATTTTGGGGGTCCTTCATGGTTCCATATAAATTTTAGAGGTGTTTTTCCTACTTCTGTAAAAAATGCCATTAGGATTTTGATAGATATTTCATTGAATCTGGTTTTTGGTAGTATTGACATTTAACAGTATTAATTCTTCCAATGCATGACACGTGATATCTTTTTATTTATTTGTGTCTTTGATTTCTCTCATCAATATTTTCTAGTTTCCAGAGTATAGGTCTTTTTCACCTCCTTAGGTAAACTTATTCCTAATTATTTTATTGTTTTCGATGATAGATTTCTTTATTTCTTTTTCAAAAAATTTTGTTGTTAGTGTATAGAAATGCTACTGATTTGTGTATGTCAATTTTGTATCCTGCAACTTTGCAATTTGTTGATTAGAGCTAACAGTTTATTGGTAGAGTCTTTAGGATTCTTTCTCTATAAAAATATATAGAAATATATAATCTACAAACAGAGAGAGTTTCATGTCTTTCTTTCCAATTCTGATACCTTTTACTTCTTTCACTCGCTTGATTGCTCTAGCCAGGATTTCCAGTACTTTCTTGAATAAGAGTGGTGAGAATGGCACCCTTGTCTTGTTCATGATCTTAGAGGAAGTTTTCAGCTTTGCACCATTGGTTATGATGGTCTTGTTATATATGGCCTTTACTGTGTTGAGGTGTGTTCCTTTTATGCCTAATTTGTTAAGAGTTTTTAATATGAATGGATGTTGAATTTTGTCAAATGCTTTTTCTGCATCTAATTAAGATAATCATATGATTATTTTCTGGCATTCTATTAATGTGATGTATTGCATTAATTGATTTATAAATGTTTAATCTTCCCAGGGATAAGTCCCATTTGATTATGGTGAATGATCCTTCTAATGTGCTGCTGAATTCACCATTCTAGTATTTTATTGGAGATTTTTGCATCTGCATTCATCAGGGATATTGACCTGTAGTTCTTTGTTTGTTTTTTCTAGTGGTGTTTTTTTTCTGGCTTTGGTATTCAGGATAACACTGGTCTTATAAAATGAGTTTGGGAGTGTTCCCTCCTCTCTGATTTTTGGGAAGAGTTTGAGAAGGATTGGTGTTAATTTTTCTTTAAGTTTAAGTTTGGTAAAATTCAACAGTGAAGCCATCTGGTCCTGCACTATTCTTCATGAGGAGATATATTATTACTGATTCAATCTCTTTACCAGTAATTGGTATATTCAAATTTTCTATATTTTTTTGATTCATTCTTAGTAAGTTGCATGTTTCTACAAATTTTCTGTTTCTTCTAGCTTGTCTGATTTGTTAGAGTATAGTTGTTCACAGTATCCTTTTATGATCCTTTTAATTTCTGTGGTATCAGTTGTAATGGTTTCTTTTTCATTTACAATTTTATTGTTTTGGGTCTTTTCTCATTTTTCTTTGGTTAGTCTGACTAAGGGTTTGTCAATTTTGTTTATCTTGCCAAAGAATGAACACTTTTGTTAATCTTTTCTATTGTTTTTCTGTTCTCTATTTCATTTATTTCTGCTCTCATCTTTATTATTTGCTTCCTTACGCTACTTTGGGAGCAGTGTGTTCCTCTTTTCTAATTTCTTGCAGCATAGAGTTAGGTTTCTTATTTGGGATCTTGCTTTTAATGTAGGTGTTTATTATTCTAAATTTCTCTCTTAAAACTGCCTTTGCTGCATTCCACAAGTTCTGGTAGGTTGTGTTTCTGTTTTTGTTTGTCTCATGAAGCTTTTTTTGTTTCTCCTTTAATTTCTTCTTTGATCCATTGACTGTTCAAGAAGAGTGTTGTTTAATTTCCATGTGTTCATGAGTTTTCCTATTTTCTTCTTGTTATTGATTTCTAGTTTCATGCCATTGGGGTCAGAGAAGATACTTGGTGTGATTTCAGTTTTCTTGGATTTGCTAAAACTTGTTTTGTGGCATAACATATGGTCTATCTCAGAAATGTTCCATGTGTTTAATAAGTATGTATATTATTTGGCTCTTAGATAGAATGTTCTGTATATGTCTGCTAGGTCCATTTGGCCTATAGTATTGTTCAAATCCACTGTTTCCTTATTGATTCTCTGATTGGATGATTTATCCATTGTTCAGAGTGGGTATTAAAGTCTTCAACTATTGGGGCATCTGGGTGGCTCAATCAGTTGTGTCCAACTCTTAATTTCTGCTCAGGTCATGATCTTAGGGATCTCAGCCCCTGCATGGGGCTCTACACTCAGAGGAGAGTCTGCTTGGGATTCTCTCTCTCCCTCTGCCCCTCCCCCTACACACTCTCTCTCTTTCTCTCTCTCTCTAAAATAAAAAAAAATTTTTCAAAATAAATAAATAAAAAATAAAATCCCCAACTATTGTTTTATTTATGTTTATTTCTCCTTTTAGACTTTAGTTTTGCTTTATATATTTAGGTACTCCAATGTTAAGGACATAAATATTTTCAACTGATATTTTCTTGATGTATTGGCCAATTTGTCATTATATGATGACCTCTGTCTCTTTTTACCATTTTTAGTTTAAAATCTATTTTGTATGATGTAAGTATAGCTGCTCTGGGTGTTATTGTTACCATTTGCCTGAAATGTCTTTTTTCATCCCTTTGCTCTCAGTCTATGTGTGTCTTTACAGCTAAAGTGAGTCTCTTATAGGCAGCATACTTTTGGATCTATTTTTTTTAGCCTATTCGCCTTTTCTCATCATTTAATTGGAGAATTTACATTTAAAGTAATCATTGATAGGTAAGGAATTACTATTGCCATTTTGTTAATGGTAGTTGATTAGTGGATCCACTATTCTTTGTTTCTTATTTGCTCTGTGTGTGTGTGTGTGTGTGTGTGTGTTGGTATCAGTATGCTTTGACTTTTTTATGGTGTTCTTTTGTGTAATCACTACAGGATTTCCCCTTGTGATTACAATGAAGCTTAAATAAAATATTTTCAACTTATCACACCCTATTCTAACCTGATAACAATTTGACTTCAATAAAATTCATAAACTTTACACTTTACTTCTCCTTCCCTCCACATTTTAGATTATCACTGTTACAATTTACATGTTTTTATATTGTGTAGTAACTAATAACAAATTATTGTAGTTATGGTTATATTTACTATGTCCTTTTTTAACTTTTAGAGTTGTGAGTGAAGTATGCACTACTATTACCATATTACAGAATCTAAGTATGACTACATATTTACCACTACCAGTGAAGTTTGCACTACGTTTTTATGTTTTTATGATGTTAATTAGTAATATTTTACTTCTACCCAGAGAACTACTATTAGCATTTCTTGTAATGCATGTCTGGTGGTAATGAACTCCCTCAGCTTCTATTTGTTCAGGAAAGTGTTTATCCTTCCTGTGTTTCTGAAGTGCAGCTTCACGAAGTATAAAATTCTTCATAGACAATTATTTTCTTTCAATATTTCAAATATATAACCTCATTCTCCTCTGGACTAAAAAATTTCTGCTGAGAAATCTGCCTATAATCTTATGAGAGTTCCCTTATGTGTAACTTCTTTCTCTTGATGCTTTTAAAATCATTTCTTTGTCTCTGACTTTTAAGAATTTAATTATGTTTCAATGTAGCTCTATGCAAGTTCAACCTATTTGTAGTCCTTTGACCTCATGGATCTGCATGTCCATTTCTCTCCCTAGGGTCAGGAAGTTTTCAGCCATTATTTGCTTTGAATATAATTTCTGTCTCTTTCTTCTTCTCTTTTACTTCCAGAATTCCCATAATGTGAATATTATTTATTGTGTCTTATAATTCCTATAGGATTTCCTCACTCTTTTTCATTCTTTTTTTAATTTTTGCTCCTCTGACTGGATGCTTTCTAATATCCTATTCTCCAAGTCACTGAGTCTTTCTTCTACTTGGTTGAATCTACTTTTTGAAACTCTCTATTGAACTCTCTAGTTTAATTATTATATTTTTAAACTCTAGGATTTCTGTTTGGAATTTTTTCAATGATTGCTATTTCTTTGTCAAACTTCTTGTTTTGTCCATGCATTGTTTCCCTCATTTTGTTTGTCTGTCTCTGTTTTCTTGTAGTTTACTAAACTTCTTAAGAGCATTATTCTGAATTCTTTGTCTAACAGTTCATAGATCTCCATTTCTTTAGGATCAATTATTGGAACTTTATTAGCTTCATTTGGTGGTGTCATATTTACTTGCTTTTTCATGATCCTGACTATGTTGGTATCTGCATACTTGAGTAATCAGGCTGTTCTTTCAGACTTTATAGGTTTGCTTTGGTACAGACAGTTCTTCACCAGTCAGCTAAGCTTGGGTTGCTGGCCGTGTCTTCTGGTAATGTTCCTGGGCAGGAGGGGTCTGCTATTGTAGTTTATTTATGGGTGAAGCAACTGTTCAAGCTCTGAGGACAAGGATGAGGGGTGTGCCACTGGCTGAGAACAGTGGTATAGGACTGCTAACTTGGTCCTCTACCCAAGTGAGTCATAGAATGGGTTCTGTGGTTGCCTGGGTTTTCTGGTCAGGCTTATAGATAGTCAGGACTTGGTACTATATTCAGTAATAGATGGGAATTAGCTTCTAGGAATTAGCTTCTCTGCCCTGGTAGGCAGCAGAATATGATTCAGGGCCTGTACAGCTCAATGTTTGGGGACCTAAATCAGGTCAGAGTGCACACTGAATTCCCTGGTCAAGTGAGGTCACTAGTTTTTCTCTGATGATGGGGGAATCCATGCTCTATGCTCTCTGTTCAAGTGTCACTGAATATACAGCTGTTGAATGGGCTATACAGCTTCCTTGTGTGTGCTGAGTAGGGTCCCTGTTTGGACAGGCTGAAGGTTGATTTCAGCAATGAGCAGTTATAAATTAGATTCCTTGTCCAGATGCAGTGGGAAAGGCAGCTCTAAAACTGATAAAACTCTTTGTGTGTTGTCTTGATGCAAGCTGACCTGCACCCCAAGTTCCCATTGGCTTTGTTCTGTAAACTAACTGGCTTTGCCTGCCCACCTCTCATCTCAAATGCTTCTGGGCTGCACAGCTTCCAGGAGTTGTCTCCAGCTCTTCTGGTCAGATGGAGCCAGAAAGCACTCTTCACAGTGGGTAGGGCCATGTCTCAGCTTCTTGGCATGGGTGGGAGGAGGAGGAGCTGATCTAGGCTACTCTCAATTTCCCAAACAGGCTTTCCAGTTGAGAGGGGCCAGGGGCTATCTTTAGCCTTGGCTGTGCATTAATCCCCCTGACTGTGTATGGCCCTAGAACACTCTGTGTCTGATATTGGCTTTGCCTTGGGGGTGATCAGCTTTGCCCACCCACCTCTCAGCTCAAGCACCACTGGGCAGCAAAGCTTCCAGAAGCTGACCAGCCCTTCTGATTAAATGGGACTGGAAGACACTCTCCACAACAGGTAGGGCTGTGATTCAGCTCCTTCCTGGGCATAGGCAAACCATACTGGCAATACTTCTTGGTTGAGGATCTGAATCATACAGACACAAAGTTCCCTGAAGGCACCATTGGCTTGGTTCTATAGATGAGCAAAGCAACTGGTTGGGCTTTCTGCCTGGACATTGCAGGTATGAACTCAGTCTGCCAAGATCCATGTGCTGGTTGTTGAGAGCCCCTCCCACCTTCTTCACAGCCACATTCCCAGTGGCTGAGTCAAACAGGTTCCCCTGGTAAGATCAGAGTAGGGGCTCCCACAAAGTGACCCACAATACTGGGAGGAGCTTGTTTCCCCCCACCCCACCCCCGCCAGATTCCCTTTTTCCACTGGAGAAACCAGAAGATCAGAAGAGACCTCTCTGTGTGATGCTGAACTGGCCTGGTTGGGGGGAAGGTGCAGCCAACATGTAGCTTCTTCTCTTCCATTCTAATGTGGTCTGTCTTGGTCTCTATCATGCAGCGGGGTGCTTTATCCTCATCTCCATGTTCTAGAATTTTTTCAGTGGTGTCTTATTCTTGAATAGATATTAGTTGTTCTTCTTGTGAGGGGGAGTGAAGTGAAGAACAACCTATGCTGCCATCTTGGTGATGTCCTTGAACTCCCTTTTATTGACAGGGGCCCATCTACAGAGATATTTTTAATTTCCTGGTCACTTATTTGTTTTTCGTTTTTTTTTTTTAAATAAAGAGTTTTCTCCACCTGCTTATTTAACTAGTAGGGATTTTTATTCCATTTTATTCATTCATTCATTCATTCATTCATTCATTCATTCCATACTATCTTAGTCAGCTCAAGCTGCTATAACAAAATACCATAGACTGTGTGATTTTAAAAAGATATTTATTTCTCACAGTTCTGGACACTAGAAGTCCAAGCCCAGGGTTCCAGCATGATCAGGATTTGATGAGGACTCTCTTCCTGTCTTATAGATGGCTACCTTCTTGCTATATCTTCACATAAAGGAGAGAGAGAGCTCTGGTGTCTTTCTCTTCTTATAAGGACACAAATTCCGTCGTGGGGTGGAGGCTTTACTCTCATGATCTCATCTAAACTTTATTGCCTCCAAAGTCCCCCACCTTCTAATGCCATTGCATTGGGAGTTAGGGAGTCACCATATGAATTTGAAGAGATACAAATATTCAGTCCATAATACATATTAATGTTTATATATGACAGGCTGATGACATGAATATGACATATGAGTTAATTTGAAAATAACTGAAATTTCTCAAATTGTTTCCTGTATGCTGTCTTAGATGATTCCTTCACTCCTCCCTCTCTATGTGTCATGGACCCTAGGTATGTGTGTGCAGCAAGGGAGGTCCAGGATACTGACCCAAGTGGAGAGCAATTGCCTGTGATAACCAAGTCTAGTACTCTGGGAGAGTCAGATCCTCTCGCATAGCACCCATGACCTCTCCTACGTGGTCAAGAGAATGTTACATGGAGTTTTATTACTAGGAAGACCTCAGGCCAAAGAATCCAAGATAACTGATCTGAACTCAGTTCCACAGAACCTCTGGGTAGCAGCTATGTGACTCTGAATAACTTTCATAACTTCTCTTGTTGTCTTTTTTCTCTTCTATTAAATTAAAATGATTGGTTTGAATAAACCCTAAAGTCCCTTCAAACTAAGATCCAGTGATGCAATAAATATGATCCATGTCTTTATTGTTAGTAAATATTTTTATAGAAGCAAAATCACCCATCATGACACTAGAAAGAAGAAAAATAAATCTAAAACATATCAAGTAATCCAAGATAATCCTTCTTCAATTTGTCATTGCTCTAGATACCCTTTTCTAAAGGATTCGCTTTTCACTGGTGTTCTGTCCACAGCCATCATCTGGATCTACCAGCCAAGTATGATCCAAGTAAGAAAGAAAGGAGTAGAAAGACTCACCCAAGCTTCCCACAGATCTCTTCCCTCCATGGGTGTTGGAGTTAGGTAGAACTGGGGTTGAGATACCTACTCAATTGTCACAAGCCAAATATTTAATCTTTCTAAAACATTTTCTCCTCATTTATATTTTGGGGTTTACAGAATCTAATGGGGAGTCAACATCAATGAGATAACCATACTAATAATTGTAGAATTATAGTTGCAATAAATGTCAAGAACTCTTTTAATATTGATCCTTGACTTAGATTGGTAGAATCAGAAAAGCTTTGGAAGTAGCTTTGAAGCTGAGATAGGAAGGTGAAGAAAAGTGTGCCAGGTTAAGGAAAAATCCATTCAAAGATCTAGGAAAGCATGAAATGTGACAAGAGAACAAGAAAAAGTTCAGCAAAGGAAAGGAAGCAAGGTGAAAGATGAGGTTGGAGAGGTGGATATGGTTGAAATCAGATAAGGTGACCTACAATTACCATCCAAACCACGATGCAATTGAACATAAATGAGGACAATATTCATAATTATGCCAGGACAACAGGCATAAATCAAGGCTGTCCCTAGCAAACAAGAGAATTGGAAAAAAGGAAGCCTATTCAAAAATTATTGCAGAAACTAGATGAAATACAAAATGTTTGAAAAAAATGATGTATTACAGCTGAATGCCACAAGGTTTTTGGCCGGGGAGTGGGGGGGAGTGGAGCATTGGAAAGTAGATAAAAGTAAGCTTCTCTTTTCTTTTGGCAGGAAACCTGCCTTGCCTTCTAGTAGGGAATAGATAAATCATCTCTATGGTCCAGCTTAATTAACATGTGAGCTCTTTCACTAAAGAAGTAAAATAAACATTAAGCATCAACATTGGTGTGCCAGGGAAGACTTCAAATCAATATTTCTGTAGGTGTCAATTCTACTCTATGAAATATTTGTGCAAGAAATTTAATTAACAGGCTCCCCTACAGGTTTCAGATTCTCATAATATCCCTCAAATTTTCAAGAAATCACAGCTTCCTTTAACATAGGAATCAACAGCCATTCATACCCAGAGTTGATGCTAATTTCAAAGGCAGAGATTGAAGGTTAATGTATCCTATCTGTTTTGCTCATCTGCTTCTACCTAAATCTTAGCCACAACTTGAGAACTGAAAAAGAAAAGAGAAGAAGAGAGAGAAGAAAGGAAAGGAAAAGGAAGGAAAGAAGGAAGGATCCATCCATATCCATCAATGTACCTACTCTGATGCTTCAGTAAGAAAAGGTAAGCTACCGGGGCACATGGGTGGCTCAGTTGGTTAAACATCTGACTCTTGATTTTGGCTCAGGTTGTGATCTCAGGGTTGTGAGATCAGGCTCCACATTGGGCTCTAGGCTGGGTGTGGAACCTGATTAAGATTCTCTCTCTCTCTCTCCCTCTTTCTCTCCCTCTCCACCCTCCACTCTCCATGCAACCTTTGCACAGTTCTCATGGGTGCTCTTGGCAAGTCCCAATCATGTCTGAAGCTTTTGGGGCAAATTTGGAGTCCAGTGATCCCTCCCCTGCATCATCAGAATGGTCATTTCTTCAATAGCCCAATATCATTCACCAAGAGAGAAATTCACTGAGAATATATTTCTTACTAAGGTATAAGTAACTAAGTCAGGTATACCCTACCCCGTCACTGTTTATTAGAGGAATGTACATTTTTTTTTTTACATCCACACAAAAAAGTAAAGGAGATGGTTAAATCTCAAATCTCAAATGGGGAATATCAGACACTGGGAGATTGAGTTGGAAAATTATATATTCATATGTTTATTTATGTACATACAATATATAATATAGAGAGAGAACGGATGCCATCAACTAATATGATATAAAAAACACATGGTTAATAATCCTAGAATATAATATAATACTTCATAGAAATAATTCATTGAGTGTCTACTGCTCTGAGAACAACCTGGACCAGCCACCAGGTAAATAGTAGTGGACAAAACAGACATGCTCTTCACCCTAAGGAGTGTAGTTTCTCAAAAGTAAGGCCTATTATGTAGGCAAGTAAAGAGGTACTTTTTATAAGTGAAAAGAGCAGAATATTTTATTCTGAAGAACAAAATAAAGGTAGTACAAGGAACTTGTGTTAGGCAGAGTGGTAAGGAATGGTTTCTCTGAGGAAATACTATAGTGGGACCCCTGAATGTGAAGGAGTCACCACAGCAAGTCGGAAGAAAGTCATCCCACTGTTCATGTGTTGGCACAGTTCCTTTCAATTATATTTCCATGTGTGCATGCATGTGTGTGTGCATCTTTTCATAGTCTGCTTTTTTTCTTTACTCAGCATATCAAGAGTAATTTCTCACATTGTGTTTTTTCATAAATATTTTTAGTGGTTGTTTGGTATTTTCTCACAGAGCTCTCTCTTTAATTTACCAAACCATTGAGGACATCTGTTTCCATCATTGCGCTATTATGAATGACAGTTTGGAGAATATCCTAGGACATAAATATTTGTATTTCAGATTACTCTTTAGGATACATTCGTAGAGCTGGAATTACTGGATAAAGAGTATGAATATACAGTACCTGGTACATGTTGCTGTTAACATAGCTAAGTGGTTATCTTATGATATTCTTACTAAAATTGTTATGATTTTGGGGGCACCTGGGTGGCTCGGTCAGTTGAGCTGCTGCCTTTGGCTCAGGTCATAATCCCAAGGTCCTGGGATTGAGCCCCACATCGGGCTCCCTGCTCAGCAGACCCTACTTCTCCCTCTCCCTCTACTGCTCCCCCTGTTTCTGCTTTGTTGCTCATGCTCTCTCTCAAATAAGTAAATAAAATCTTAAAAAAGTAAAATAAAATTGTTATTGTTTTTAAATTTTTAGGTAGAGTTAACATGAAAGTTTGCATTTTGATTTGCATTGGTTTGATGTCCTTGAGTATTGACTAATTCTTGATTCCAACTGGAATACATGGGAAGCAGATGTTTCTCAAGAGACTGTCCTAAGGAATATGGACAGCATTAAATACAATGGCTATGGTTCACCCCTTGACTTAGATTCTTAGAACTCCAGCCCTCCCAAGCCTATTCCTATTCCCCTGGCTCCAAGAGCCAAACAAAGGCTGTCTTCCAGGGTGAGATACTGGACTCTCCAAATCTTTCCTGCCACATCTGGAGAAATTCAGAAAGCTTGATTGTCCACTTGGCTTTGAGAGACATTTCTAGAACTTCAGAGGGAACAGGGATGGGGAAAACATAACAGTCATGAGTGGGGACTCGTGTATATCTCCAGCTCTCACAAGGTCATAAGCCTTTACTGTCTCCTCCCTTAAGAACCTTCCACACTTAGTCCTCACCTGAAAAGTGCATTAAAGTTCTTACCAACTACAAGTCCATATAAGACTCGCCCATGGCATCCTTTTAGGAGAGTAATTATCACTTCCTCAACCTCCAGACCTATGGAATCAGAATATTTTAGGACCTGGAATCCTGAAGTCTACCCTTCAAAATACTCCCTAATTGAGGCAGATGTGTGCAGCTGCTCAAAAACCACTGATTTAAGAGTTCTCAATTTATTCCTCAAGGCTTGGGGAGGATATTCATGCCAAGGTGAGCTCTGAGCATCAAGTTGTTGTTCTTCCTTGCAGCTCTTGAAACCCTGGGTAAGCAGATAGCCAGCAGACCAATCATATCATTCTACACAGTGCTCAACTGGCTAATAGACCCAGTTTAGGATCTCAGGAGATCCTCCTTTCCATGTGCAAACAAAGGTGGGGTGTTAGTAATCACCCAGGGAAAGCTAGACAGTAGAGTTCAAAACTCTTTTTATCCCAGTTGTCTAAATAATTAATCCAAAATCCAATGAGGATATGATTTTATCGTCCTAAATTAAAATTATATGTTATCAAACTTACTCTAACTCTGGTGTTATAAGAACACAATCAAACTGGTGTAACCCCAAAAGACATTCCCATTAAAATAACTTTCATGTGCTCCCATCAATAGCTTTTTCCTTGATTCGGTATCTCCTTCAAAGAAGAAGGTTTATTAGATAGCACATAACATACTCCCTTTTGTTTTGTTTTGTTTTAATTTTTATTGTTATGTTAATCACCATACTCCCTTTTATAAAGTATTAACGCTGTTAGTGATTGTGTGCCCAATTGTATAAAGTTCACAAAAACATTTAGGCATTGCCTTTGATCGATGCTGGTTATCAGCAGGGAATTTCATGTTGACTCTAGGTTTGTCTTTGTTGCCTTATTAACATGCTAAGGAACTATTTTGAAATCTTACTGGAAAAACACATTAAATGTTGAAGGGCATTATTTGAGACACCAAGTAAATAGAAAATCAACACTTGGGCCCTAAACAAAAAGGAGGCTAGTATTAACAATTAATACATAAGATGTTAAAAAAAATAAAGCTATTTTGTTTCCTGCTGTCCAATTAATGTCTATTATCAAATCAGACATATTTCTTTGCTTTATTTTGCGCAGTGTTATTTGCTCAAAAGGAGACCCTCACTGTGAGTGGCCAGTAACTCAGTCTTCTAGCCGTATGTGACCTCTTGAGGTAGGACATTCAGGACAAAGCCCAGTAGCCTTGCACAGCACTTCTTAGCCCTTCCTGTCTGGCCACTATCTTTTACCAGTATGCTTGTTTTCCACCTTCCCCATGCAAATGGTTGGTGGGGAAGCATCTGAAATGAAACCATCTGAATTTTATTTAGGAACTTGTGCGTTTTCCTCTCTGTCCTTTGCACCTTTTTCTATGAAGGATTTGAAGCAAGCCAGGATATATACTAAATCAGTGAGGTCTTCCCTAACCACTCAGCTATGAGTTGTTTTCCTTTCCAATGAAACTGTTTATCACCTACTATATGCATCCTGACTCACTCTGTATCCTATATTATATCACATCATTAAAGAGACTTCCAAAAATCCAAGCCTTAAATCCTTCATCATGATTAGAAATTCTTTATTTTTGGGGTGCCTGGGTGGCTCAGTTGGTTAAGTGACTGCCTTCGGCCCAGGTCATGATCCTGGAGTCCCAGGATTGAGTCCCGCATCGGGCTCCCTGCTCGGCAGGGGGTCTGCTTCTCCCTCTGACCCTCCTCCTTCTCATGCTCTCTGTCTCTCATTCTCTCTCTCAAATAAATAAATAAAATCTTTAAAAAAAAAAAAAAGAAATTATTTTTGTATTGACTCTTTAGAGGGCTTCTTCACCTTCTCCAGAATTTAAACAAATCAATTTTGTGTGTATAGTAGGTGTAAATATATGAGAAGTATAGTACATAAACCACAGTATTAGTAATAATGAAATAATAGTAATTACCATTTTAGTGTGTGCCTATTAAATGCCAGTATTTTTCTAAGTATACTGCATATGTCATTTCATATAGTGACTGCAAAATGCTCTTTAAATTTTATCTCCACATTCTCCAGGTGAGGAGGACCTGGATATATAGCAGCTTTTACCCAGCAGCCATGCTCAGCTTGGGGAAGGGCTATGCTACAGAAGCTTATTGAAACCAAAGCAGACTGAGGAAGTACAGGCGCACGTATTCCCACCTCCTTCCCCCTACCTACCCTTTCCTTCCTACCTACCCTTTCCTGCCAGACCTAGGCAAGGAAAAAAAAAAAAAGGCTGACTTTCGTGTGAAGGACTTTCCCCAGCAGCCTCTTCTTCTGGCCTCTGTCCCAGTGAGGATGTTCACTTGGTCCTTAAGAGAACCGTAAGATGTGCTCAGCATCACCTCTGACTCTGCTTCCCTCCATGCCACCTGCTTGGCAAAATATCCTTCATGACCTTCCAGCTCAGTTCCTCCAGGGACCTTCTCTTCTCTTAACCCCTAGCGGATTTGTAAAGATAGTAAACCACTCACCTGTGAGCATGCCTTTCATATGCAAACCAACCAAGCCAGAGTCCACACACCCACCACCTCCTTGATTAAGTTCTTAGCTCTGGGCCACTTCTGCTCCCTGTCCTTCGCACCACAAGATGATAAGGCAACTAGAGACAGCCCTACACCCTAGAGGCTCCTGAAATATTCAAACTAGCCATTCTAAGCCTGCCTACCCTACCTCATCCGTTCCTTCTTACAGGAACCACAATAAAAGCCCATGGTTTGCCCATGGTTTCCCCTCACTCCTTCGCCTCCTCACCAATTCTGGTGTTTCCCTGTGTGGCCCCTTCCTCTTGGGAACTGTGGGTAACAAACTACCTTTTCAATGCAATCATCTCATCTGCTGGCCTCACCATACCTAAATAACAACAACTATAACCCCAAACCAAACAAACAAACATAACCCTATGTAATAAAACCTTAAAAGAGTAAATGAATGAATCCTGAGGACTTACTCAGCCTACGGACTTACCTGAACTCAGGTCATTGTGTCTTCTTGGTTCAAATGAGTTCTGAAACATTTTCTTGAACAAGATACTGTGCTTGACACCAGGGGTCCAGATACGACTGAAACCTGATCCTTGCCCTCAAGGGGCAGACAATGCAAAGGAGGAGTTCACATACCAGCACAAGGATGCTGATACAGGCTAACGGTGGTTCATAAACTGGCCCCCAAAAAAGGGCCAGGAGAGATCAGAGAAAAAGTCAGACCACCCCGGATTGGTGGGTGACAGTTTTAAAAAGCAAGGGTGCTCATTAAAGTGCTTGCCAGCCTTGTCTTGTGTGGCCACAAGATAGGTACATCTCTGCACCACCCCATAAGAATCAAAGTCTATGGAGAGGCCTTAACTGGGTTCAGTCATATATTCAGTCCAGATGGTCTCAACAGCACCTTACTCTCTTCAAGGCTGTGTCCTTGGAACAGCTCCCACCATGGGAACAGCGGGCAGAGTGTACATTCCAAGGACAGGGATGGGGTAAGGAGCTTCAGAGTGCGTGGGTCCAGCTCATGGGTCCACTTGCAGTCACAGTCTCTTACTTACCTCCTGCAACAGCCACCCACCCTGGACTCACAATTTTCCACTGAATCAAAATCTTTTTTGAGTCCCCCCAAAGAGGAAAACTATCACAGAAGTCATGTCTGCTTGTAGGGCCAGCACTGCGGGGCAAGAGGGGATAAACAGAAGAAAGAAGGCAGATGCTTCAGCTGACAGCTAATCTCTGGATTAATTCTATAAATCTCTTTACCTTTGTTATGCTCCTTGTTTGGGTGCTGGGAAAAAGTAAATTTTCACCAAATAATTGACTTCAGTGAAGTTTTCTCTTCTAGTAGAATTGCATTTCATTCATTATTCATTGATGTCTTCATTTGGTTCATTTCAACTGAGCTCCTACTATGCCCACCATTTAATGTGAAGCTCTATGGTGTGGTTCTGCTCTTCATAGGGAGATAAACATGAAAAAAAAAAGTGAAATTTGATAAAAGGGATGTGTTGGAGGACAGGAGGAAGAGAAAGGAAAGAACAAATCAACCCTGGTAAAGACAAAGACGGCTTCCAAGAGATCATGCCTACGATAGTCCTTGAAGGACGGTACAAGTTTTCCAAGTAGAGTTTGCAGAGCAGGGTTTTCTGGAGAAAAACAGGCATGCCCAGATTTTGCAGGTATGCTGACACCAGTGGGATTCAGGGAACACTCATTTCCAGGCATTTTCACCATTTCTACTCGTAAGACAGGGTGCTTTCTCTGGCTTTGTTTGGATAAGTACTATTAAAAGTGTTGCAGGGCAAACATTCATATTTATGCTGTATTTAACTTTTCATTAATAATAAATTCAGGTGAAGTAGCATTGTTACTAATATTGATCAACGTTCCAATTGAAAGCACAGATGTCAGGGATTTTTTTAAATGGGTTCAGTTATATTTAATAGTGCTGTTGATGAGAGAAAACCTAATGAAAACCAACAGATGGTCTATTTAATACCGCTCTCGGCTTTGAAACATGTGCCAAATGTGATGCACACAAGGACTTGACAGGGCTGTTACTGGAAGCCTTTAATTACAACTATTTGCACTCCTGGGCCTGCAGAAATTGCTAAAATAACACTGCAACTCTAACACTGGCCAAGGCAGAATTTAATTGTGATATTGTCTGCGGCACTGTATTTCTAAATGACCTCTATAGACAGTTTTTCTGACAGGTTTTGGGGATTTTGTTTTGTTTTGTTTTGTTTTTTTGTCAAGGAACTGGAGCCAACAGCCAGGATGAGCTCAGATGGCCCACCTTCCACACATCACACATTTAGTCTAAAATGTTGAACAGCATCTCCAAGGTCAAGAAGAGGTATGGACCCCTTTATCATTAGGGTTAACTTAATTACAGCAATCGCTCAACTGAGGTAAACTGCCAAAGCAATGACTAAGTAATTAATAATACAGGCATACCTCGGAGATACTGCAGGATCAGTTCCAACCAGCGCAATAAAGCAAATATTACAATAAAGCCTGTCAGATGAATTTTTTGGTTTCCCAGTGCATATGAAAGTTATGCTTACACTATGCTGTAGATTATTAAGTGTGCAATACCATAATGTCTAAAAAAAGTACATATCTAAATTTAAAAATATTGCTAAAAATGCTAAGCATTAACTGAGCTTTCAGTGAGTTGTAATGACTGCCCACAGATCACCTTAACAAATATAATAGTAATGAAAAGGTTTGAAAGATTGCAACAATTACCAAAACGTCACACAGAGACAGGAAGTGAGCAAATGCTGTAGGGAAAATGGCGCCAATAGACTTGATCAGTGCAGGGTTGCCACACATCTTCAATTTGTAAAAAAAAAAAAAAAAACAAAACCTCAGTATCTCTGAAGCACAATAAAGCAAAGTGCAATAGAATGAAGTAGTCCTATAATAGTCATAGTAGCAACTGCCCCTGTTATGAACCTTGCTAGGCACTCGTCCAACATTACCACTACTTCTCACAATACAGAACAGTGGAGATGAGGACACTGAAGCCTAGAATGATTCAACATCAGGCTCAATGTCACACAGCTTAAAAGTGGTAACCTGGGACACCTGGGTGGCACAGTCGGTTAAGCGACCGATTCTTGGTTTTAGCTCAGGTTGTTATCTCAGGATTGTGAGATCGAGCCCTGCATCCGGCTCCACACTCAGTGTGGAGTGTGCTTGAGATTCTTTCTCCTTCTCCCTCTGTCCCTCTGCTTGTGCTCTCTCTCTCTCTCTCTCAAAAAAATAAATCTTAAAAAAAAAAAGAAGTGGTAACCTAAGCAGGTTAATTCCCCAGAGTAAGAGCAAGATAGACTAGTCAATTAAGGCAGAGTAGCATGTCACAAGAAGAAGAAAGAAAAGGAGAAGGAGGAGGAGAGGAGAAGAGGGAAAGAGCAGGGAAGGAGAAGGATGAGAATAGTAGAGGAAGAGGAAGAAGGAGAAGAAGGGGGAGGAGGAGGAGAGGAGGAGGAGGGGAGGAAGAAGGGGAGGAAAAAGAAGGAGGAGAGGAAGAAGAAGGAGGAGGAAGAGGGGAAGAGGAAGAGGAAGAAGGGCAACCAGAATGTACTCAAAAAAAGAAAATCCCTTATTTAAATTGCTTTAGAAAGAAGATAGCAGGAAATGCACAGATATCTGATCCCCTCATCTGTCCTCCCCATTGGGCTGTCTACATCCTATGACTGCCCGCTATGGCCTGGGAAAGAGAGTGCTTGTTCACAGCATCTCAGTGGAGACAGATGACAAAGAAAGAGGCTAGAATACTACAGATATATGGATGGCTTAACAAACCATTTACCTCTCAAATGAAGATGCCTCAGCTACCAGAAGGTCAGATGGTCAACCACTGCCTCATGGGGAGCACTGTAGAGTAGAAACAGCTGCAGGTGACACCAACAGTAATGAGAGAATCACATTAGTGGGCTTAGAGCACACAGAATCAAACAGGCCACTCTCTTTGAGCCTCATGAGAAATAACACAGGTTGCAAATCTGATCATCTCTAGAGCACCCTAGCAAATAGTCCTCCTTCTCTGGCTTCCTCATCTGAAAGGAGCAACAAATCAAAACTAATTGGAGGGATGGAGAATAGCCTATTTTTTCTTAAGTCTATAAAGTATCTTTTAAAAAATCATGTTATTTGCTGCACAAAAAAGAGTAGTAGATGCTAGAAATAAATGATAAAGCCTGCATTCTTTACACATAATAAACCAAGAAATCGTCAACAAAAAATGATCCAAAGAAATTTAACACTTGAACATTAAGAAATATCTTTCTAAAAAACTCAGGTTCAAAACAGAAATTTAAGGGAAAATTATAGATTTGTTATTCATTTATGAATGGCTCAAAAAAGTGCACAAGAAACTAGGCAAGGCAGTAATGACAACATAAAAAAGAGATTGCTTTATATACCAACATATGGGATAAATAGTACTCAGAGGACAATTTGCATTCTTAAAAATACTTATTGGTAGTAGGATTTCTCTTAATAAAGAGAAAAAGAAAAAACTGAAAAAAATAATAGGACAATATAATCTGAAAATGAAATTGAAGACATAAACTTGGAATTAATGAAATAAACAAACTACTAAAAAGGTTTTTATAAAACCTACCCTTTTTAAGAGAGAAACCTATAACTTCCTGTCAATGCTACTCAAAACAAAAAGAAAACGAAAATATGCAATACCGAGAATGAAAACGTGCCATAAGTGTAAAAAAGCAAGAGTCATAGGAGAGTATATGCTCAACCTAATAGACATAAAGTTGTCATTTTTATGAAAATGTAAATTTCTAAGATTAATCCATTTTAATAAAACATTAATAGGTTATAAAGATCTATCACCTTCAAAGGTACAAGATACAGAAGGTTTTCTAGCTGAGTTTTTGTCTACTTTCTGATCATCATCATCATCATCTTCAATCACCATCACCACCATTTTCTTTTACTTATTTTAACTATGGTGGGATATAAACTAAGACATCAAAACTTGACAAAGCAAATATGTCTTATAAAGATAGATATAGAAATTCCTAATAAATTAGAATCACCCTAAATATAGTACCATATTTTAAAATGTCACATTCTAAGAACAGTTTTCCATGACTACTAATTCAACATTGAGCAAATTAACCAATATAACTTCTTATATCAACAAGTTGAACAGAAAAAAAAAATTATTATATCACCATGTGCTATTAACCTGAAAAGCTATTCATGATATGTTTTAAGTGGAAAATGTTAAGTTGCTGAGCAATGAGCATAAGAAGATTGAATTAGGTTGAAAAATATTAATAAAATAATTTTAAATATTTCTTTTATTTGCAACATCACAAAAATATTTAAAACACTTGATATAGAATTACATTTAAAAAATATCATATGAAATTTCATATTCTTTTTCCTTCTTTGCCCTAAAAAATTTAGAAAGTCTTCTATAATAGGATCTTCTACAATATTCCTAATAGAATGGTTTCTGATCTATTGAAAATTTTATCTGCTAAATCTCTTTTTTAGCAAAAAGATCTTGTTGAATTACCTTCAAATTATGCTTTAAACATCCTGTTTCTTACTGTGTTACTATATCACCTGCACAGCTCAAACTTTCTAGGCTTAGGGTCACAATACCAAAAAGCTGCCCCCCAAAATGGAACTTGGTTGAGAAAAACAGTGCCAGTGAACCATCATCATCCCAAAATGTGATCCTAAGTAATGTTTTCAAATGGAATTGAAAAGAGGATATAGACAGTAATTAACAATGATACAGTTACCATTTTTGAGACCCCAAATCTATGGGTAAACAAGTGGATACAAAGGCCAAAACTTAATGACTTTGTTGAGTGTGTGAACCAGAAGATCAATGTGGCCATAACATGGTGAGGATTGGGGGGATAAGAAAAAGGGAGAAGTCAGATACACAGGCCACCTTAGGGAGAATGGATTCTATTCCAAGGGCAGTGGAAAGCCACAGATAGGATATATAAATTCAACAGGGTAAAATTTAAGGAGTCAAATGCCATGATTTATGCCTTTAAAAGATCATTCTGGCTGCTGTGTGGAGAGTCAGTTTCAGGGGAGCAAAACAGTGGTGAGGAGCCCCATTAGGGATGGGTGGCAGTAGTGCACCAGGAGGTGATGTTAGTTTGGATTGGGCTGGAGGTGGGACATGGAGAGTAGACAGATATCAGATATACTGTAGAGCATCTAGAGTACTTAGTGATGGATCCAGGGTGGTGGTAAAGAGAGGAATCTAGGAGGACTCCTATACTTGACCACACCATCCCCAATGCCATCAGGTATTCTGATATTTAGTGGGCTAGCAGAGAAAGAGAAGAAGCCAGTAGCAGAGGTTGTCCTACCTTCAATAAGCAACCGGTGGAGAAAGTCCCAAGTGACATGAAGAAAGCTACAGGAGCTTAGGGACACAAAGGATAAGAGAATAGAGTGTTTCAAGAAGGGGTGGTTAATTATGTTAAATCCTGCTGAGAGGTCATGGGCGATAAAGACAAAAATGGCCACTGGATTTGGCCCACAGAAGTTAGGGTACTCTTGACCCAGCAGTTAGAGTAGTGAGAATACAAGCCAAGTGATGGAAGGAAGAGAGGATATAAGTGAGGATAGACAGTGGTGAGTGTAGCAACTCCTTTGGGAAGATTTGTTGAAAAGTGAAACAGAGAAATGAGGCAATAGATAAAGGAAGATCAAATTGGATCACTGAAAGGTTTATTGACAATTAGACTACCCTGGTACTTATTTTTACATTAACGGTAATGACGCCTAGAGAAGAAATGGAAGATGCAGGGGAGAGAGATGAATCTGTGGGGGTGAAGACCTCGAGTCCACGTAGAGGAAGAACTGAGCCAGGCTACAGGTGGAGGTGCTGGCCACTCGGTCCAGGTAACAACAGGGGAGGGCACAGAGGGTTCGAGTACAGATACAAAAGACTAAGGTGGAACAGAGATGAGGCCTTCCCAACTGGGACGGTACTTTTCCCATTGAAGTGTGAGGCACGGTCTCAAGTTGAGAGTGGAGTGGGAGAGCAAAGGCAAGTGTTGAGGAATCATTTTGGAAAGAAGATCAAATTTCTTATAACAGCAAAGTGTTCCTATCTGAGATAGAAGCAGTTTGATGGTTGTGATCCTTAATGGAAGCCCCATTAGCCCACACTCTCATTTTTCTGGAGGCACATCCAGCCCTCTAGGCACTGGATGAAGGAGGTGTTACTCTCACCACTTTCCAGGTGAGGGATACATCTGTGAGGCTCACAGAATCTGAGTAACTTTTGATTTAAAAAAATCTCTGAGGGGCACCTGGGTGACTCAGTTGGTTAAGCATCCAACTCTTGGTTTCAGCTCAGGTCATGATCTCATGGTCATGGAGTGAGAGTGGAGTCTGCTTAAGATTCTCTCTCTCCTTCTCCTTCTGCCCCTCTCCCCAACTCCCCACTCAACGCTTTCTCTCTCTCTCTCAAAAAAAAAAAATCTCTGGTAGAAACAACAGTAATAGTAACTGCTACCTGTCTTCCCCCAAAGTACTATTTAGAATAGTATAGGGATGATGAAGGAGCGGGTTTTAAGAATAATTCCCAGGTCATAACAAACATGCTTCAACAGAAATGAGGGGCAAAGGCATAAAAGTAATCCCTTGATACTTTTGAAAAGCAATTATCCCAGTATATATTGATAACTCTGAAATCTTTGTTCAAAGCTTAATTTTTAATAGACTTTCTGATTTAATTGCTTAGTAGAAACCATATAAGATTATAATCTCCAAAATGACCTGAAAGAAAAATACAAGCTATAATAAGCCTGGCAATATTTATTCAAAATAAGTTCCAATGCATCAACCAATTAATAAAACCAGCAATGATCATGGCCTTGGGTAACAAAAACACTCAGTTTCTAGCAGCAAAACAGTGTCAAAGAAAACAAATGTCCTGTGAGAAATGTCTTTAAAAGCTCATCACCTTATAAATCAACCTGAACAAATCAAATATGGCAATTAACACGCAAAAAATCTAGATGTGGTTCTTGGAAAAAAGAATGCAATAAAATAGCAGATTTGTTCCCACTTGAACAATACAAAGGAAAACAAATGGTGGGTTGTGTTGATCAATTGATGCCTACCAAGTCTGATTGCTTTCTGGATAAGATTGCAGGATAAGTAGACAGAGCAAGGGCAAAGAGCATGCACATTTGTGTGTGACTGAGTGTGAGTAAATATATTACACATGACTGCACACAATCGTATATGCATATACATTTGAAATGTGATCTGTAGTTAAGAAAGCTCACAAAAGATTTTATTAAAGTCAATTTTGTAGGCACACAGATTAATTTAAACATGTCTACAAGACAGTAACGTAGGGCACTATAACTCAGGGGGAAACCACAGAGATATTTAATTTGGTTAGCATAATGGGACATTTTTTACTAATAACCTAGAAACCTGGGGATAAACCCTCTATTTTTGACTTGTTATATGAAATAGAGATTTTCTTAGGAGTAAAACTTAACACTCAAAAATTTGAGCTTAAAAATGCCAAAGGGGTGCCTGGCTGGTGCAGTCAATTAAGTGACCAGCTCAGGTCATGATCTCAGGGTGGTGAGAACGAGTCCAACATCAGCTCTGAGCTCAGTGTGGAGTCTGCTTAAGTTTGTCTCTCCCTTGAAAATAGTATATAGCGTTTCATTCCAAACACCTGTTAGAGCATAATTAAAATAATTTAGAGATAAAAATCAGTCTTTTCTAAAATGATGCCACATAAAAATCAATGTTTCTGAAATGCTGCATGTATGATTTCAATGGTTTCAAACTGTGTCCTCATGTGGTCAGTGAGGTTTTGTGTCTTTGTTGCAAATAATAAATGACTGCCCTGAAGTTACAAAATATCTTCTTTCCTCCTACAACTGATGTGATATATTTGTAAGACTTGTGTTAAGTAATGTTTGAAAATAAAGTAATTTTCCATGTAAAAAAAAAAGTTTGTCTCTCCCTCTCCCTTGTGCCCCTCTCCCCCACATGTTCTCTCTCTCTCAAATAAATAAATAAATCTTTAAAAAATAAATAAAATAAAAATGCAGACAAGTAATATCCAGTAGAGACAAACCAAAAAAAATAGATGTATAAATGCATAAACTTATAGGGATGCCTGGATGGCTCAGCCGGTTAAGCCTCTGTCTTAGGCTCAAGTCATGATCCCCGGGTCCTGGGATCAAATCTCGCATCGGGGTCCTTGCTCAATGGGGAGCCTGCTTCTCCCACTGCCTGCCACTCCCCCTTCTTGTGCTCTCTCTCTCTGACAAATAAATAATTTAAAAAAAAATGCATGAACTTATAAATGTGTTGAGTCAACCATCTTGATGATTCCAGGCTTCTCTTTATATAAATCATCTTAGATATAACGTTTCTACACCATTTAAACTTATATAAATAGTAAGAATAACAGCTACCATTTCTGGAGTTCCTAAACTGTCACACAGGCTACCAGGTTCTTTGTAACACCCTAACTCCTGTAATGAAAAGAACTGAATTGGTCCCATTTAACAGATAAGGAAACAGGGGCTCATAGAACTTGAGCTCAAACTCTTTGCGGGGCTCAGAGATCTAGAAAGTGGTGAGATGAGATTAAACCTTCCCCAAACTTAGTTGTCTCCACTGTCCCTCTCTGGCACCCCAGAGCCTATCATGCCAAAGGGCAGAAATAAAGGAAGCAGATTCAGTTATCCCTTGTCACCCCTGATATTGCCCCAGAGTCCCAGGCCCGGGCGATCACCTTGTCCTTGTCAGTCCCACTAACACTGACCCAAAGTCACCATCTCTCCATCCCCCTCCTTCAGGGTTTATGACTGGCTAAGAGTGAAAGCTTCCAAAACAGTTCCCAGGCCACTTCCCCTGCCCTGCGCTCTAGACACACAGCTCACTTACCGAGGATCTGACCTCCATACTCACTCCGACCCAGCTTCCTAGTGTCCTGTAGGTGCCATTTCAGTCGAGGTTATATTGGTGCTCATGTGCATGTGTGTGCACACGTGTGTGTGTATTGTGTGTGCACTTGTGTCTGTACATGTGCATATGTGTATGTGTGTTTGCATGCGTCCGTGTGCGTACATGTGCGTATGTGCCGGGGGATGGGGTGGGGACAGGCAACACCACGCTGATCACTAAAAGCTGGAGCCTTGTACATTTGAAAGGGCCCCGGTTTGAATCTTAGCTCCCCTACTTACCACTATCTTCTTGGACTGCTTCTGGGTCCTTTACTTTGGTAGTCCTCCACCGGGGAAATTTTGGCCTAAGGGGCATTGGGCAATGTCTAGAGACCACTTTGGTTGTTACAACTGGGAGGAGTACTACTCACACTCAGTGGGTAGAGGCCAGCAGTGGTGCAAAACATTCCACAACACACAGAACAACAGCAACAGAGAAGCGTCCCCCCAAGAAGTCAGTCGGCTGGGGTTGGCACTGACTCCCCCGGACCCTGACAAATGAAGGCATTCTGCAAGGGTCTTCACTCTCACAGTGCCTTCCAGGCTCAGGCTTCAGCTGCTCCTACCTGATTAAGCTCCATGAAAGATAGCTTTCGTCAAATCACTTTCATTCCGAAAATCTCGTGTGAAATCAACACCTCAGCCTGACGTGCAAGGTCTCCACAGATTTTCTGCAGCGGACTTTTCCAATCTTGTGTCCTGTTACATCTCTTCCTACGTGCTATGCCCAGAACACTGAAAAAACTCACTATTCCCCTCATCCAATCCCTGCTTTCTGACCTCTATGCTTTTGCTCCTACTCCCAAGAATATTCTTCTTCACCAAATGTCAAAATCTTCACATTCTTCCGAGCCCGATAAAAATGTTACCCGTCCACACATCCTAGCCTGATCCCTTCACCTAGAGCAATGCTTCTACCACGAGTACCCCTGTGGCACTTCACTTGAGCCCATCCTGGAATGGCCTGTGCATGCTTCACCAGACAGATGGCTCTTGACGTAATCAAGTAAATGAATGGATCAGTTGCTAAGAACCCGCGACAACTTACTATGGGATTTGGTTAAGTCGTGATGTCTATCAATTTCACTTCAAATAATGCCGTAGTAATTCTTTGAGTTCGTGAGTCTAAAATGACTGGTTTTCGGGCGCCTGGGTGGCTCAGTCGTTAAGCGTCTGCCTTCGGCTCAGGTCATGATCCCAGGGTCCTGGGATCCAGCCCCGCATCGGGCTCCCTGCTCCGCGGGAAGCCTGCTTCTCCCTCTCCCACTCCCCCTGCTTGTGTTCTTGCTCTGGCTGTGTCTCTCTCTGTCAAATAAATAAATAAAATCTTTTAAAATAAATAAATAAATAAATAAATAAATAAATAAATAAATAGGGACGCCTGGGTGGCTCAGTTGGTTAAGCAACTGCCTTCGGCTCAGATCATGATCCTGGAGTCCCGGAATCGAGTCCCGCACCGGGCTCCCTGCTCAGCGGGGAGTCTGCTTCTCCCTCTGACTCTCCCCCCTCTCATGCTCTCTCTCTCTCATTCTCTCTCTCAAATAAATAAAAATATTAAAAATAAATAAATTAATTAATTAATTAATTAAATAAAATGACTGGTTTTCTATGAGTTGGGAAGGGCCTTGGCTATGTGATACCTGCTCCTGTCGTGGGGGACCAGCCCTCGGAAAGAACGTTTTATACACTGTTAAATTTCTTTGAACTTACAGGTAAACGTGGCCCATATAATTCCGACAAGACCCAAGAGGAAAGCCTCTGTTGTGAAAGAAATGGACGCCTGTTTGCTCAGCTTCACTTGAGAGATAGCTTTAATTCGGGGGCACATCAGGTAAGGCCTTGCTTTATAGCTGCTGTGAGTAAATGTTCGGGAGCCCAAAAAGAGCACAGTGCCTACTCACCTCCCTAGCCTATAACTCCCTACCCAAAGCTTTCAGCAGGGTGCCTTCTGAGAATGGCAGTGAAATTCTAAGTGATAATAAAATGCATCCCAGCAGGTCATTTCCACAAAGCAGGTCAAATCTGGGGAGCAATGCTGAGTGGGTTAGACCTCGCTGGACCCTCGACCCCTTCCTATACCTCTTTTAGGGTACATTCCACATGCTTTAGGCAGGCAAACCTTCATCCTGTCTTCTACTGTTCTGTGACTCAGGCTCCAAAATGATCCTACCTATGTCATCACAGTGCTAAAACTCAAAATCTCACCAAGCTGCAGTTTCTTCTAAGCTCGGGAGAATAGCAAAAGGATGGAGCATGTTTACACTAGGATCTGAATGACTGATAGTCTTGAAATCCATCCCAGATGTTGCTTTGTTTGAAGAAAGGTCTACAAAAATTTGCTTTTATTTGAATCTCAGTAAGGAAATTCAGGTGGCTCTAAAACATATTTGGGGAAGAGGGGCTCCCAACATTCCAGCAAACCCTAGTACTAGAACCTACCGCACGAATTTCATGAAACTTAAAATGATTTCCTTAATAGGTGATCCCACCCCAGGTTTTCTTCTTATTCCTGTCACAAGGAATCTCCTAAAATGCAGTTCTGTGTTATTCCATCATTTAAAATCCATCAATAATTCATTTTTGCCTATCTAGTAAAAGGTCAAGGCCTTCAGCATAGAATGGAAGGTTCTTCTCGATATCGCCCCACCTCTGTATCTCCTAAATCCATTCTGACATCTCGCTAATACATATCAAGGAGATTCTCACCTCTAGGACTTTACAGAAGTTGTGGGCTCTGCCTGCCCTGGGTTCCCCCCAGCCCCTTCTGAACCAGCAACTGTCACTTACCCTCAGGTCTTAACCCGACACCACTTCCCCTGTGCCAGAACTGACAGTCACCACTGATGTCCTTCCCCTGGGCTATGCCCTTCCTATTTCAAATATTCCATCCCACCAGGTGAGGTTTACAAGGCCTCTCCATGGTCTGCCTAGCACAGGCGTTTGTGGCATGAATAAATAATTGTTTAGTGAGTGAATGAATGTACCAACCAATCTATCAGTTACTGAACAAAAATAAGTAAACCACCTACAAGAAGTATTGGACCCAATTTTTAAGATCAAAACTTAAGGAGAAAAAAAAAGCAAATGGCATACCATGTATCTAAAAAGAACCTAAAGGAAGTCAATATTGCATGTGGTTCAAGTTCCTGGTTTGCATGCAAATGAAACATGTGTCCTATATGGTATAGCCTAGGAGTAAATGTGCAAGGATTTGAAAATATCTGGGTTCTGAATTTATATAAGCTGCTTAAGACAATGAGGTACCTCTTTTACATATTTTAAAGAATCATAGACATGCCAACCTGCTGCTGAGGGTGAGTTTGAAGTGTAGGGTATGTGGGAGGTGGGGGAGAGGAAAGTTTGGGGAAGGAGAGCCAGAAAAGCAAGTTCCAGAGAAAAACACCTCTATGGAATGAGCATGCTATGATTGTAGGCGGCTGAAACTCCTGAATGCACTTGTAAAATCATTAAATTCTAATTAATACTGGATTAGGCTTGCCAGTGTATGATAAACCCCAAAGTGTTTCTTCTCAGATCAGAAATGCCCAGTCCCCTCCTACTGGTCTCACAGATGCTTGCCAGCTACGTCTTGGTTTGTACTTAAGACATGAACTTGCAAAGCTTCCAAATTATAAGCAACTAGTGTTGAAAACTCATTACCTGAATGCTGCCTCAGAAATAAGCAAAGTGGCTAACCTTGATAGTCTGGTGTTCAGGGGTGGGTTAATAATTCTCCACTCTCTTTGGGAAAAAAAATGCTGGGATGAAGAGTCGTGTTAACAGCTGGACACGGGCTGCCTGTTTTTCTGCTTGGGAATGCTCTAGGAAGCATTTTCAAGCCAAATAATCATTGTCTTTCAAGTTAAGGTTTACCAAGCGCTTTTCTCATAAGTGATCCTACTTGGTCCTTACAATAACTTGGAAAATTAAATTCTATACTAATCTTAAAGATGAGGACTTTGAGGTTCAGGAAAGTTAATGCAGAGCTGTAGTTCAAGCCTAGGTATGATTCCAAGAACTGGGTTTGATTTGTTTCAACACAAGCCAACCTCCCATGGAACCTGGTAGGGGGTACAGAACTGAATATCCTTGACCCAGCCTCTATTTGCCAAAAGCAACCAGGAGGCCAATTATATTTCTTTAACTTTCATTATCTGATGACTGGCCACACATCAGTCTCCTTTCACAATTGTTGGCATGCCTCTGCAGCTTCTCCTAGCCCTTCCCTCTTGCAGAGACAAACCACTCTGTAGCCCACCTTCCTCATCCTGTCCACACTTCCAAACACACTGTAAGTCCAGTCAATATTCTCTAGGCCCTTTTTAGATCCTTTCACTGGATTTTGTGGGGCCCTGGCTCTGTTGTGAATGCTCTGTTCATTATTCCTGGCTTCGCCTTACATCATGCATTCTTTGCCTGGTCCCTAACCTTCCAGGTGGGATTTGGTGGCCTTGTGTTCCCACACAAAAATGGCTGCCTATCAAACTTATGGTTATTTTTTGTTTCCTACTCATCCTCCAGCTCAAGGCTATAAAGTCCTTGAGACTCACAACTGTTTTCCATACTCTGTTGAACACACAGCATTTGGAAAAATGCCTTGCACAAAGCAAATATTCAATAACATTTGTTGAATGAATGAATGAGTCTCACTAGCAAATTCTACACTGATTAATGGAGCAGTCCTTATTGCCCAATCTACATTCCAGTAGCGCATTTCCAGTATTGCAGAAAAACATCACAAATCACATCTATCGGAGCTTTTCATGAAATTGCACTCTCTGGTATTTGGAGGTTTTGTTCTGATTTCCTGTCTCCTATGTCACTGCTAGTTTTCAAAACTTTGCCACTTTCCCTGTCCCATCCACACTTCCACTGTCCCAGTCTGAGGAAATGACTGAATCTTCTGCTTGACTAGTGCTGAGGACACCCATCTGGGCTTTCTCCTCTCTATCCTAGTCTCTGTTGGAATCGTGACCCTTGTTCACTTTCTTGGAAAGTGCTCACTGTATTGATAAAGTTGTCCTCTCCCTGCCTTCACCCTCATCCCTGCTCCATCCACCCAGGCCACTCTTCTGTCAGTGTCCCTCCTCGGCCTCCCATAGTACCTATAATTTTCCTATCTCTTCCTCCGTGCCCTCAGCCCTGTTTTAGTCAAAGAAGCACCTGTGTTCCAACCTGTGGCTAACCCTTGTGTGCCCGAGCATCCCCACATCCTCCGCCAAATTCCCTATCACTGGTCCACATTTTCCTTTGGATCCCCATGGGTTCCTTCCCATCAGTCACAAATATGCTTCTTCAAGCCCTGTTTTCCCCTTCATGTCACTTCCCCCAGGTCTCTTTCATTATTGTTCCCTCTCTTTGACAGGTCTAACCCCTATTGAGAAAGGGTCTTCTTTCCTCCTAGCCTCTAATTCCTATCCCTTTCTACCTCGTTGGGATATTGCTCTGGCAGGTTCTCTGCTCTCCACCTCTCTTAAGTTCCAAACTTTTCCAGGTACCACCAAGAGTATCTTATAACTCTTTCCACCCTCAAAATCTCATACATTCCTCATGGATTTCTTATCTCACATTCTCCCCATCCACAATGGCACTGAAACTTCTTCCCAAGATACGTCATTAAAGGCAGATGTACAAGTCCTGGGTACGGGGCTTCTCACGAGCTGCACCAGGGCTGACTCTCCTCACAGTCCAAACTGCATCTCATCTGAGACTCCCCATCTTCCAGCGCAGTATCGTCTTATTTAAAAACCATGACCACTCCCTGGAACCCACCATGTTAAGTTAGCATTTCCTGATATGAATCTCAGGATCCCCCAAACTATCCTTCCTGAGCAGGAAAAAAAAAATGCATTCGTTTCCTGTGCTGAAACAACCCCATTTATACATAAGTGTTTGGAAAGTATAGTCAATGTGGATTCTCAGCTTCATGTCAGGGGTCTCTCATAATACATGTGATGTGAATTCCCACAAAGAATGATGCTAAGATATGCTGTGAGGCAGTCTCCAGGGCTGGTGCAGATGTGGGATATATTTAGCCATGCATGAACCCACACACAGTGGAAATGCCCACCTTTGATAATGCATCTTTCTCATCTCTAAGTGGTACAAGTGTCTCTCAGTGGGAGATGCCATCTTGCTGTCACTACTTATAGCAAGCTGCCCCTCCTGTGGAGAAAGAAAGTCAGAGAACAAAGTTGAACACCTGGATGCAGAAAAAAAAAAAAGCTGATTATTTTCAGCATCTCTTCTCTTCCTTATCTTTCCTTGATTAATGCTGGAAGTTTGTCCTTGTTGGTTTGCGAATCTCTGGCTTCACTATAATCACAAATATTAAGGTCTAATTCCACATCAATGAGGTCTACTCAAAATTTCAAGTATGTTGACATTGTACTCTACTTATTCAATTACAAAAAGAAAAATAAAGTATTTCGCAGGGTAGTGACATCGTTTGAGGAAGTGTTGTTTTTAAATAAGAGGATACCAAAAGTTTTGAACAAAATGAATGCCTGTTATTCTCCAAAGAAAACTGTATGTATACTGTGCAGTGATGCGCAACATCAGTAAAGGGCCAAAATTATGGTGTATTTTTAACCATCACTACAAAAGCGTTATGCACAATTTCCAATAATTTTTTTTTAACAGGAGGGTTAGCGTTCTTTGCCTCTCCTTTTTCCTGCTGACAACAAAGCAGTTGGAACGACCATAGCTCAACCACTAGAAACATCATGAGAAAAATTTTAGAATGCTGAAAAACATTTCAGATAATCCTCAAAGTATTAAATACCTAAAAAATCAGGGATAATAAATCTATTAATTAATTTAACATCAACTAAATGCTCAGCACTATATTGGACAAACCAAAGACAATGGGGGTAAGGTCTTTACAACGGAGCCCTTGCAGAAACCAGAAATGACCCTAACTTGCTGGCAGGACCAAGCACATGATCCGGATTCTAGTCCCCTGAAGAAAACTGACTACAGTCTCTCTTATATTAGGCCCTTTTTACATGAGTTCACATTTTCTCCACCCAAATAGATTTTAAGTAGTAAACATGACATGTATTCATCTCATGTTCTTTAGAGAATATTTAAAATGATTTCTGGGTCCCCAAGTACCAAAACAATTTACACAGGAAAATAAACTTCCACGTTCCCAGGCTAGCCCATTGAAGCAAAGAAACTAAAATATTCTGCATTCATAAGGAAAGGCACAAAAGTGTCTCTTGCCAAGCTTTTAGCTGCTCTACATGTTAAAGGACTTCTGAATTTGTTAGGTTGGGTTTGTTGTCTATGTCAGAAAACCTAATGTAATGGTAATAAGTGAGAAGTTGTTTTTTTCCGCTCTCTCTCCAGAGCTAGAACAGATGGATAGAGCAGATTCACACAATATGAAGAATACACACTTCTATTTTGTTACTCTGACCCTCTCAGAATGGCCTTTTATCTCATAGTCCAAGATGATTGCTTGAGTTCCAGCCATTAGTTCTGCATTCCTGCCATCTGGAAGGATAGGGAAAATAATTTTTTTTTTTTTGGTGGTAGTGAAACAAGAAAGGAATTTACTATTTATTTCAGAGAGGCTAACACTGGGAAGACGCAGATGAATGTCTTGAAGACTATCTCGGAAGTTGGAAAAGAATTGTTTTTATCTCTGACACAATGTAGTCGCATTTCCACAGTAAGTTGCATGGGAGGATGAGAAACTCAGTCTCTAAGCAGCCACATGCCTGTGTTTTTTTTGTTTGTTTGGGTTTGTTTTAATGGGGTTTCTATTACTATGAAGGGGAAACAGATGTCTGGGCAAAAAGTAGTCTGTCACAGTTTCTATTCAAAGTTAGGCTTCATTTTACCGTATTTCTGTGCCTATTCTGTAAGTTTCATCTTCCATATGAAGAGAAGAATGAAGACACCAGGGTCCCAAGGTCGCCCTGCCTGTGTCAGCAGTGGGGGTTGGGGGTGGGGGGCAGAGCAGCCTGGTCATGAAAGGAGCATGGTTTCTTCCAGTGAATGGGGTAAGGACAGACAAGGGGCAGCCAGCAGTTCACACATGTATTCACCTCATCCCAAACTGAATGTTAATGCCTGTGTTAGGACAAAGACTAGGTAGTTGTTAACTAGGAAATATGTATGTGAAGAAGATTTCTATATCTACTTTTTAGATTTTTTTTTATTTATTTGAGATAGAGTAAGAGAGAGAGCACAAGCAGGGGGAGGGGCAGAGGCAGAGGGAGAAGCAGACACCCCGCTGAGCAGGGGGCCTGAGGTGGGGCTCCATACCAGGACTCTGGGATCATAACCTGAGTCGAAGGCAGATGCTTAACCAACTGAGCCACCCAGGTGCTCCTATATATCTACTTTTTAGATTAATTGCATGAAAACACTCCAATACTATTATTGTCTTTATTTTGTCCTTATGCCTTCTTTTTTCATATTTCCTATATGTAAAAAAGGCTAACAAAACATGCAGTCATGTCCAAATATGATATTTTTTAATATAAACATACACACACACACACAACTTTGGAAGTTAGAGAAAAACTTGAGAATTTTAACATCACTAGTATTACCAGCAGAGTTTTATATTTGCTGGTATATCCCACGTGATGTTTATTTCTCTGTAAACATGTTTCTGAGGGTCTGAGGATGGAAATAAATGCACCACAGGGTTCTGTCTTGCTTGTACACTCAGTGTATGGAAGCCAGAGAAAGAAAAACAGGAAGCAGAGATGCAAGAGGGTGGCATGATCGGAGCCAGGGCTACAGCTGTCTGTCCCAGTTCTGGCACTTCCTATTTGCAGACCTCACTTTCTTCATTTATCAAATGAAGGGGACTGGGTTAAACCCAATAAAGTCACTGGTATGGACTAATTTGTGTCCCTCTCCCCAAAATTCATATGTTGAAGCTTTAATCTCCAATGTGATTATATTTGGACAAAGGGCCTTTAAAGAGGAAATTAAGGATACATGAGGTTGTGAGGATGGGGCCCTGATACAGGGACTATCATTGTAAAGAAAGAGGGGGACACCAGAGAGGGGCACACAGAGAAAAGTCACAGTGAGGGCACAGCAAGAAGGCAGCTCTGTGCAAGCTAAGGAGA